>NW_027527591.1:3456222-3622126 GCF_008692635.1 Crocuta crocuta | reverse complement strand
ATTCTGATATATTTTATATTTTTAATATATATTTTATATTTAAACTGAAGAACTTTATTCTTTAAGAAAAAATGTTGGAGAGAAATTTGGAAGTCTTTATATAAGTTAATCCATAAGGCACTCCTGTATCATTACAATGAAGGCATATTACTGAATTGTCTATACAAATAAATTAGCCAGAGAATTCAAGTGTTAAATGGCATAACTTGATGCCATATTTTGTAAAGCTTTTTTTAACTGAAATATGGCAGAAGTTTCAAATGACCAATAAAAAGCTGGAAACAGTATGTAGTGTGCGTAGTGTGCTGCGTACAGATACCATAGTCAACCTTAAATACAACTAAGCCAGAAAAATAACTGAGGGCACTAACAATTACACAAATGTGTATTAAGATGCTCTACTTGAAAAGGCATATATAGAACAGAACACTTTTGGAGCTCAGTGGGGTGCAGCAGAATGAAACAAAGAAGTAGTCTCAAGGCTCTTTGGTAGCAAAAGAAGTATTCAACGGAGAGAGAATGCATGGAGAGGCTCCAGGAAGAACAAACAACATTTAGTACAGAAACCAAGGAAAGTGAACAAGTGTGGAAAGTATAGACTGATCTCATTTCTATTTTAGAGCACAGGGCAGAAGAAGGGGATTCTTAAAAGGTAAGGGTGGAAATAGTGTTCAGTTGTGCCATCTGAAATGGCTAGTATACTACCCTTTTTGGTTTTAAAAAAATTTTTTTAATGTTTATTTATTTTTGAGAGACAGACAGAGTGTGAGTGGGGAAGGGGCAGAGATAGACAGAGGGAGACACAGAATCTGAAGTGGGCTCCAGGCTCAGAGCTATCAGCACAGATCATGACCTGGGCCGAAGTCAGAGGCTTAACCGACTGAGCCACCCAGGTGCCCCTATACTACCCTTTTTGAACTACAAAATAAAACTCCATTCAGTTCAACCCAATACATTGGAAAGGGGACCTTAAATGCCCACTTGAGGAGACTGTTCAGTATTTGATGAGAAGATATTGAGTGTATTTTGAAGAGCAGACCACTATGCCCTAAACTGTGTTTTTAGGTGACTTATTTTATAGCTCTGTGTGAGATGGGACTGTAGGTGAAAGTATGTTGAAGGAGGCATCACTTTGGAAGCTGTAATAAGATAATCCAGGAAATAATAAAGGCGCAAATAATAAATAAAGGCTCAAAGGGTCACTGTCAACACAGTGGGCATAAAAAGGGAGATCGTGAAAATGAAAGATGTTTATGAACGCAAACTCATAAGCAGAATATAGCAACTAACTGCTTGATTGGTAAGAAGAACGAATGAATGAAAAGCAGAAGGACCCAGTGCTGCCACTAATGTTAGAAATGGATAACTGGAAAAAGGAGGGGAGAAAAGTAATGAAAAGCCACTTGAAGAAAGAGGCTGTCTTTCATTTCTATTGCATCCTCGTCTCTAGCAGACTGCATAGTATGTAGTGTACAGCCAGTAGATGTTGACTGACCAAGAGAGGGGATAAGAAGTTAAGGAGCAGATTTAGGCCATGATGGGCTAGATATGCAGGCAGACTCGTCTGGTAGTTTGCAGATCACATAGGGCCAACACTGAGAACAGAAACTGGGGAGACAGGACATGGGTGACATTATCAGGAGAGGAGAGAAGAGGACCCGGGAGAACATTCTAGACAGCACTGACATTTAGGAGGGGGACTAAGGAACAGGAATTGGCAAAGTTAAAGAAAGAAATATTGTTTAAAAAAAAGGCAAAGAAAAAAGAGGACAGGTCAAGTAATAGAAAACAAGGCTAACACTCAGATTCTGCAAAAACGTTGAAGAATGACAATAGTTAAAAGACTGTTGCATATATTATTTATTTCAGTAATGTTTTCTGCTATAAAACAATAAACCCACATTTTATAAAACTTGTAAAATTGGAAGAGGGTAAAGGAAGGAAATAATAGCCATCCATAATTACACAATCCAGAGACTATGGTAAACCCTGTTTAGCTTTCTTCTTTCATATATTGCATTTAAATTTATGTAACTGGGATCAGAACAACACAACTTGAATTCTGCCTTTTTTTTTTTTTTTACTCAGAGCACTTAAGCATCTGTTACATTTTGCCACCTGTGTAATATTCTATCATGAAGACATTGGACATGTTTATTCCCCCGTGTTTCCCAATCTTTCACTATCATCCTAATGCTGCAAGGGAATAGATTGTATTTTACTCTCACATGATATTTCAAATTATTTCCAAGGGATATTTCCTAACAACAGCACTGTATTTTGTGTTGTCAAATATCTGGTCAAATATAATTCGGTGGTTCAAAATTAGGCTTTCTTTTGCTCCAACAATGGGAGTCTAGGATGACATTAGCACCTGCCACGTGCCAGCCTCTGTGACAGGCACTTTACCCCAGTGACTGTAGATTCTGTTCTGTCCATATAAACTGAGGAACAGAGACTTCAACAGTTGCACGTATGTCAGGACTAGTTTTGAATGTGGGTGTGACTTCAGACAAGTCAAAGTGTGGGGACAGAAGCAAGTTCTTGAGAAGTAAATGAGTACATAAGGACATGAAAGTAATAGGAAAACACATTGAAGAGGTCCAGGACTCAAAAGCAAGAGAAGAGAAAATATATAAGGCAAGGAGGATATTGACTACAGTGTGACTTTACTCTTAGTAACCTGGGAAGTCCTAAGCCAAAGGGAGGGCACATAGAGAGAGGGGGACTGTATGTATAAGCAGACGAAGGACAAAGTTACAGAAAAGGTCCTGAGAGAAAGGACATAAAGAGCACAGGCAGGGATTTAGACTTGGTAAATGAAATTTATCTTCCTTAATAAAAGCAAGAGAAAAGAGAGTGAGACCTTTCTAGTGGCAAAGAAAAGATATGAGGGGCCCTACATATCACCTGGGACTTCATCTCAGACTAGAGATAATCCACTTTTACTCATTCAGTGACTATTTATTGAACACCAATACCATGTCCTATTCCTGTGCTAATGGAGCTTTATTTCTATAGGGGAGAAATAATCAGTGGATGTACAAATAAAATTAAAAGATTATTCAGGCTGCCGTGCAGAGAATGGATGATAAGGTGGTTAGAGTAGACACGGGGAGATCAGCTTCTCAAACTTTAAAGCAGAGATGAATCCCATTAAAATGCAGATTCGGAATCATTAAACCTGAGGAGGGACCTGAGAGCCTACATTTTAACAAGCTCCTGGGTAACGTTGATGCTGCCGGACTGTGTACCGTGTGTTATTTCGCAAGACGTTAGAAGGCAAATGTCCAGGCAAGAAAAATTAGAAATAATTGGAGCAGTTGTTATGAACAAGTCAAATGTGAGCCCTTCTTTTTGCGTGGCAGCACTGCATACTTTCCCACTTTGATGGTGAGAGAGAATTGTCTCTCTTGGTTTCTGAGCATTTTCAATTCAAGCCAGTTGTTTTATGAAAGATCCATGAAACAAGCCATAATGAGCTCCTGGCCTTTCAGTCTTTCTGCCTTATGCTCAATGTTTATTATGCCATATAATGAATCCATGTGGCTCAGGTTCGGGGATGTGTTTCCATATCACACTGTGCCAGTTTCTTAACTCCAGTTCTGTTTCCCTGCTTCATGATTTCTTTGAACTTCTCACCTCCTCCGGCCTGGATGTTCACCACAGCGCCAGTCCGATAAATTCTCTGGTCCCCTAGCACTTGACTTCCCTCAAGCCCCTCTGTGCTTAGTGCCAAAGCTCCTGGATGTCTACATCTCATCTTCTTGCCAACCACATCCTAATACAGGCCTGGGAGTACTCTACTTAAAGCCACAGGGGACTACAGAGTATTGAGGATAGTCTCCAATTTAAGGAATGGATTTTTTCCAACAAAACTATTTCTCTTTGGTGGAATGTTTTGGTTGGTGTCAGCAACCTACATTCCTCTGAAGAAAGGATATATGTGTTTGCAGCTGATTAGAATGTTCAAGGGGGCTGAGGGTTCACAAGAAGCCTTGACAGACTCTGGAGGGATGTTATCCTTCTGCCTCCACCATGAGCCTCCCAGTCCTCCTCTATAGCTTGTGAGCATTTACCTGTTCGGGTCCTCACACACCGCACTTTGCAGCAATAAAATATCTAAGAAAACAAGAAATCACATAAGTATGGCATACTCATCCATCAAGGAAACACCTTAAGTGCATATTAAACATTTGTGATGTCCTCACACTTATTAGCATTTAGCCTTTGGTTGCTTCCATCTGTAGGTCACACTCTGACCAGATCTGTGGTCTTTGTCACTGTAATTTTAACATTTGATGTTTACTTAAACCACCAAGTAGATGTGAACATTGCCATTAGAAAGTCTGAATTAAAATTCCAGTGAAATGCTAGTTTTCATATGAAGAGAAGTCTACTTAAATTGAAAACCATATCTCTTCAAGGAGAACACTTAGAAGAGGTACTTTGAGGAGCAAAACCATGTTATGGGTATTTTTGCATTCATTAAGTTGTCTGCTCAGAAATGCCCTTGATGAATAAGTCAAGATGAAGCTATGAAAATGAGTGTTGTGCATGAGTGTGTGTGTGTGTGTGTGTGTGTGTGTCCTGTAGTGGACAGCACTAGTTTTTGCATAGACACACTGGAATTGATAAAATACCCAGAATTTGAATACCATGCCTCTATATGTTTGCAATTTACTCAACAGTTAAGAGTCTCAGGGGTAGCACAGAATAATCTCTGGTCTTCCTGACAAATTCTCCTTTTCTCTCTCTCTCTCAAGAAAAAAAAAAAGTTGAATCAATCCTCTTTTTTGTGGATTCCATTTGGGTCTGCCACAGATGTTTTGAATTAACCTTTCTTCAGATTCTCTCCTGGTGTTAATGACTTTGGATCATGACTGTTTAAAGCAGCCAGATGTATATTGGTCCACATGTGGCATTGTTAAAACAAAGCTACTCTATTTAACACTTATAACCTAAATCTATGTCTTTACAATGAATAGGAACTTAAAAGGTGATGTTTCTTTTCAGGAAGATCTTATATTTTATTTCCAGTGTGAACAATGTTGCTACTTTGTTTTCCTTCAAAATATTTTCTTGCTCACTGTAGGATTTTTCTCATGGTAAGATTTCATGGTTTTGTATACAGAATAAGATACAACATGTAAGCATTAAGGATTCTCTCAGTGCCTATGAGCAGCTAATTAGCATGATTTTGAGCATATCTGCAGATAAATTTGTGGTATTCTAGAATCTTAAAAAAAGAATAACTAGTCTCATTTAAATAATGGGGACAGAATCCCTAAAATGATTGACTTTTAAGGTTATGTTGGTAGTTGAGGGAACAGGACATTTAATAATGAAAACATTTGAAAATGATATAAGAAGTCATAGTCCTAAGTAAATCACATAGCTGGACAGACTGCTATACGTCTCGTATACAAGATGGTGTACAGTCCAATAGGTCAAAGGGCAATAATAAATGAAATATAGACTTTAATGTGTACATGCATTTTTAGTTGTTTCTTATGATATGCTCAAAAAAAGGCCCAAGATATAGACTTTGGTTTATAAAATTATTGAAGTAATACAACCAGTGAAGAAGTAGCATTTAGACTTAAGAGAGAACTTATTTCTGTACCGCTTTTTAAGTCCTAGAAAGCATATGACCTCCCAAAGCTCACAATAGTCTCCGGAATGGGGATGACGGATCTTGTTGTCACATTTATTACAGATGAGAAATCTGAAGTTGGGAGAATGCAATGACCTACCTAAGTCCCTCCACTAGAAAACGGTAGATCTTTGGCTTATATCCTTGTTCTAACTCTAAAGCTTTTACTTTCTACTAAGATGCAGCCGAAGTAGATAAATGAGTGTATTGTTCCAAATACGGAATATTTTAATAATCCACTTGACTTGACTGCTAAAATAAAGAACACATTTCCAAGGTAGCCCTGGCCTGCATTATTGCTCTGCTCTCCCAAAAGACTCCTGCCCTTTAGAGTACTGGATTAATATGGCATGAAACTCAGTAAATACTAGTAAAAATAGCAGTTATTACTGAAATGGCTTTATACTTTTCAGTATGAAAAGGAGAGCAGACTAAATATATCACAGAAAATGTAATCTTAATGATTTAAAAAGCATTTGCCAGAGGGATGGATTAATAAGAATCCATTGTTTAGTTTCAAGTTTCACAGAATTTTAAGTAAGTGGTAAGTAACCCAGCAAGAATCCAGGATCACAAAGAAAATGATTAAAGCTTCAGAAAATCAGATCTGTGGAGAAACATTTTTAAAAGCAGGCATTTTGATTTGCCTATTTTTAAGACAATTATGAGAGCTTAGAAAGAAGAAGCTGGAAGCTATGGATCCCAATTCTGACCTCATAAGTTGAAAGGGGAGGGTAGCATAGGTAAAGAAAATTACATACTGAGGCCATTGAGTAGGGCTAGGGCTGAGGTGAGGTGTCTTAAGGTAGACAGCAACAGGCATGGGGCCACTGAGGACATTGTCATTGTGGTGATCTATCTCTTCCCCAAATTCTCCTTTCCACCATCTTCATCCAGGCTCTCATTATAGCTCCCAGGGTTGCTGAAATGCTTTTATCTTGTCTTCCTGCCCCAAACGCCATCACCCCATTAATCTCCTAAACAAACTGTTAATACAAACTTTTTTTTGGCTTTTGTTTGCTTTCTTGAGTTGTGCTAGCCAATAAATATGGTAGCAGCTAGCTACTTGCAACTATTTAAATCTAAATTAATTAAAATGAAAATAATTAAAATTTCACTTCCTTAGTCAAATTAACCACATTTCAAGTGTTCTGTAGCCACATTACTTTTATAGAACATTATCTTTTATAGTATATTTCCATTATGATATAACTTTCATTGGAGATGGCTGATCCCATAACTCATGCCCCTCACTCAAGCATCCACAGCCCACATTGACCTCTGCTTACGTATCCTTCACTACCCTTGGCACACACCCTCTACTCCACATATTTTCTCCTCCTCTTCCTCGTTATCATTACTACCATTATAATCAAAATATTAATAGTCCTTATTTATTTAATCTATATTATGTGCTAAGTACATACATTTCAGAAGAATAAGAAGGGAAGGGGGAGGAGGAGGAAGAAGAAGAAAAAAGAACTCTGCAGATAGGGTTTTTAAATCCCCAGGTCACAGAAGAGGTTTAATAAAATATATTTACCAAAGATAAATTGCTAATGATTAGTGAAGCTCGAAGGAAAACCCAGGTCTGTCTCCTCATAGCAAGGGTTTTACTCGATACCAATGATTCTTTTTTTTTTTAAATATGCAAGTTACTTTAATACACATTTAGTGTTAGAACATTTTAAGCCTACAGAATATTCAAATATCAGTGAATCTTTTTTTTATTTTATTAAAATTTTTTAAATGTTTATTCTTTTTTTTTTTTTTACAAATAGTTTATTGACAAATTAGTTTCCACATAACACCCAGTGCGATGGATGTGGGGGGGAGGGGGTATGGGCATGGAGGAGGACACTTGTGGGGATGAGCACTGGGTGTTATGTCTAAACTAATTTGTCGATACCAATGATTCTTAACCAGAGACAATCTGCCCAGGCAGCCAGAGGTCTTTTGGAAATGACCCTTTTAAATTATGTCTTTTTAACTCAGAGAAACTTTCTTCTGGCTTTCTTTTTCTTGATATCCCTGCCTCTGTCCTATATTTAGGAGATTCCTCTTGACAAATGTTGGACTTACTGGATTGATCTGTCTTCTCGCCTTTTTCCTTTACATATTTTTAAAATCCCTTTTTCTATATTCAAGGAGTTTTTTTTCTTATCAGCTGAATTATTATTTGCCCTTAGCCGTGCCAATTCTATTTTTAATTTATTCATGAACTGCTTACTTGGGAAATCACATATTAATTTCCAGAAACTTTTTCTTATCCTCTATTTGATACTTTTGTAAAATTCATTCTTGGAAGGAACTTCATTTTTAAAGTAGGACATATTCTTTCAAATCTCTCTGAGAAAGACAATTAATTGAAAGTTCTCTTGTTTCCTGAATCTTCTCTATTTCCTCAGGTGTCATTTTAAAAAATATTTTTCTTATTCATGCTGCTGGTTTTTCCCAAATGTCTTGATTTGGAGGATTTTTGTTTGTTTTTATGTCTGAAGAACTAGGCTGAGGATGATAGGTCGCTGCCGTAGGTTTCCTCTGCAGTTGTGCAGATATGTACATCCACTCACCGTGGAAGCTGATTGCGAGTGCTCGGTCAATGGGCAGAGCCTGTCAGGAAGCAAGTATCCCAGGAGAAGCACAGAAATGCAACTGGCATGTGAGCAGGTGAAGATCCCTACAATTGTTCCAGTTCTGCATAGACTTATCTATATTAGACCTTGTGCCAAAACTGATCACTTGCTGTCATTAAAGACTAGTCCTTGCTTTCACCAATTGTTCTGAATACTTTTCTTAATGTTTTTTTTTTTTTTTTTTTTTTTTTTCAGAGAGAGGGAGAGAGAGATAGTGTGAACAGGGGAGGGTCAGAGAGAGAGGGAGACACAGAATCTGAAACAGGCTCCAGGCTCTGAGCTGTCAGTCAGCACAGAGCCCAACATGGGGCTCGAACTCTCGAACCGTGAGGTCATGACCTGAGCCAAAGTTGGACGCTTAACCAACTGAGCCACCCAGGTGCCCCAATTAAAAAAAAATTTTTTTTAATGTTTTTTTTTTCTGAATACTTTTCTTAATGAAGGGCCATGATTTTATAGTCTCATAGCCTCTTGGGGCCCTGTATTTGAAGACTGTGAGCTTGGGGGTTCTCCAGTTTCTGCTGTTAACTCAGGGCATCCTGGCAGCAATATTTCTCTTTCTTTATCTTCATTCTGACTTCTAGGGTATCTTCAGAACTTTTTGTGAGGGTTACATTATTTTTAACATTTTTATTATTCTAATAACAACTAGGAGAAAGGAGAAGGGTGTGATAACTCCTCCTATTACCGATCATATTTCATATTTTTACCATGAATTTATAGCATCCATCTAAGTTTATACTCTTTTGCACTTATTACTCCAGTGTTCTATCTTTACTGTTTACTAGCTAGCTGGAAAAAAAAATATTTCCCTTTCTTGGGCCTTTTGTTTTCTGTAAAATAAAGATAACATCTTATTTTCCATTTGAGATGGAACGTATGAATGCATGTTGAGAGCTGTAATGTAGAATACAAATATAAGTTATCTTTATATAAAAGATTTTGGCATAGGTCCCAAGTAACAAATAATGCAAACTTGGAGAATAGCCATTGTTACAAGAAAACCCTTTCCCTATGCAATAGGAATTGCAAGGTGATGCCAGCTTGAGACTAGAATTAAAACTCCATATGCAATGAAGAGCCACAAATTATGCATTAATAAAAATAATAAGTAAATAATAAGCAGTTGTTTATGGATATATTTTACACCTAAGGGAAAAACAAAGATAAAAACAGACAATGAATGTGGTTGATATACTATAGTTCAAGTAAAACAAATTTGAATTTTTGGTTTGGCAAAGAACATATGACTTAATGTTGTGTGATCCCTCTTGATTGGCAAAATTAAGAATGTGAATATTTATGATAATAATGAGTATAATTTAGTGCTGCTAATTAGCTGCCACAAAAATATTACTGATTTAATATGGCTTCAGTTAATTGAAGGTTTCTGCTCTGTCAGTCAAGTTGAGCCATGAAGCACCAATGAAAGGAAAATAAAGAAAATGAGAATAACAGTAAAGTGGCTTACTCATAAAAGTTGAAGAAATGCTAATAAAAATTAAATGTAGAAAGAAAGTTAAGAGTCCCAGCAGCCTTTGATTTCAACCTACTGAGAACCATTTGTGGAAAATTGATGAAAGGAGTGTTTTCCCTAAATTATTAAATCCAGCATCTTATTGATAGCCTTTATTCTTAGACTGTAGTAATCTTAAACAACCACTTTACACTAGCCAGCATGACTCCGATCATCCTCTTAGTGTTAGAAACAAACTGAGAACACATCAAACAGACCCAAAATAAAATAAATCAATGTGAATGTATGCTGAGCAATACATACATGATTCACTATCTGACAGCTATTCCTTCTCATTTTCTGCATGTAGTTATTGCATTCTAAAGCTGAATGTCTGTAAATGATAAGTCACCAGCCATAGTTAAATGTTAATGGATCCAGTGACATAATTTAAATTCAAGGCCTCATACAAAGGAATGTGAATAAAATGCATTTGTTTGGCTTTTTATGGCCACTATTAAAAGTAAAGGAAATGAAACCATAAACAACTATGCTCAAGTATTGGCATAGCTGAGGCTGCTTTATAGCAGTATATAGCCATTTTTGTTGGTGGGGAAAGTCTGTTTAACTTATGCAGTCTATGTAGATTATAACTGAGGTTAAAAAATGTATGTAGCGACGTAGACAAAATGTGGAATGCTAATTCAAAATGAGTTCATTCTGATGTGCTTTAATTTTCTGTTGTTGTAAAGGGCTAGTACCATTCATAACTGTTATTTTTTCCTACTCCTTCGCTAAGGCCTTAGCCCATAGTTAATGTGGTTCACATTACTTTTGCCCCCAAGATTGATTATCTGTTTCTTCCTCAGTAATAATAGGACCCCTGCTATTTGGAGGGTTCATGGGCACATGGACAGTCAGAATAAGATCCAGAATTCCAGCCTCCCTGGCAACAGGTGTAACCACATGACTAAGTTCCAGCCAATAAGATATGAACAACAGTCATGTGTGAAACTTACATTAAATGGAAGCAGTGTGCTCTTCATCAATTTCTTCCTTTCTCCTGGTAGGAATTCAGACTTGATGGCTAGAATTTCTGTAACCATTTTGAACATGAGATAACTTTGTAATGAATTTTTATTTTGTTTAAGCCACTGTTACTTGGACTTCCCCCATGACTTACAGCCTACCCTAGTCATCATTTGTATGACAATTTTACAAGTTTACAGTTACCTTGAAATCATATTGACACCGCCTTAAAAGTCCTCTATGCTCAGGGTGCTTGAGTGACTCAGTCGCTTAAGTGTCAGACTCTTGATTTTGGCTCAGGTCATGATCTCACAGTTTGTGGTATCGAGCCCCACATTGGGCTCCATGCTCACAGCTAAGAGCCTACTTGAGATTCTTTCTCTCCCTTTCTCTCTCTCCTGCCCTGTCCCCTCAGTGCTCTTGCTCTCTCTAAATAAATAAACTTATAAAAAAAAGTCCTCTGTAGTCCAAGTCTTTATCTTCCCTCTTTCTACCAATATTTACTTTTCTTGTGATTTTATGCTAGACTTTAATTACAGGTATTTGTTTATAGAATTTTAAAGTTTGGGGGAAACACATTCTAGAAAAGATGAAGTCTTTTAGAAAATTAAAAAAATATATTATCAGCCTCAAGGGGAAAAAGCCTTTTATTACCCTGCCTTCATCCTAACAGAAGAGGAATTTCTGGAGGCTACAGCTATTACTGCCTTACAAACAGAATGCTTGGCACATTCAAGGCATTTAACAAATGCTGAGTTGTAATGTAGTGAAATAAGTACAGACTTTGAAGTTAGATACCCTTGGGTTCAAATCCAGGTTGTGCCCCTCATCTGCTATGAGCAATTGGGAATTTATCAAACCTCAGATATATAAAACAGGGATGACAGGGGCGCCTGGGTGGCTTAGTCGGTTAAGCGTCTGACTTTCGCTTAGGTCATGATCTCGCGGTTCGTGGGTTCGAGCCCCGCNTTTCTCTCCCTTTCTCTCTCTCCTGCCCTGTCCCCTCAGTGCTCTTGCTCTCTCTAAATAAATAAACTTATAAAAAAAAGTCCTCTGTAGTCCAAGTCTTTATCTTCCCTCTTTCTCAAGAGGGTGGCTTAGTCGGTTAAGCGTCCGACTTTCGCTTAGGTCATGATCTCGCGGTTCGTGGGTTCGAGCCCCGCGTCGGGCTCTGTGCTGACTGCCAGCTCAGAGCCTGGAGCCTATTTCAGAGTCTGTATCTCCCTCTCTCTCTGACCCTCTCCTGCTCACGCTGTCTCTCTCTCTCTCTCTCTCTCTCCTAGAAATAAAAATATTTAAAAAAAACGGGGTGACAAAAATAACCCCATTACAATATTGCAGTAGTTGATGAAGGTAATTTACATAGCGGAAGCCCTATAATTATGAGCGATTATTATGACTTCCTAAGTTTTTATTTTTCCACCCTCTTCTTAACAGACAAGGTAGATGATTGGTTCTTTCTTTAATAAAGCGGAGGGGTAGAAGTTTGATAAAGACAAGGCCCAACATTAAATAACAGATAAGACCTGTAGAAGAAGTGTGGAGGGTACTTCACAGTTCTGTTTATTGTGGCCCGTTTCTCCCTTCTGCCCACTCTACTACATAAGCAAACAAACAGGTGAAAAGCAGCAAGGGAAAAGATAAAATTATGTTAAATCACCCATGGTCTTCAGAGAGGCCTGGACATTATATACATTCTAAATTACAACACCTGAGGCCACTCTACTCTCTGGAGAGAAGCTGGCTTGGGGAGATGTTAAAGAGTTCAGCTGTCTCCCGTGAGGTTTATCTGCAATGCAGATTTTTCTGAGCCTTTCCTCACTATTTCAGCCTCCGGACCCACCAGCTGCTCTCAGCTCTCTCAGCTCTGTCTTCTCTACAGCAGGCTTCCAGGACTGTCCACCACCAGAATATGTTCCAGATAAACATTTTCCCTCCTAAGTGACATCACAATCCCTACCGATCCCCAACGTCACAAGGCTCCATTATTGCCTGACTCCGAGAAAGGTACATTATTGAGGAATTATTTTGTGCACTCTGCCTCTTGCTTCACAGATGTTAGCTTTTGCAGGAGCGGTCAGTCTCTGTTGCAGCATAGAGTGGTATACCTCCTGGTAGGGTGGGTGGAGCCAAGACACTGGCTGTGTTCTTGGAGGCAGCTGCCTAGAATTTGCAGGCTCCCCTCCCCAGGTGTTAGTGCTGCTTAGTCTGATTTCACATGCTCTGCTGTTCCTTCTCTGCAGGACTCAACAAATCAGTCGAGCCAGGATCGTGACTGTACAACTTCCCTGTAGGCTAAGGTTATGCCTTCTTTATGTGCACAGATTCATGCTCAGTTTTTAATGACTGAGCAAGCGTATTGTTGACAGGCTAATAGTGGGGATGAATGTAGCTTTAGGTTTCTCTCCCTGACACCTGTGTGCTCTGGCCAGTTACTCTGTAGGGAGAAGGTTCTTACCAGTAAGTGGCAATAATCCTTACTTTGAAATCAGGAGAAAGAAATGTCACATGGATTATGAAGTGCTTAGCAAGATTGTGAAGTACCTAATCTTCATTTTTAAAGACTTACATGTTGTATCTACAAATAAAAATTAGACTGTAAAACAGACTCTACTTAACAACATTTTTATTGCAATTGGGCACTCAGTTATTGTGAACCATACCAGTTGGCATTCCAATTATTTTTATTTATAATTAATGACAAACATGAGTTACAGGTGGTCAATTCATTTTTTCCAGTTTGTCCTTGTTTTTCCCTTTAGTCATAATAATGTAGGGTTTTATTTTCAGAACATTTTCATGAAGAGGTATCTCATTCATTTCTACATCTTACATGAAAAAAAACAATTTTCCTTTTAGGCTTAACTTTAGCCATGTTTCATATTTATGGAAAGTGAATTGCTTTGTATTGAGAAGGAAAAATTATTTATTTTCATAAGGTATTTAATACTCTTTGCTATTTAAAACATTGCTTTAAAAAAGGTGAATAGCTGTTCCTTATTTACAAAGAAAACTCTTATGAATTATGTCTGAAATGCAATGAGCTTGGAAGTCAATATGCTCCTGGGAGTTTTTATTTCTTTAATGTTTGTTCCCCTTGTATCACTAATGACTTACCAAGTGTGTAAATGAGAAGACTGCTGATTGATTCTGGTTTCATCAATAATGATACTGGCATCTGCTACAAATCCATTCTAGGAAGGTCAAACTTCATTTGGCTGACAATGTATTTTTTCTGCTATAGAGGACCTACACATAAGAAAGAATAAAGGATATTCAGCATCTTAGTCTTTGAAGAAGTACTGATATTTTTTAAAATAAATCTTTATCTATAAAGATTTACACTTTGTACCTACAAAACTGAAATTAAATTGTAAAACAAACTAGTTGATAACATTTGAGTGAGGAGGTTGTTTACTTGTGTGACATGCATTAATTCTCCCAAATTTGAGGGTTCAGCTTCATAAATTCCTTTCTTCACAGACTTGTGGCATGACAAATCTCCCAAACTAGTTTATAGAACATCTGACTCGGAGGCATATAATATGGTTGTTTTTTTTTAACTAGTTGTTCATCTTTTGAATTTTACCTAGTTTAAAAAGAAAATTGACTAATATGTCTTACCTTCAGTTCAGCTCAAACAAGGCTCAGCTATTTATTTGCCTTTTATATTCCCTTAACATGAAACAAATCCTGTCTCAGTTAAAGAGAAAAGAAGTTAGCAGATTTCACTTACCATTGGGGCTAAAAATATAACTGACTTTTTAAAAAGGTTTTTTTTTTAGCATTTATTTATTTTTGAGAGACAGAGCATGAGTGGGGGTGGCGCAGAGAGAGAGGGAGAAGACACAGAACCCGAAGCAAACTCCAGGCTCTGAGCTGTCAGCACAGAGCTTGACATGGAGCTCGAACCCACAATCTGTGAGACCATGACCTGAGCCAAAGTCAGACACTTAATTGACAAAGCCACCAGGCGGCCCAAAAATATAATTGACTTTTAAAGCAAATATTAAAGCATTAGGAATTTTTTTTCCTCAAATACATTTAGGTAGAATTAGCAAAGGATGCAAAGAGGCAGTAAGCTACCCATTCAGTGATGACCTGAGTGTGGCTGAGCTTTCTGCATGCTCTTCTTCAGCAGGACGCAGAGCCACGATAGCATCCCTCTGCTGTCAGGAGGATTGAGCTTTCCGTAAGCTCACTGGGTCAGAATCCCAGCACTCTGAAGTGCTAGTGTAAATAGGAAAATGAATACAGAAATAAACTATAAATTTCTTTTACTTATATTGATAATTAATACCCACTCCCAATAAAAGTACGCATTTGCCCTGGGAATCTCTTTTAAAAAATCAGCTCACGGAGCAGGGAAGCAGCTCTCCTGATAACTGAAAGAGACCAAGAAGACTCAGGTTCGTTTCAAAACCTTACTGTGGATCTTGAGCACACCAAAACTAGACATTCTCCAGTAGGGTTTTATGGGACTTGGTGCCACTTCTCTAAAAAAAATCAATATGACACGTTGGAAATTCTCTACCAGATTTTGAAATAGCTTCATAATTTGTCTTGTTTTCTGGAAATAGGAAGCAGACTGGCAAGAGACGTTCTGGCGACCACACTGTCTGGCAGCCTAGGAGGGAGCCTAATGACTCAGACGTCTCACGTTCAAAAATCAAGGGCTTGAACTGACCCCATTTACAACAGAAACTGTTTAATCTTAAATATCAAAGAAAGATAAAATATTCTTAAGAAAGAGGATCATGGGTTATGCACAGCCATTCTTCATTCAGCTCCAGCCAGGAGTCAAACTGGCTTCAAGCGTGGGCACAATGATAGTGGGTTGAATAGGATTGCCTGTCCAAATAGACCTGAGGCCAAGAAATGTCTAGGGAAAATAAACCCTTTACTTTATTTAAGCTCAGAGTACAATGTGGAAACTATAATATGGCATGGCTATTATTTTTTTTTTTCTGCCTTGGATGTTGCCCATGACAGATGCCTAGGAAGACCATTATGCTAATAATCAATAGATAGAGCTTTATCACCTCCAGTGTGCCTTCATAGTTATTATCTCATTTGGTGTAGAAACTTGATGTCTCATCTGATGTAGAAACTAGTGGGCTAAGCCTACTGCGTGAGGTATATATGAACAATACTCCCCTAACAACGTTCTGTTGACCTTCGATATGTAGAAGAGAGAAACAAACACAGAAAAAACATTTAACGGTGAGTTTTCAAAGCTTTTTTGCTTGATGGTGGGCAGTTCCTTTTGCTCAACATTAATAGATAAATGGGGAGAGGGGTCACCAGCACTCATTCATCCATGTTTAGCCTTTGCTCATTTCTTTGTATCCTCCATTTTTGGCCAAATAACACAATAGCTATAGTTTTGCACATTTCTAGCAGAATCTCAATTTTCTGAATAAATGTAATGCTCTATAGGAGGACGCTTCTTTTTAGTGCCGTTCTGATCTTTTCATCAGTGGAACAACACACAAGTGCTCTTACCAGTTTCAAAGTTGATCTAATGGTCTACAGGATGTGTGTGCTCAGGTGGCAAAAACACAGATCTGGAAAAGTTTATATAACGCCAAGGTAAAGCCACCAATGTCCTGCTTTTGCTGGACAGAGGAATGTGCAATTGCCTTGGGGGAACATGTTACACATTCCAGTGAGCTGAGGGTTCTGCCTTGCTGAGTTGTGGCAGGTCCCGTGGTCTGTTTGAGGATTTCATTTTGTGTACTGTGTGCATTCACTAGTTTGCATTAATTTACCTCTGAGATTTGCTGGATCTCTCCAGTGTTAAGGAGAGGTACCAAAAAGATAGCTGTAAATTAGGGTAGGTACCAAAAAGATGAACAGACCTTTAGTCTTAGAATGATTACATTTGTTTAATCATAGCTTCAATTTAGTATTCCCAGTAGATACCAAGGTATTCATTAAGTCTGTGACCAGTGCCCTTGAAACAAGAATGCTGTACAAATCCCTGTCTTAATCTGCCTTAATCCAGATGAGCTAATTTGGTCGTTTGGCCCTTGCATTCACTAAAATGACTGTCACACAGGGAGTTCAATGCTCTATCTTCATAATCATAAATTGTAGCAAAAAGGATTTTCTCCTGGTCTTAAGAATCTTACCAACATTCATTTTAATGATACATTTGTCCTTTGGTATGAATATCAGCAGTTAAAATGTAATTGGAACTAAAATAAAAAGATCTTCTTAATGTGACTATATTGCTTTCTCTTGGAAGAGTTTGGAAAGGATTTCTATAAAATTGTCCTTGGCATTTTTGCTGGAGTGACTTACAATGGCAGTCTGTTTTATGGAGAGCAGTTGGGATTTTTCCATATTATGCAGACAGGCAGGCCAATAACCCTGTGCATTTGAGTCTTGTTTGTGGAGAGAACATTGTTCAGTTTTTTTTTATTACTTAAGTAAAAATAACAAATAATTATCCTTCTGTAAAAGAAAATACTGATAATTATAATTTGTCAGGCATGTTGTAGAGGGGACAGGAAAGACAAAGTGTGAATATCGGCAAATCCCAAAACAATGCCCTGCAGACTGAAATTAACTCCCACGTCTAACGGCCTCCCCACAGAAATCCTAAAAACTTCAGGGGCTGAACAAGACTATATAGTTATGATATATTGTGCATAATCAGAGAGACAGATTTTAAACATAGTCCAAAATCTTCTACTTTATTTTAGTTAGTGTGGCAGAAATATACTGAGTGAAAGAGATTGAGAAAGAGAAAGCAGAAGTGAGTAAATAGCCCTGAAAGAAAAATATTTAGATAGAAGCCACTGGACTATTATAAGAAACAATTTTAAAAATTTAGATTCTTCTAGCTCTATTCATTAGTAGTATCCACTAAAATATTTTGATGAGACTCAAGTCCGTATCTTAAATTTTGTATGGCTTTTAGACAGCACTTATGAAAATAGATTTATTCAAAATGAGATCTTTGGCAATGAACATGTTCAAGATAGCTTCATTATCTGACAATAATTGTTATCAGGAAAGGACATTTACTGTGAATCTTCCTTAAACACCAATCAAATTTCATTAAAAACATAGTGGAGGGGCGCCTGGGTGGCTCAGTTGGCTGAGAGTCTGACTGGCTCAGGTCATGACCTCGCAGTCCATGGGTTTGAGCCCCACATTGGGCTCTGTGCTGACAGCTGGGAGCCTGGAGCCTGCTTCGGATTCTGTGTCTCCCTCTCTCTGCCCCTCTCTTGCTCGTGCTCTGTCTCTCTCTCCATCTTTCAAAAATGAATAAATATTAAGGAAAAAACATAGTGGAAAAAATGTGTGAGGCAAGCTTTAGTTTGAAATAAAATTTCATAATTAGACGTTATGAAATAAATGTATTATAAGTGTACATAGAAATTTTTACATGATAATTGCACCTATATGCTAATTCTAAGAAAATGCTATTGTTAACCAAAGGATAGATGGATGTGCAAGTTGGTGCCCAGTTCATTAGGGATCTGTATTCAGGTTATGCTCAGTGAACCCAGTAGAAAAGAAATTTTCCAAATTTGCAGAACGTTCTCCCTCACTTAAAATCATATATCAAGGCTTTTCTTTAAGAAATCACTCATTTACAGGTCACCTGAGTGGCCCTGTAGGTTGAGCATCTGACTTGATTTCAGCTCAGGTCATGATCCCAGAGATCAAGCCCAGCATCAGGCTCCATGTTGAGCATGAAACCTGCTTGAGATTCTGTCTGTCTATCTGTCTCTCTCTCTCTCTTTCTCCCTCCTTTCTCTCCCCTGCTTTCCTTCTCCCCTGCTTATGCTCTCTCTCTCTCTCTCTCTCTCAAATACCCCCCCCCACACACATACATACACATACACATACATATATACATAAAATCACCTATTTACTGTGACACTACCATGGAGAACCATTAACAATAAGTTGTTCAGCCATTTTTATTTCTGGCTCTTTCAGATAATTACTTGAAGACTATTTCTAAATATATGTCCCTGGGTAAAAAAAATATATATAAGAAATGCAGACTTGCCAGGGATGACTACACATGTTTTGTTTTCAGGCACAGTAGAGAGACAGGTTGTTTTTCTGGATACTAACATGTGCAAAAAGAAATAAGCAAATTGGTATTAAAGTTATAGGAGTTTCACTTTGTGGATCCAATTTAATTAGAAACCAGTTAGCATCTATCTTTATTAAGTTGGGCATATAGAGAAGCTTTGGAAAAATCTGTACAAATTCCTTCCTTTGTTTTGATGATATCGTTTTGAATGTAATAAGTAATTATGACATTTGATAGTTGAGATCATGTCTATGAGTAACTTGCTTTTACATCTATCTGTGAGGCTGTCTTTCCTTTCTGGAGCTGAGTAATTGCATAATTAAATTGTCATTTAAAGGAACAATAACAACCACAGAATGTCAAATGCTAACTCAAGTGACACATGATAAAGAAGATCTCATATTTATATTTGAAGAATACTCCACAGTAAACTTATAGCATTAATGATATAAAATATATTATTTTCTATTGTGTTCCTATTAAACTCCATCTGAAATATTTATTAACCTCATATGTATTTTTCAGGGGCTTTATTTTAATGATCAGAAAAACGAATAGCATCTGCCAGTAGTATAATAAAATAATAGCAAATTCATTCAATCACCAATACTTATTATATTACACTATATATATTCAAGGTACATTTCCAAGTAAGAGGTAGTCTACTTTCCGGTAGAGCTGGGAACAATATAAACATTGGATACAATTTATCATTTGAAACATTTTCTAAAGTTGAAGGATGTTCTACTTAATTTTTTCCCTTCTACTAAATTAAGAGATATGTACTTAAATACAGGGAGAAACAACTATTGTGTTGACTAAGATAAATTAGTGAAGAAATCATATAAACTTTGATCCAGGGTCAGTCCATAACAAACACATTTTGAGATACAGTAAATTATTCTCCTACCCCTTTTCAGTGGTCTTCAGTGTGATATCATGTGGCTGCCTTACCCCTGCTGAGTGTGGTCCATTGCTGGATCCTGACCAGTCTGGTACTTTTTTACAACAGAATCCTCATTGGGAAAATCCCAGGCAAACAGCTTATCACTTACACCTGTTCATATTTCTAGCTACCATCTTTTTATTCCCCGGGTTCTCCAAATTCCTCTAACATATCCACTCCTCTTACTATCTCATTTCCCATCTGTTCTATTGTCTTCTTAGCATTTTGCAAGATGTTTTCTTTCCCTCCACTACTTACTGAAAACATCTTGAGAGCTCTCCTGTGCTAATCATATTTTAAAAATCGAATGGTTGCCTCCCAGCCTTTAGACTGAATGACCTCTCTTTGCGACAGCAATGATGCAGTGGAAAGAAAACCGAATACCTGATTTCGGTTGACTTTGCCTCCCACCACTGACTGAGACCTCAGTCAAATTATAAACTATCCAAAGACTGTCAAAGATTAAATACAGTGCACATGCATAAAAGATATTATTAGTAGTCATCCATTTCTCCTTGAGATCTCTTTTTCATTAGGTTTTGCAATACTGACTTGTCTTGTTTTCTTCATTATTGTCTATGCCAGTTGTTCCTCATCTTGCCACCTTACCGATGGTCTATCCCAAGACTGTTGGTCTATCCCAAGATGCTTGTTCTTGTCTGATTAATTCAATTCAAAATTAATCTTCCTAAAAGTCAACTGATTCATAAATTCCAAACTACCTAAAACCTCCAAGGAATTCCTGCTACTATAGAATAAATATACATTCTCCCAATTAAGATTCCAAGTTCTCGATCATGGCCCCAACCTACATTTTCAATTCCCCCCAAATTCCCTGTATACCAATTACTTGTAATTTTTATTGCCTGCATCTTCTCCTGCTCCTCTTCTTTTGTTTCTACTATTTTCTCAATTTCTTCTCATTTTTAAAAATTTTTAATGTTTATTCACTTTTGGGGGATGGAGAGAAACAGAGCATGAGTGGGGGAGGGGAAGAGAGACAGAGGGAGATACAGAATCTGAAGCAGACTCCAGGCTCTGAGCTGTCAGTACAGAGCCCGACATGGGGCTTGAACCCATGGACCGTGAGATCATGACCTAAGCTGAAGTCAGATACTTAACCGACTGAGCCACCCAGGAACCCTCAATTTCTTCTCTTCTACCCCTCTTCCTTCCTTGTCCAAATCATATATAAGTATTAAGTTCGTCTTTTTTTTTTTTTCATCTTTATCTTTGAGAGAGAGAGACAGAGAGACAGAGCAGGAGCAGGGGAGGGGCAGAGAGAGAGGGATACAGAATCTGAAGCAGACTTCTGTGCTGACAGCTCACAGCCTGACATGGGACTCAAACCCATGAACTGCGAGATCATGACCTGAGCCAAAGTCGGATGCTTAACAGACTGAGCCACCCAGGCGCCCCTAAAGTTAATTTTAAATACCATGCTGTCCTGAATAACTGAAATTCAACATAAACCTTCCTTGGACTCAGGCCCTGATTGGTATTGTTTCATCTGTATTCTCACACTGTGCTTTGTGTCACAGTTAATTACCATCTCAGGTATGATTATATAAGTTCCTTGAAATCAGGGAGGGCATTTCATGCATTTTTTTTTTTAACAGAGCCTCAGTAGACAGGGTATAATTTAGTGTTTAATGTATAGTAACCAATGAGGAAATACTCAGAATGAATATTCTGAATACGTAGTTCCACTATGGGAAGATTTCCTACTGCTTGGGCTTAAACCTCTTAGAAACTTAAACTTCTAAAAAAATGAATGTTTACTGAAGTATTTAGATTATTTACAAATGTTATGAATTAGCATCCCCACTGGGCCATTGATTTTTTCAGTAATAGCTATACTGAGATATAATTCATATGCAGAAATTCAGCCTTTTAAATTATACAATTCAGTGATTTTTAGTGTATTCAGAGTTATGCAGCTGTCTTCACTACTTAATTTTAGTACCTTTTCATCTCCTCCCTAAAAGAATGCCCTTACTTATCAGCAGTGCCTCACCATTTCCACCTCATTTATACTCTAGGCACTGCCTATCTAGTTTCTGTCTCTGTGGATTTTCCTTTTCTTCTGGACACTTCCTATGAATGATGTATTACTTCATTCATGTTGTATTGCATGTGGTCTTTTGAGAGAGGATTCATTCACTCAGCATAATATTTCATGGATTCATTCATGTTGTGGTAAGAATCAGTACCTCATTGTTTTTTTATGACCAAACAATATTCCACCAATGAATATGCCGCATTTTTTAATCCATTTATCAGTTGATGGACATCTGAGTTGCAGAGTCACTGACTTCTAAAACCCAGTGATTATTTACTTAATGCCCTCCTTTTGTGTATCTGACACTGAAAGCCCAAAGAGGTATTGCTAGACTTTTAACTAGTTACTGGGTTTCTTATGGCTTTAGATGCTAGGTAGATAACAATATGATGAAAGCATGTTTTTTTTTATTCATTCCTCTGCATAGTAAATAGCTATCGACCACCAAGTCCTTATGGTCTGGATAGCAAAAACATTTATCACCTTCATCCTTATGAAGCTTAAAGTCTAGTAGGTAAAAAGCTTTAGGTCAAATAATCATATAAATAAGGGCAAAATTAGAACTATAAAAAGTGCTATGAAGAAGAGATTCATGAGTTGACCTTGTCAGGGAGGATAATTTAGCTATGTTCTATGAATACCTAATACTTAACTAGGCAAAGAGGGTAGAATAGAGCATTTTAGGTAGAACAGAAGCACATGCAAGGGCCCTGTGGCTACAGAAGCATGGCATATATGTGGGGGGCGGCGGGATGCCAGGAAGCTGATATAGCAGGAGAGCAGGGAATAAGGGGGCCATAGCATAGAATGAGGAAGGAGAGATAAATAAGTCCAAGTGAGCCAGGGTATTCCAGAGCAAGGTAATGTTTTTAGTCTTTTTCCCAAGAGCATTGGACCATTGAATTATTTCATCTTGGAGCAATGTAAGCAAAAAGGAAATGTACGTTGCCTTACATCTCTCTCCCAGGGCTTAGATGCAATAAAAAAGGTAAAACTTGCCGGGCAATACATTTCTGTTTTACAAAAAGTTTTGGTAGAATCTATGGCATTTAAAGTTTGTTTTTACTGAATTCCTTGTTATCCAAAGTAGAAACTTGTGTTATTTTAACAGAATAAACAGCCTCCTTATTAGAATTCTCCAATTCAGTTTTGTAAAGAGCTATTCTTTCCAAACCTCCTACAGAATAAGCAATCAAAGCTACATGAGAATAAATAGATATATAAAGGTCACATTTTTTCCACTACACAATAATCATGTTTTAGACCTGTGATATCTAAAGAGTACAGAAATAAACTGCAAATGGTTAATGCCTAATTTTTAGTCCAACTGCTTTTAACTTGAGGTTTGTTAGATCCCAGCTAGTATATGAATGGGACCCAGGAAACTTTTGTACAAATAAAGGTCATGCCTACATGGGCATTGATCCAAACTTCCATTAATTTTTATAAAGAGTCTAACACACACAAAAAGCTAAAACTCAGATATTTTAAGAAGAGAAATAACCCATAAATTACTAGGGAAAATACTTGGGATTATTTTAGATTTCTTATAGAAGTTTAAGCCTATACAATTAAAAATAACAAAGACTAACAGCTATTGCTAAACTAATATCTTGAGAACAATATCCTCCTTTTTTAAATTGAGTATAGCCACAGTAAAAGATTCATGATTATTCTAATATGGTTAGTTATATATTATATACCTGTTATTTCTCAAATTGGGATCTTCAGATCACCCTCTTAGAGATCCTATTGAGTACCTGTGAGGGCTATAGATTCTTATACCGACTCCAGACCTCTGGGATCAGAATCTCTGAAATGAAACCCATGACTCTGCATTTTTAAGCAGGATCACAGGTGATTTGATGTCTGACTATGTTGAAAGTTCTATAATGCATGATAAATAGCAACACTTTTTCTTTTCACTGTTTTCACAAATCAGTCCTACCCAATTCACTCAGTTGTGTCATAACACCAGTTCCGTATATCAGTGAATGTACGTCAGACCCTATACGAGAAACTTTCCCTAACCTATCGCTAGTCCTTAGAATCATTCTGCAGGAAAGTAGATATTAATACTTATAATTTATAGATCAAGAAATTATGGCCAGATGAAATTGAGTAACTTGCTACATAGAGGTGCGGCTGTCCCTCAAACCTCTTTTTCCACTCTATTAAGCAGACTCTTGCTGTAACAGTTATGCCAGTGACCCACTGCAAGAAATATCCAGGAAAAAGAAAGTGAATGGAGTTATGTGTGAGTCTAACAGCTCTGGTCAGCATCCACTGAAATAGACAGTCCTCAACAAAATTACAGATTATAATGAACAAAGTATAACACGTGAACCCCTCTTGCTAAGCACAACTGTCTGACACGTTTCTAAAAGAAGCTTCCAGAGGTAACACTTTATAGGCAGAAATAGTGTGAATATGAGAAAATTGCTTCCAGCTGTTACAATTTAACAAGCAGAAAATATAAAGGAAAACCCAATATTCTATCATGCAAAGTGACCCTAAAATCTACCAAAAAAGAAAAGGAAGAAACCTCTGTATAACTCGATAAAGGAACTGGAAGACAGTCTGTTGGGCTTCTTTAAAATATGAGCTTTTATAATACTCCTGCCCAAGAGAGATGGCTCTGTGATATGTGTGTGCTATATCACTTAATTATGCTTTATCTCACTCAATGCCTTCTTTGGGCACTAATCAATTTAAAAAATTGACAGTCATCTCTATTTTGTAGTCATTTACTTGAAAAGAGTTTGAACTTCTTTGCCAAAACAATAGATATAATCAATGCTTGCAATTTTGAGAGTGACAAAGAACAAATTAGTCATCATTTAAAAATATGCTTGCCTTGGGGCACCTGGGTGACTCAACCAGTTGAGTGTCCAAGTGCAGCTCACATATTGAGAGCTCGAGCCCCATGTCAGGTTCTATGCTGATAGCTCAGAGCCTGGAGCCTGCTTTGGATTCTGTGTCTCCCTCTCTCTCACTACCCCCCCCCCCCCCCCCCCCCCCCNCCCCCGCTCATGCTCTGTCTCGCTCTGTCTTTCAAAACTAAATAATCATTATAAAAAATTTTTAAAAATATGTTTGCATTTTAGTTACAAAGTCATCATATAAAGAAATTTAATTTGACTCTATGGAGACTTTATTACAATAACAATGATTTCTTTTAAAATATCTTCACAGATAATTTATTTTCAAGGAAAAGGATTTTAATTGTTTAATTATCTAGGAGCAATGTCTGTGGCTTTGTATTGTACTCAAAACCAATTCTCTGGGAAACTGGAAACCAGAAATCTCCCCTGGGTCTGTTCTGACTGGGTTATGTCAACTTGGCAGGTCACCTGCCCATATAATGTCATCAAGTCTATTCCTTAAGGTCCCTGCTGGAAACTGATGGTGCTATTCAATCAGCAGCTGTAGTGAGTAATTTGTTAAATGAATAAGACAACTATTAAATAGAACTTTCTATTTACACTGAAACTTCAGAGCCTTTAGGTGATGCTACATGTTAATACAATATGCAAGAACATGGTGAGAAATGAATGGTAGATGTCTTTTGTGATAGTGCGTGGACCCCTTTAACACACAACTTCATATTAGATCAAATTGCAAAAGCAATCGTATTTAAGGACAGATAAGCTTATAAACATTCTTCTGACACATAAAGGTCCTTATGTCGAAGGATTGGAATTATATGTGTTTTCTTACAATTTAGTAGAAATCAGAGTTTCAGATTTTATTGTTATTTTAAAGTTGTGTCAGTATCAAACATGTCCTCACACTTTCATGTCTACGCTCTACTATAATGGCTTTCAGATAATTTATGGAAGCCGTTGCTAAGATTGCCTTCTATTCAACCAGGCTCTATTCCCCCAGAGGTCACCAGATCTCCAAAGAAACTGAGAGAGTAGTGGAGGAGGTTGCATAGAGAAAAAATACTCAGTCCACGCTCACTAGATAGAGCCACCAAAAACATGAGGCAAAGGAAGTAGGGAATGGTTTGCGGCTTTATTTTTAACTGTTATCCCCTCTTTTCTTTAGCTACATGAGTTTTCTTTGAGCTGAATGACTTCCGGTTTGGTGTGGCATTGAAAAATAGGATGGATGTGAGATGGAAAAAGTGAAATTATAAATAAATTAAACAAAACAAAACCACTCTGTTGTAGGATCTGTACTCCTTCACAGAGAAGCTACTTCTAAAATCCTTAAAGTTGAAACCCTTGTCAAGGATGAAATAACTCAGCTCTCCAGGTGCAAGGGGACCCACGGAGCAGGTGGCTGGCACCTCACAGTGCGGGGAAGATCCTGGAGAGACTGGGGTGGTCAGTGGGAGGTGAGCAGGGTCCTGCACGTGCAGTTAGAAGACTCTCGGGCTTTCCTGATGTAACAGTTGGGAGTCACAGTTGTTTCATATTATAATACAGTTTTAAAGTCCCAATAATTTTGTTTAAAGACTGTCGATTCTTCATTGGCTCTAGAGTAGTTTAAAAACCATTCTCAGATTGAGAGGGTGAAACCTTACCTCTGAAGTAAACTTTGGTGCCTGCAAATACCACAAGTGGCTAATGGAGTCCCAGAAGCGCCCGGGAGAACCCTAGCTGGGCGTCAGCAGCCCTCACATTTCCTTTGGAACAACAGTAATTAGAGCAGCTGGAATATTTGCAACCTCATTGGTTCACTTGCTGTTATTTTTTAAAGCTTAGACTTTAATCTTATTTTCATATGTTTTTATATAAATCAGACCCATGTGGCTTGATTATAGATGTTAAGTGGCCACTGGGAGCTGTAGATAAAAGCCTTTCTGGAGCAGGCAGGGCTTGGGGTTCTCTGGTATCTGGCTACAGCCACAGTCCCTGTCTCTCTGTGCCCCTCCTCCTGTGTTAATTTCCTAATGCCTCCTTCCTCCATTCCAACTGCCCCTCCTCTCAGTGGTGTCTATTTATTTAAATCTAAGCCAATTAAATAAAGCATAATAATAGACCACCCTTCTGAAAAGAGCACAAAAGAGAGGAATTGCATGGCCACTGACACAATAATAGAAGAGGGGAAAAACATTTTAAAAAGCTCCCCAGCGGATGATCTGCCTCCTCCTTTGCCTCCTATTTATAGTGAGGCAAACTTTTGTTACCAGCATCTCTGTGTCAAGCCCTCCTCTTTTGTTTAGTGAAATCTTACTGATATATCCTTGTGTGTTCATATTTCTGAGTTTACTGATGGGAGAATTATTGTATCATGCATGCCTAAACATTGTTTTTGAATTTCTAGAACACCCGGGAGTGCTAATATAGTACATTCAAGTATATTTTAAAGGAAGCTTTTATTTTGATGTATTTCTTACCCAATAAGTAATATTCTCACTCAGCTAAGAAATCTTCACTTTTTAAAATGGGTCATTACTGGAAATTTCTTTAGCAATAAAATGTTGGCCGCCACTGTTAAGAAAATAACTTGGGGAGGAAAGAAGTTATTTCAAATTAACATTACAGAAAGGGAGGGGTATGTGCCTACTTAGTCCCCACTGTGCTGATTAAGTTATCACACATTGCCTCTTCAACAATATACAAGAGATGAAGGGCCTGAATCAGCTGGAGATCACCCTTAATTGTAAATGCTTCTCCAAGACTTCAGTGAGTTGGTGAAATCCCTCTGCTTCTAGAGCTTTTCGGTCTTTGGGCTAAAAGTAGATTTGCCAGAATTTCATCTTTCCTATCAGATGACTACAGCACAGCAAGTATTTTCCTCTCTTTGGTGGAGCCCCCTTTCCTAAAAGCATGCCTTTTCAAATTCACCAGCAGTCAGGATGTCATCCTCAGAGAGTGCAGGAGCTCCGGCAAAGAACATCATCACTCAGCTGAAGTCTGACTTTTTTAGACCACAGCTGGAATTTGCACACTCACAGTGGCCTCAGAAATAGCTTGGTGCTCTGTCATCGGGGTCCAACCAAATGCTTCATCTGCTTCCCCAATGAAATCTCTCTTTGCTCCTGCAGGTTGACATATGGCTCTTAGCAGGTGACCTTGGGCTATTAGTAAATGATATGCTTTCTTTCTCTGGCATATTCCTTCTCAAAAACACTCTCTGTCCTAAGATCTTACAAAAGGCATTATTTGTCTGTTAAGCAAAACAAAGGAAAAGAGTTGAACCTAAGAAACCATGTATTGGCATGAACTTCGCTCAAATTATTACATAGTCTCTTCACAAGGGATACAGTAGTGCCAAACGGTGAAGGAATACTATCCAAGACCTTACAATTTTCCAGATTTGTCAAACCACTTTTCTACAAATGATTTTCTTTACGTCTTGCAGCAGCTCTATAAGAGAAACTTCACTAATACTCTCCATTTTATTGATAAAACTAAGGTTCCAAAAACGTAGCAGATATGCCCCGTCTTACACAGCCAGTAGGTAATAGGCCAGCATTCCAACACAGCATCCATATCCAAAGTTTGTGTAATTTTTTTATTTAAGAAATCTAGCTTAATCAAATCCTAGTCAGAATGGTTAGGAAAATAAACTGTTATCATTCTTATAATTATTCATTCATTCAACTTTTGCTAATCACCCACTTTCAAATCAGGGAAGCAGTCAGGTAGATAAGGAAATTTCATTGCTTAGAATAGAGAAGTTTATATATACAGAATTAAAGCATCAACACACTTTTCTATCTTTTTTTGCAGTATATACCTCAATTTTTCATTCATTTGTTAAGTAGTTATTAAGCAAGTACTTGCTACCAGACCAGAATTAATAAATATATTAATATTTATATATTAAATATAAAAGAAAATGGCCCCTGCCCTCTAGAGCCTACAAATTCATTGGAATGAAGTGGAGCAGATGTTAAATAAATAACACACAGTGCTGCTAATGGTGTAGGGAAATAGGCAGTGGTAGAAATGTAAATTGCTAACACTTCTTGAGACAATTTGAAAATATGGTAGCCTTATTTGAAGGACATTGTATTCTCTTATATTGCTTCATATGTTTTGTTCTTCATTTGTGTTCATTTTGAATTCAGAATACTATTTTTAAAAAGAAGGAATTCATGTATTTGATAGAAACCAAGTTTCTAGAATTGAAATAAAGCAGAAAGAAGATGGGGTACAAATTTGTTTCAATTTCAATAAATTTCATTCACAGCAAAAGATAATTCATGTGAATGCCAAATAGGTGATAAAAACAAGCAGCATGTGCCTGGAAGTGGTTGGGGAGATTTCACAGAGAACACCACTCCCATTCAAGGAGGAGTTGACAGACCTGGAGGAGGGAGGAGACAGGGAGGGAAGAAGAGAAGAAAAAGAGAAGGAAGATGACTTTGTGGAGGCAAAGAAGAAAAATACAAAACTGGAAAGAAGAGGGCAATTAATAGGTTGACAAAGGAACCAGTGTGAGCCAATATGAGGCTTTGTGATGGTAGAAAGTTGGGGATGAATGAACAAGTTGAGCATTGTCATGGTGTAGAACCTCTTGAGGTGAGGCCTAGAAATTCAGTTTTTATCATGTTGACAGAAGAGTTTTGAACATGGTAGTGAAATCACTTAAGAGACATCCTCGTCAGGTAAGTTTGTGGCAGCCTGCTGTTTCCTTGGTGTATTAACCCAGTTCTTTCTCCTTATACCGCGTAAACCTGAAAATCTGCACTAACTTATTCTACCATTTTAAAAACGGTTAGTGTTTGTATGAAAATTAGAAACAAATGAACAGATGGCTTTCTGTCAAGTAAAGAAGTGTTAGTTCTTCAGATATATTCTGATTCGGAGCAGAAAACAGCAGTGTAATATATAAATAAGTGAAAACACTGACACATGTGCCCTGTTGCTGCCCAAGGTTCTCTATATTGCAATGCCTCTTGTATTTTATTTATAAAATAAAATATTTATTTATACCCAGTCAGAGTCAGCCCGTATGTTAACAATTTAGCAAATAAGTTTTTCACTGATACCACTGACCATTTCTTTTCAACCCTTTCCAACCAAGAAGAATCTAAACTTGACCCTAAAGTAGTTACTGGACATCTCATCATGCTTCCTGCATTCTTGCAGTGGAGGCATTTACCAGATCCCCGTGTATCAATTTTTAAAAGCAATTCTATGCCCAACTTGGAGCTTGAATTCAAATCCCAAGATCAAGAGTTGCATGCTCTACTGACTGAGGCAGCCAGGTGCCCTACCAGAGCTCCACTTACTCTCCATGTTTCTCAATCCCTTAAGTAGGCAGAACTATAGTGGTTAGTTTGGGCCATTGAGTGTTAAGAGGAGGTAATGTGCGTCACTTCTGTGTTAAAGCACTTAAAAGCTCGAGGACAGCCCTCCCATATCTTCCTCCCTGCTACAGTAATCTTGGAGGCCATGAGTTGAGCCACAAAAAGAATGTACTCTGATCATGGGAGAGAGCTGGCCTGGAGCATTACCCTACCCACATCAGGATTTGTATGAGCAGGATATAAACCTTTATTGTGCAAATTCTCTGAGACTTAAGCTTGACTTTTCTGACTAATCCAATCCTTTATCCTTCACCCACCTGTATCCTATTTTTACAGCCTTGAATTAGGTTGAGGTGCTTTGGACAAGACTGGCTAATTTCTACTAAGCTGGTTTAACCCACTCTGCTACTCCTTAGCAATAGCCTGAAGTATCAGGTTTGGGAATCAAAGTGGAAAATTCTTACTGTCTAACTTACCTAGATTCTCTGGTCAACTGGAAACCATATGTTTTGAGTAGGACTTTTGTTAACTGTCTTTAATTCATATATTTTGAGGTATGTTTCCTTTGCAAGAAACATGATGTTCTTCAAACAAGAACTTTTGCAAAAGCTCCAAGAAAGGAAGATCTTTCTCTGATCTGTTCAAGTATCAGTGACTTTGATGCACCATGACTTTTGGCTACTTTCAAATAAGTAGTGATAATGAACTGCTTCTAAACCTATCAGGGAATAGAAATGGTTTAGTAGCCTGTTAGACTAAATGATTTTATGTTGGTAGCAGTCTCCTGTTTAAAGACTGCTTGGATAGTGGATCTTTTCCCAATAGTACTGGCAATTTTGAATGTCCTCAGTAGTTGAAATCTTGTTATCCTTCACAAGTGCTCTGAATTACAAGAACTGTTTATTTTTTTAATAGTTTATTGTCAGGTTGGTTTCCATATAACATCCAGTGCTCATCCCCACAAGTGCCCTCCTACATGAACTGTTTAAAATCACATAAAGCAGATTGATAGAGGAGATGGAGAACAATGTTACTATTGTTTATTTGAGAGCTAACTAATAGCTAGGGAGTTTAAGGTTAACCTTCCAAAATGCTGTTCAGGATTTCAACTTCAGGCATCTCAATGTTTCACTTATCTGACAAAGTCTATCAAAACATGAAAAATAACAAAGTGATACTATACTAGAATGTGTTTCAAAGGTTAATGACAAGTATATCCTGGCCTAATAATCTAAGGAAGATTATATCTTGACTTTCTTGTTTAATGAAACATGGGTTCTTACCTCACTGTTTCTTCCTGAGATTTTAAATCTGCATGAATTTATCATTCTAACTTCAGTGTGAGGACTATAACATAACTTCCATGTAAATATGTCAACAGCCAGACATGTATTATGCAGACTAAGTACATTGTGTGCACATCCTATTTATCTGTGTAACTGGTAAAAGCTGATTTTGCCCGAGGCTGAACAAATATCCATCTTGACTTCCTCAGTAGATAATCTACTCAACTTATTTTGTGATGCCAATAGAGAGAATACACTCTATTCTCTATTATATGTAGGCTGCCCCTAAATATAGATGTTAAGTAAATTAACTTTGTCAGGTGTTCCCAGCCATGATTCTCAGTGTTTCAAACCCAACTCTAAAGGGTTCTGGAAAGTGGCTTAAGCAAATCTGATAGAAATAATGAAGCAGAGAACAGAGGCAGAACTGCAGCTGAGCACATTTCAATTTAGTTAAAAAAAAAAAAGTTGAATATACTGAATAAAATATATGTTTAGTAAGTGTTTCTAGTAAATTGAATGCTGCCATTGGTGAAATACCACTTCTCAAAGAGTCACAAAGCCTCTGTGCTTAAATTGTCTTTCACCAAACTTAAAGACCTAACACCAATTCTCAGGGTCCATAAAGAGTTGGTATATGGTTGAAAAGTCTTGTCCACTTTCTACCTATGTGATGCTGGGAAGGGCACTTAAGTCTGTTTGCCTCAGTTTTCTCATCCATATGTAGGGAAAACAGTAGTTACCTGTCATAGAGGAATAGTGAGGAATAAGTGAATTAATATATGTGAAGTGCTTGGAACATTCTGTGGCACATAATAAATCCTGCATAAATGTTTGCTAACATTATTTTAGGGATTTGTAGCCCCTATGTATAAGGTATCAAATACTAAGACTGTGTCAAATAATATTCTTAACAAAAGCTGTGTTAAACTAATTTGATCTTTTTGATATGGAATAAAAATGATCCCTTCTAGCGGCACTGTGTTAATTTAAAGTGACTATTCAATTTTATGTGCCTAGTGGAATAGGCCATAAGTTGCTCTTAAAAAATAAATCCCAGATGGCATTTATCTCTTTTTTCATAAAATAAAGTCTAGAAAAAAAGCACAGCCATTTTAATTTTAAAACAAACAAAAAACCACACAAAAGTCAGGATAATGGGTAAACGGGGCATTATTTTATGACTAAAATTGTTATGACTGAGTAACCTCAATTTTCTAGTAATCATCCCATCCTTTGGTCAATAATTTCTCAATTCTGTTGGAATGAAATTAGCTTTTAATTGTTTAGGGCTCGAATTTTACTTTCATTCATATATAACTATTGAGTTAATATTTGGAAAGACTATCAAAGACAGGATATTAGTTTTTTAATATTGCTTTTGGTATTCCTCAAATGATGAACATGTTCTTTGATAACAGGTGTGAGCAATGTTTTTTTGTAAAGAGCGAGATAGTAAACATTTGGGTCATATATAAATACATGAAAGGCCATACAGTTTCTGTCACAGCTTCTCGACTGTGGCATTGAAGCATGAAAGCGGTCACAGACAACAAAGAAATGAATGAACGCGGCTGGAAGCCAATAACACTGTATTTAGAAAAACAGGCAACAGGACAGATACAGTCCATGGATCTGTTCTATGGAACAGTTTGCTGATCCTTGTTCTATGGAATTCTTTCTTGCTTTTTAGAAATGTTTACTAGTGTCAAAGAGACATGCACACACATATATGTGTACTTGCACACTTATACACACACATGGACACGTACTTATCACGTACAAAATCATGAAGATGTAGTGTAAAATATATGCGCATGAAGGAATTTAAGGAAAACAGGGAATTTAAAGACGAAACAAAGCATGATATTTTATTCAGCATTCATTGATTAAATATGCGAGGACCCCTTCTATCTGAACAAGGTCCAGAGCTGCTCTAACCCTTCTCTTTCTGCTCTAAAATCAACCAACAAGATTTAGTATGCTTTTAATCAAAGCTACTCTTTAAAAATCTTTAAGTAGTCTTAAGTTATTGTGTATAGAACTCTGTATAATAATGTTGTATATATTTCAAATTTGAAAACCACTGAGCTGAAATATAGGGGGAGAAACCTGTTTAGACATGTGGTCTCTGAGAACTTCTTTTTCCTAAGGTAACTGTCAAATTATTTGAGAGATTGGAGAATCCTATTGTGTTTCTTCTTGCCTACAGAATTTTATTTTTTTGATGTTAAGCCTTTCTAACTTTAATGTGCAGCAATAGACTTATTTGCTGTTGCATATGGAATGTGGCCCAGTCAATATTTGTTACTTTTGAATCAAACCCTGTCTGCTCGTATCACTGCATGCATTGTTCTCTGAATGGTGATAAGGAGGAAGTGAGCCAACCGCTTATCTTTTCAACTTTACATTTCCTACTGGGTCTCCAAGAAGAGTTAATAGCTATCACACTTTGAGTCTTAGGGCCTTTACTTGTAGAATGACATCTTCCTTGAGGGTATATGATGGCATCCAACCACTCTACCATGTATGAAATCACACAGGCCCTGGTGATAACATATAGAGATGCACAGGTTTAGATGCCTGTTGTAAGAGAGCAAGATTTCAAAATGATTTCTGCCCTTGTATATAAACACAAATCACTTATGTGTTGAGAATGGCTTATGAGGTACAAAGCAAACCTAGTGCCTTCTAGTAATTAAGTTTATTTCTACATAGCACTTCAGTAAGAAGTGTCCTCTATTGTTCTAGTGAAATTTCTAAGCAGGACTACTAATCCAGTATGACTTTTAGGATTCTGAATGTCAAAGTAAGCTTCATACTGTATAGGGAAAATTTAGTTCATTGTTAAAACATTCCTCTCCATCCTGTGCTGGAAAGAATCAATGCAGCTGGGCTAGAGGCCCAGTCCTTTAAAGATGTAATTAATTTACTAGGATGAATATATTCTCTTGTGAGAGAATACAGTTGCCTGCTATTTATTAGCTGAAAACAATTTAAAATTTTATTTTTCCTTGGATAATACTTAGGAAGCTTCACTAGAGTAAAGCTAAAAGGTGAGAAAAAGTGTGCAAAAGTTAACATTTTCTTTTCTCTGTCCAACACATGATAGAGCATTTAGCTGGCTGTAAATGCTCAGTGTATGACCATAATGGAAACCATCATGAAATCCATCTTGCAGCCTCATAGTTACCCAACAGAGCAAGAGAAAACCACAAGTTGAATTTGGCGTCAATCTACATGATGTAAGAGATTTTTATATTGATCATAGATTAAATTAATAATTTCCTAAATTCTTTTTCTTACAGAAAGAAGCCAGAACATATTATTAACCCTTTGAGAATACAACATAACGAATTTTGCTATTTTACTACTTCCTTGAGTAGGTAAGACCCTATCCTCTCTACAATAAAAGAGTTATCCACAATTTTGAAAAATAACTCTGTCGACCACATTTTTAAATATTTACTTTTGAGAGAGAGAAAGAGAGACAGAATATGAGTGGGGGAGAAGCAGAGAGTGAGACACATAATCCAAAGCTGGCTCCAGCCTCTGAGCTGTCAGCATAGAGCCTGACGCCGGGCTCGAACTGATGAAGGGTGAGATCATGACCTAAGCCAAAGTCGGAGGCTTAACTGACTGAGCCATATAGGCGCCTCTGTCAACTACATTAAAAAAAAAAATCTTTATTAAATAAATGTCAGTTTGTTTTAATAAGGGAGAAATACACATGAATTCTACAGCTAATAGATTTAGTTTTATTAAAATAGCACTTCAAAATGTTTTGAATGATTTAATAGTAAAAGAGTTGAAAAGATCTTTTTCTGAAATGAGGACCGAACTAAGCCTGTTTCTCCCGCTATGGGTAAAATACCAGTAGTATTTTCTCAACACTTTCTATGTGCCCAATGTGACCTTGCATGACTTACTTTATATAACTAACCCCTGTATTCCTTACAACAACTCTGTGAGTAGATATGGGGATATCTCCATTATACAGATTGGGGTTTGAGACAGAAGGAGAGGAGGCAAGCAGATGTAAGGAGTTTACCCAAGGTTTCATGCAGAGGTCTGGGAGAACACCAGCCCCAGCTAGTACTATGAGAATAATTTCATGTTGTGTGGTAATGCCTAGCCATCAGATTCTCCTATGCTTTGAATTGGTTCTATCCAAATTTCTAGAAGAAAAAAAAAACACAATGCATTTACCCAAAGAGTCATGGCAGGCAACATTTATTTCATGTTTGTACTTATTAGTTTATAACTATTGCCTGAGTAAATAAAAGAAAATATGTATTTTAGCTTAGTTTATAAACAGAAAGAATTTTTCTTTCATTTTACATTTTTTTAAACTCAAAATTCCTGTGTTAGAGCAGAATAATATGATAGAAAGAAGACAAATGAATGACTTTTTATTCTAGGAAATGGAGAATGTATTTTATTTCAATTTCTTTTTATTAGAAGAACTAGTTATCCCATCTTAAATTGGTCACAACAATATATGCTTTACTATTTTCATGAATTCTTCATCACTTTATTTTTAATCAAGAAACTTTACAAAAATTTCAAATCAAAATATAGAAAATATTATAATAATTACCAAAGTATCAGCCTTATGGATTAAACAAGGGCTAATATTCGACTGTGTTGATCTTTTCTGATGAAATAAATCATCACAGAGAGAACAAAAGCTCACCTTGCTCCTCTTCCTTTCTTTCTGTATGATGTCATAATCCTGAAGATGATATATCCTTTCCATACATGTTCTAATACTTTAATGGTGTGTGTGAAACAATATGCCATATAATTATTTTCATTTTAAAAGCTTACATAAATGGCATCATACTGTAGACTTCTTTTGCCTTATATTTAGAGATTCAGCCATATTGATACATGAAGATCTGGTTGACTCATTTTTGTCATAAAGTTGATTCAATATAATGTTTCAATCATCTGGTACTTAGTATTACTAATTACTAGTCCCAAATAACTTGACATTTTGAACATTCAATGCTAAGATGGTTTAAGCATGGCTTTCAAGGTATCTTTGGCATATGTATGTAAGAAATCAAAAGCTCTTAATATGTGATACTATGCTATTTCTGTTTATGTTTTAGTTTTTTCCTATTAAAAAATTATCTCTTTTACTGGCTGTAAGGATCTCACTAACTAATTGACTCATGCTTTGGGTTTTTTTTTTTTTTAAATGCTTTTGCCATAATAAAATGATTGAAATCTGTTTTATTTACCCATGAAGGAAATACTGACTATTCCCAAATGCAATGTAAATACTATCTCCAAAATGTAAAAGATACTTAAAAACTCTCTCATTTGGCCTATATCAGTTGCTCATATTTCCTTCCAAAATCATGAGGGAAATGTAAAAAAAAGGGACTCTTTTTCTCATTTTCTCTAACATTACAGTTAATTCTAGCATTTGTTGAAGGTAAAAGGAATATAAATGTGCATTAGTAAGATTTATAGATATGGAAGGTTTCATAACTTAATTTCTGAAGGGAGTAGATGAGCACCTTGGCTGTGTTGGGGAAGAAAGTAGAGATAAACTAACCTTTTCTGGGCATATATGAGTAAATGCAAGACTGTGTATGACCCCCGGATCAGAAATGCAATGCAAATCTGCAAATGGGGAAATCAAAATCCATATATATAAGGCAACATAATCAAGATCATTTGGTGATTGCAGAGCTAGATTCAAATTCATTTTTCTCAGACTCCAAAACTATGCCATCTACCAGAAAAAGAATCAAGAAAACTTACCTAACCTATTTGACACAGAAATAGTAGTTCTCTTTATTTCACTAATTATTGGGATCCTTCTTTGCGACTTGAAAGGACTGATGTTAGAAAAGCAAGGAAGACACAAGTTCTACCCAGAGAGACAAAACAGGCTATTTAGGAGTGGCAAAGTTTCCTTCAGTAATACCATCAAAGTGACTATTTCATTAGATATCTCTGTTTTGCTGTGCTATGTTAACATTGTTTGCTGGGTAATTACGTTTCTGGTCACCTAACCATGCCAGTTAGATTAAATTGAATGGGATAATAAGAGCAAAAATGCTTTGTAAATGATATAATATTTCTAATCAGTTACTATTATTACTAAATATTCTATATTTTCAAATTGAGTATTTCAAACCTAATACATGCAATTCTACATTTAGAGCTTGGTATCTGTCTCTGAAGTTTAAGAGTCTTACTACTTTATGTAATAGTATCTCTTTGACACAAAAGCCCCATGTAAACATTACAGTGTAGTAAACAACCCTGACATTGGTTTATTTTCAGCCTCTTCTACCTCTTAGAAGCATATTATTTAGCCTCCTTAAGCCTCACAGCAGATAATAAGAGTACCAAGCTGGTGCCCATCCAGAATGTGACCATTTCTCATTCTCTCTACTTGTATCATTGAAATCCACTCTCTCTCATCTTGACCACTACATAGCCTCCTGTGTTCAGTCTAGCTCTTCTATAGTCTGTGATCTTTTATAATCTTAATCAGTTGATATGACTCTTTTGTTCAAAATTTACCAGCGACTGCCCCAAATCCACCAACAGTCAGAATAAAGCCCACTCTCCTCCTGTGGCTAGCAAGGTGCTATACAAACTGGCCTCTTCTGCCTCCACGGCATCATCTTAACCTCCTTTCCCCCCACTGAGGAGACTATGTGACATTCTGAGCTGTGTCTAGAACAGTGTCTCCATCTTGGTGGGCTCTCAGTTGCTAAGGGACTGAATAGGGATATAAGAGTACTGTGGAATACATACTATGTCTTTAATACACTCATCAGTGATGGTTGTTGCCCCTTAAAGTATTCTTTCAGTTTATCTTAATTGAGTCAATTGCTTCTGGAATGCTGGGGAGCTTTCATGCACAATTTTGACATATGACTTTATAGCATTCTGATAAAACTTTATTCTACTGATATATAATATTGAATCTTAATTTACAGTCCAAAAACCAGAGACAAATTAAGCACAAGTCAGCTGGGTAGATAAGAGAAATCCATTAAGAGCAGAAAATATTTATCTTTTAATTACATGCCATCCTTTAAATAAAAATATCAAGACTTGGTAGAACATGACATTGCTTAGATTTTGCTTTATCTTTAGAATAAATGTATATATCTTCTCATCATTCATAGATGGGTGAATTTTAGCCCTTAAGACAATTTTCTATAAAACAGCCTGACTTTTTTTTTCTTTTACTTTTACAATATTCCTTATGAGCAGCACTTGATGAGTGTTTACATTGCTGAGAGCATTTGGCAAGAGAAAAGACAAACAATAGGACCGCAGTGTCCCCAAAAGTTAGGGAAAAGAGAAAGAAAACCTGGTATTTTCACTATCCTTTCTGAAAATAAGTACCTTGACTTGCCCTGGTTACTATCTATTTTATCAGCACTCAGCTCTGGCCCATGACCCTCTATGTGAATAATTTCAAAGGCACATTAAACATTCTAAAAATAAGCTCAATTGGTAAATTGCGATATCAGATGTCTCCTTTATGAAAGCCTTTTCTAATCTGTACTATCAACTGCCAGTTACATAGACCCCAAATTGTTCTGGCTCTTACTGAGCAAGACCCTATTCCAGGGGTGAGGTTTTGAAGAAAGATGTCTCATGGTTAACTAGAGACAGAAAAAGGGAGAATAGCCCACATACTCTGGCAGGAGTTAAAATAACAATAACAGTCCTCCTACTTAACAGGCTGAGTCATAAGTACATTCTACTGATTTCTCGGCAATTCCGAGCAGATTGTTTGGGCTGCAGTTCTGTAGGCAGAGGTGGGCACCACCTGCTGCAAAAGGCTCGGGTTCTTGTCAGGGCGGTGCTGTCAGTAAGTCTTGCCTTTTAACAGTTTGGCCAAATGGAGATAGGAAAAGACAACAATTTGGGGCTGATGAGCACTTTTTCTAATGCACAGAATATACAAATGTTTATTATGCATTGGGTTCTTTTGCTGGCCATGGCTACGTAAAGAAGGAGGCTTACTGTGGAAAGTCTTAAAAGTCAAGTCTTGGATGTTTGACCAGTTGCAGGACCCTTGTCTCAGTCAATGCGGGAAAGAAGTGAAAGCCAATGAAAATCTACATTTTTGCTTAAAGAAAGAGGGAAAATTATGTGGTTACTGTGGTACCTCATAATCCAAGGACGGGACACTCTTACTCCCTCAGCCCAGCATCCAGGACCTTTACCTGAACCTTTCAGTGACCTTTGATGAGTTGCCCTTTTCCTGACTCTTTTACAACCTGACTCCTCTGCATGCAGGCACCAGATGACTTTTTTTTTTCATGTACATCAGATCCTTCCTTCTTCCTACTTAAAATTTTCCTATAAGTTATCAAACTCAGTAAAGACCCTTCAAAACTGTGCTCTCAGGGGCCATTTCTGGACAATCTCTAATCCGACTGTCTACTCAGCTGCCTTTCCTTCATTCTAACGATGGCAGACAACTTGTTCCTTCTTCAACAATTTAATTAATCCTCTTTGTAAGCCATGTTTTTCTCATGTTACACTGGTCCTTGTTATTTCTGCAACTCCTGCCTAAAAAACCATTTTCCCCTTGTCTGCCTTAGGAAAGCTATGTGTTTTCAATCCATATGTCATAACATTAGGATGGTTAATTGCTCAGAGGCACCTGGGGAGCTCAGTTGGCTAAGTGCCCTACTTCAGCTCAAGTCATGATCTCGCAGTCCATGGGTTCAAGCCCTGTGCTGACAGCTCAAAGTCGAGCTTGCTTCAGAATCTATGTCTCCCTCTGTCTGCCCTTCCCCTTCTGTGCTCTGTCTTTTTTCTTTCTCTCTCTCTCTCTCAAAAATGAATAAACATTAATTTTTTTTTTTAAAAAAAGGATGGCTAATTGCTCAAACTAATCAATAGATCCAGAAATGTACTATCACATTATTTCTTGCTCACTTAACAGCCCTGCATGGGTGTTTGAATTGGGAGCCTATCTGTCCATTTTACAGATTTGTGAGATTCCTTTCAGACAAAGGGATCTTTCCGTTCATGGTTTTACTTTGTCATCGTCTACAGCCAGCTGCTAGAGGGGCAAAGACCAAGGGGAACATGTAGGACTTGTATATGAGCCACTTCCATTGGCTAGAGCTGAATTACAGGACCACATCTAACAGTAAGGATGGTTAGCAAATACATTCCTGCTACGTTCTCAGGAAAAAGAAGAAAGAGATTCTGATAAACCGTTAGCTGACTCTGTGATGCCAAAGGAAAATCTGTCTCGAGTATAAATATGTGTGAACATTTGGATCAAACACCTCAAGCCCTGGTGAGAAGAGATGCCAATCATACCATGGAAACAAAACTGTGAATCATTGTTTCAGTATCATGTTAAAACAGTAAATGTGTTTCATACATCAGCTTATCAATGTTAATTTTTAAAGTAGTACACAAATAAGATCTTATTTAAAACCTTCCTTATGGAAATAAACAAACATTGTGTCCAAGAGAATAATGGCTAAAAATAGCATAGTGCCTAATACTTTTAGTTTTTCGGTAATTTCCTACCAAGTGAATCAATTGATTAATTAATAGATGAAGAAAGCTTCATTGAGGAACAAAATGAATATTTGTACTTCGACAAATTTCTAAAATTCATTATAAAAAGACGTGATTGGGGTGGTCAAAACCCATCTTGAACCGAAGAAGGATTTGAACTTTTAAAGAAAAATAATGAGTAAAGGTAAAATATTGAGGGGAAGAACCTAGTTTGTACTTTTGCAAAAAAATTTTTCAAGAACTTTTATGTTTTGATGAACTCATGAGTAATCATATATAGTCTTCACAGTATATTTTTTATTTGTTCCGTGTATGTATTTGGAGTCAATATTGCTATTTGTATGAAGGGTGGAGTGCATCTATTTTTTATGAATGAAATATGTGTCACAGTGTTGTAGACAAACCATTCTATCTGCTAAATATGCCATAAAATCAACTTAGCTGCTAAGTAATTCTGTCTTGGAAATCCAGTTTCCTGTGACTGTGGAATGCTTGGGTGAGTGAATATATTGCATTGCAGAAATGGTATGATTACTGGTTTTTCCTGAAAGGTTAAAACTCCTTTACCCTTTGAGAATAGGTAGCAATTTAAGCAAGTTCTCATGGCATCAGAGAGCATTTTAAAATGAAGAAACCCTAATGAAACCAGCCTTTTCACACGCACAGAAGGAAAAGAAGTCTGATGCTTCAGCCTGTGTGGGAAGAATGGGAGGTAATGAACTAAAATCCAACATGGCTGATCCTGGAGACTGATTCCTTCTGTGTCTGTGTCAGATCTTTCCTCCTGAGAAGTAGAATGATTTCCATAACACTGCTAATTTCTTGTGATTAATTAATTTATTTTTTTTACTCTCTACCCTCTGCACTTTTTTTTAAATGAATGTCAAGAACTCCAGTTGTACCATGTGCTCAGTAATTACTACAGAAACCAGTTTGATTGTGACGTAGTTGTAGTCTCTGTGAGGGAAATTTAGAATTCACTAAAGCAATACTTTAGTGAGGGGGTGCCAAAGCTTGAGTCATTTAAAACCACTGTGAATAGAATTCTAGGAAAAATCCAGTAGTAATCAATCCCGAATAAAGAGCAAAAGACCAAAACAATCAAATAGACCTTTTTCTAAGGCAGACTACTGTGACTGGGAAGCTGTGTGTACACTTTATTGTTTTCAGCTTTTGTATCCCTTCATATGTTTCTTTTCAAAGCTGGTTTTTTTTTTTTTTTGGAACTTAAGAAATCTAAAGGCAACTTTGTTTTATTTTTATTTTTTAATATCATTTATTGTCAGAATGGCTAACATTATAACGCTCGGTGCTTATCCCAACAAGTGCCCTCCTCCATGCCCATCACCCATTTCCCCTTTCCCCCACTCCCCCCATCCACCCTGTTTGTTCTCTATATTTAAGAGTCTCTTATGGTTTGCCTCCCTCCCTTCCTATTTGTAACTATTTTTTCACCTTCTCTTCATTCATGGTCTTCTGTTAAATTTCTCAAGATCCACATTTGAGTGAAAATATATGATATCTGTTCTTCTCTGACCGACTACAGTAATTGAAAGGAAACTTTGTTTTTAAAAAAGCGTTTAAAGAGCACCCTCCCCAGCATTTGTGTTTCCTCCGAGCTCATCTCGTCAGATGCTTCTCTGACCATCCTATCAAAAAAAAAAATGCTTTCTTCTTGCCTTGCTATCATCTTCTTGTTTTCAAGCTTATGTTAAATATATTAAATGATAAATTTAGTAATTGATAATTAAAATAAAGTTCATATTCTCATATGAAATATTACAGTTGACATTTTAATTAGGGCTTTGGCTACTATATGATTAAAATGTCACTTTCATAAGGATAGGAAGTTTGGGGCATTTTGAGAGACCTCCCTGTGTCTCAGTCTAAATATCGTATATCTTCCCCCATCTCCAGTCCCACTGCTGTCTTCATTCAGATTCGTCCTGCCCTCTCATTGATTACTGCATTACTGGCCCTCTATCGACTTTTCCTGTTTCTGATCATAACCTTCTGCAACCCTTTCTCTGGCTCATCTCATCAGCATATGTTCAAAGTTTCTCAGTGATATGCCATTAATGATGATACAAGTTCCATTGTACACAGCCTGCCAAGCAGAGTGCTTTATTCTCTAGATGCTTGCCTCTCTTGGCAGCATCTTCTACTACACTGGTTCCTGGCATTCCAAAACATCCTTGATGTTTTCCAGCACGCTTCCAGCCTCTTACTGCATGTCTTCGTATTGTTGTTTTTCTGTTTAGAATGTGTCCTTGTCCACCACGAATACCCTTCACCACTGGAAGCAAGTTTGTCATTCTGAAGTCTCCCATGAATTTCTGATTTCTTGGGAACTTCCATTAACTCACTTAATACCTCTTTTAAAGCATTTATCATATTGTCACCTAAATATGTGTTGATGTGTTAGTTTCTCTCAGTAGCTCCCGAAGGCCAAAAGTGAGTCTTGATAGTACTTGCGTATCTTCAGCATCTAGAACAGATGACAGGATAGGTAATCAGGCCTATTGAATAGGTATTCAATAAATATTGTTCAATTTCACCTTCAGCGGAGAAGATTTTCTGATCTCATACCTGCCTCACTTTTTATTTTCTTGTAGATAAGGATGAGTGAGGTAGTCTCTGTCTTATGTGTAAATTATTCCTGACAAGACTTTTATTCTTTCCTAAGAAATGTTGGTTTCCTTTACATTTTAGGTCTATGGTTTCTCAAAGGAGATGTGGCTATGTCTTGTAATTTATATAATCCTGAGTTTACCAAGAAAATATTTATGGTTAACTGAAATGTGTGTTTCCTTTTGTCTCAATGATTAAAATGCGAGACATGGAATATAGTTTTAGTTAAACTATTTAATTCTAATTTGTTTTTTAAGTTAAAACAAAGAGAGAAAAAGGTTGAAAAGATGAAATTAAATCTTGCTGGTTAGAAATTCTCAACCACATGTCCACTGGAAATACAGTCCCATGTTAAGGTAAAGAACATTTGCTCGTAGACATCTTCTTGGGTGAAAAAGCAGTTTTTCCAGTTATCTAGAGCATTCTTATATCACTGGGTTTCTTGATTCCATCTTGAGTTCACATTTTTTTACATAACTTAACTCTGATATACCTAACTTAAATTTGGAGAATTTTCCTCCTCGATTTACCTCCTATTTTAGCTATAATAAAATATTTTTTAAAAGTCAAAGAACCAAATTCTTTTGGTCTCATCTTTTATTGAGTAAAGATAGTGCTTTTTCCATCTATTTCTGTCAAACTCTTTTCAATACTCTGATTAAGCATTGAGAGAACTGGTCCTAAGTGTATACAAATAGTCTACTAGTACTTGATTTGTCCAAATGGAGATCTATGAGCCATGTTCTGAAAGTCTCATACCCATCTCCACTAAGCTGATGCTATACCCTGACATTTCTCTTTTTTAATCGTACACCACTTCTTTTTTTAATGTTTACTTATTTATTTTGAAGATAGAGACAGAGAGCATGAGTGAGGGAGGGGCAAAGGGAGAGAAAAAGAAAGAATCGGAAACAGGCTCCGTGCTGAGAGAGCAGAGCCTGACCCAGAGTTCAAACTCAACAAATGTGAGATCATGACCTAAGCCGAAGTCGGAAGCTTAATCAACTGAGCCACCCAGATTCCCCAGTATATCAGTTCTTTATGGGCTTTCAGAAATAGCCAGAAAAACATTTTTCATTTTAATTATCAATGTTTAAGGATTTGAGAAACCTTAAGTCAATTTGTGATTTTTGTTTTCCTTTGTTTTGAAAGCCTTTCTTTGAAAGGTTCTCTATACAGCCTTTAGAAAGAAGACCATGTAGAAATAGTCCATATGCTCTCCCATTGTTGAGAAGCGTTTTCTTAGTCTACATGTTTACTTCTGGTGCCCAAGTTCTTCAGCATGTAATTGAAAAGAATTTCAAAAAATGTTTTAGAGATTCACAGTGGCAGAGACAGGAAGATTCTCCAGATTGTCCTATTCCCTGCTTCGAAAAAAAAATTAAGGTGAATTCTTGGACGTATAGATTAAAAATCCAAAACCAACAGAGTGCCGAACAAAAGCTTAGACAGTACCTACCTAAATGAAGCAGATTTACAGTAGTCATGCTCCTCTGGCCTTAGTTCATTTTTACAGCAGTCATGCTCTTCTGGCCTTAGTTCATTTGGAAAACAAGAAGGTGTGAAGTCCACCCTTTCTTTTTCAGAGATGTTACTACCAGTAACACCTGTAACCTGTCCAGAGATTTCTCAGCAGCCCTACCTAACCCCTACTCTCCCCTTCTCCTATTGCCATTAAAAAAGCATAAAATTCCTATCCTTTAATAATGCAGTGGCTATGATGAAGTATTAAAATGTATTGGATTTAAATTAAAAGTAAGCATTCACAATGAATATGTTAAAAAATTAATATGCTTTCTTAAAATGTTTATGACTTTCCTATAAATGTTATTTCATTTTAAAATTAACATTTCTTACATTCCAAATCATGTATTCATTTGCTCTTGGCCAATGTTAAGTGTGCTATTTGCCTGACTTGCCCATGATAAGTATACTTTTATATCAAAGTATTTTACCTATAGGCCCACCATATAATATTGCCACATCTGTGCCTACACTAAGTCTTTCACAGATAAGACTGGAATATATTGTAAAAAAATTTATCATTGTGAATATTTGTTTACTTGAATATTTTTCCAGCCCATTTTGTTTACTTTCTCATAGACATAGACAAATCACATACATTTCAGTCCTGGAAGATTTAGCAAATTTATGTCCCATCATATCACTCCAGAAGTATTTCAGAATAAAAATAACAAGCCATAAAATTTGACTTGATTTCTAGAATTCACTCTAGGGCATACAAAGGTAGGTCTGCTCAGAGAGATAAGTCAAACAGTGTATGAAGACAATTGAATCAGACCTGAGTTATGAGGGAAGTTCAAATGATAAGGCCCAACTCAACTGATGGAGTGAGCAAGGCTGTTTTCTACTTTGAATTCCCCTGAGTCACCATTACATCCAGCAGTGGCATAGCCCAACATAGCACATAGGCTGCCCTAAATCCAAGAAAAAGAAAAAATAAGGAAAGAAGAAATTGACCTACTGTATATGACTCATACTTTACTCTTATGTGACTCACATTTTACTTTTCTGTAGAAGAAAATTAGTATTAACTAGCTTTGAGGTTCTCCATGGATGTAGAAGTTTGGTGAATTTAAAAATGCATGTAATGCAAATATTTCGCATTCTTCCTTTTTTCTTTTTAAATACATATAATTCAGAAGGTTTATATTCATGTAGCACCTGCTTTGTCCTCTGTTATTGCATTTACTGTATTATCTTTTATCCTACATTTTTCAAACATATATGGTTTCCTCTAATGTGAGTTGTCTATGGTCACAACCCATATCTTAACCACATCAAAAGATGTGATCATCCATTCTCATTCTTCCCAGAAAGACTCCATTCCTTTCTTTGGCTAGTTCCTACTTGTCCTTTAAACTCAGCTCGGATGTTACTTCCTCCTGGAATTACCGGTTGACTTCCCAGTATCGTAGGAGCTGTTCATGTGCCTCTACAACTTCCTGTCTTATCTGCGTGAACCATGCTGTATTTTTGTTATTGGTTTGTCTGTGAGCCCCTTTAGCAAAAGGGCTATATATTTTTCTCGTGTCCCCAATGTATCCTTCCCTTATTGCCTGATACATAAAGCCGTTCCATTAATGTTTTAGAGACAGTTTTCAAACAATTATTTGTTTGATGAATTAAGATTTGTAATCTTATCATTGGAAGGCATTTTAGCAGTCATTGCTCCATCAGTCAAAACCACAGATTATTCTATAGTATTCATAATACGGTGGACATTTGCTTTTGCTTAAATACATCCACTGTCAAGGAGTGTATTAAGTTCAAGTAATTACAGATAACAAATGCTATGATATTACATGATAAGTTCATATAGTTACTATATTTGGAAAAAGATCTTAAAACGTGAGAGCCAGCATCACATGGCTTGCGATTATAGGAGGAGAATTGTTCATCAAAAGATACAGGAACTGAGAAGATTAGATAATGTAGTAGGAAACAGAATAAGTGGAATCTTGTTTATAATTCCCCAGATCTTCATCCTTCCTTCTGTCTTAAATAGCTAATAGCAGTTTCCTTTCATGGAAAATCATAAGTCATTAATTTTTGAATATATGGTTCTACACATCCTTCACTTCCAATTCTCTATTCTTCTTTTACTTTCTTTTCATGACTGCCATTTTCTTCTCCAGCTTCTTTGCTTTTGTTTGGTTGGGTTTTGTTTTTAATTCTAGTATCTTATTTTGTGGTATATAACACAGCCTCCAAGTTTACCCAAGTCATGGCTCTATTCCACCTCCTATAAATAAATCTCTGAAACATCTTTTCCTCAAGTACTGATTGTTGCTTTTAGACCATAGCCACTTGAACACTCAGCCAGTGTCTTTCCTATTATGTGGATCATATGTGTCCAGAACTAAAGGATCTTCACTTGATGGTGGTACAAGTAAATACTTGTGACCTAATTTTTCCTTGGGAATGTCTGCAATTCCATAAAATATTCTTTAAATTGCTACCGAAAAGAGATTTATATTTACAATGTTTTGTTATATGACAGTGGATGAAGTCTGACACATCTATAATCAGATTTCAAACCGGGAAAAGATTAAAACAAAATCATTACTTGTTCCAAATCCAAATTACAGTTTCCCTGATGTTCAGGTTTATGCTTATTTAAAGAAAGCTTTAGTGCAATTATTATGATTGACTTTCTCCTTGTTTGAAAAAGAAAAATACTGATGTAAGGGTCAAAATGTATTTGCTGAATGCTTCAGTAGTTTGTTTCATGCTTATAGAATTAATACTCAGGGTTAGTGCCATATCTAAGTTTACAAACTTAGTTTACAAACTTAAACTTTACAGACTTAGTAAGTGGAAAAGCCAGGATTCAGCCCTAATTTTTGGTTGGAAGTCTATTATTTATTCCACCATATCTCGGTACTTAAGTGCTGATCCTTAATAAATATCATCATTAGAGGCTAAAGCTTTAGAACATTTTAAATAATATTTATTTCTGATGTGCATATAAGGTATATATTAATCCTCTTAGTGGGAAAGAAGGAATCAGAAATAATGCAGAACTTTGAAGTATAGTATGTATACTACGGTCACAGAAAGTGTCTTACCCAGCTCACTAGGTTAGATTGTTATCAAGGGAACAGGTTTATCAAGTTAGTGTTGTTATCTAGATTGGCCTCTCTAGTTCTAACCCCATTCCCCAGGTCTCACTATTTGGTGAAAGAGCAACCAATGATATGAATATTAGTGGATTTGGCTTCATGTTCCAGATTACACTAGAAGTATCTAACTTGATGAAATAATTAACTCTCTCTAGTCTCAGTTTTTTAATTTGGCATAAGCCATATACTGGGTCCTATTGCTAAAAGTGTTCAAATAAAAGGCATGAGTAATAACAAGTAATAGGTAGAATTTATCGAGCACTTCTAACTTGTGTGGGATTATGCTTTATTGCTATTATCTTATATAATTTCACCAATAACCTCACACTGGGTTTTGTGTTCTGAGTTCATCATCATCAGAAATAATTATGCACCCATTAACTCTCTTCATACAAATTGTTTATTAGTCTTGGTGTATAATGAAGAATGAGACATCCTTATAGGTACATTACAGTCAGCCTGAAAAAGAAAAGACATGCAACAAATATCTGGATTCTCAACTTGACTTTCTCATGTCAGCATGAACTTTTTTCTTGGTTTTGTATTGAAGACAAAGAAAAGGAATAGATGATTATAGTCAGTTCATCACAACTATTTAAGCTTTGAACTCAGAATTTATAAGCAAAGATGTGCATTCTACATACATTTTTAATACTGTTAGGGACCAAAACAAAAGTTTCTGTTTTGTAGTACTGGTATGGATAGTAATAGTCTAAAGCATAATTGAGCCTACATGGAAAAGGGAAACATACTCATTAATTATATAATATAACTGGTTGTTTTATTCTTTTGTTCACTCTTGGATACGTAGCCGAACAAAATTTCAGTCCCAGTGTTTTTATTGAATTGGTACATTACATGATGACAGGGCAGACCGTATCATAGAAAACATTCTAGAACTGTCATGGCAAGAGCCTTATAAAAATGGAGACATGCCTATCTGGCACACAGTGTATTTTTCCTTTAGATTTTCCAGGCTTTCATTATTTCTCTTTTTGCCAATTTTTGAGAGTATTTAATGTTGCCTAGTAATAACTATAATCAGTGACTATTTCTGTGCTTTGTGATCTTTCTAATACTGTAATCCAAAGAAAAACAGTGAGGTTTGTGGTTATATGGGAATCCTGAGAGAAAAAGTTATACCCTACTAAGTGACATTTTCAGCATGCATCTAAATTATCAAGATATTAAAACATTCAGTTACTTCTTTGAGAGCTTTGCTAGTTCAGATTATCATATATTCATACCATGTTTATTACCCTACATCTATTTCTAAAATGACCTAATGGATAAAGAGAAATGTGCTTTTGTCCTAAACCATTAATGAACGTCAAGGAGTATCTAAAATAAATATTCTAAAGACGATGTGAAGATGCGGATACAGTGACTGAGGACAAGTTACAGCTTTCATAATATGAAGTAGATTTTACCACAAACAATGGGTAATTTTAAACATTCTTCTGAAACGATTCTACCTCCTTCAAGTAGGATTAGACACCACAGCAAACTGGAATACTCCCAGGAATCTGACTAAAAGCAGGTAGTCCTGTGATTGGACTAGATTGCCTCATCATAAATGTACCAGCCTGAGGAAGTGAAAGCTTCAGCCTGTATTTGTGAGAATGATCATGTGACCTATTAAGATTATTGTCTTAACCTTTTACTCCAGTTATTCTACAGGGTGTTTTGTGTGTGTCTTTCTATCTTCCCTGTCCTTTTCTGAAGTCCTGTGTAGCAGGCCTTTCTGAAAGCATACGTCTTCCAACTATAGTATATCAGAATCACCTTTTGACCTTGCTTAACTACCAATCAATTTCCAAACCCCATGCCCAGAAATTCTAATTTATCAGATCAGTATCAGAGGTAATTGGCTGAAAACACTTTTAAGGTACATTGGAATGGATGATTGCCAAAGAATGTGACAGCTTTATGATTTTAGTACGTTTTCTGAAATGAGATAAAATAGTTCATCTTAAAGATATTTCTAAACTGACATTCACATGGTCTCTGTTATGTATAGTAGGTCTTATTCAGGTCTCTTTGTACTTGGTGTCATTTTTTACATGTTCTCCGATGGAGGTGGAACTTGAGAGAATGCCAAATCTTAACCGTTAGACCACCAGGGAGCCTCTGGAGTTAGGACTTGTCCGAATCTACCATGCCTGAAAAATTAAGCTCAAACCCATTCTCTTCTCACCCAGTGAGCTAGCATTGGCCAAACATTCCACAGCTGACAGAACCTTTTTCTCTGTGTTTATCTTGAGGTAGGGAATTGATGATTAATTTATTCAACATTTAACATATATTTGAAACCCAACTGAACAATAAATGGCATTTTGGCCAGTTTGTACATTACTATCATGTTTTGTTGTGTGCGTCTTACTTTTGCTTGACGCCTTTCAGACTTTGAAAGACAAACATGAAAACCTCCAACTACGTAGGCAGAAAATTAAAAAATCATTTCTTTTCAGTGCAGTGTGTTTCTGATTTGCATCTTTAGCCTTGACAAAAGAAATTTATCAGTAGCTCAGGGAGACAATAGAGCTGTCAGGGACATTTTATTCTAGGTGTTTCTACTTAGTTTTTATTTCTTCCTTAGAAATTGCATAAAAAATGTGACAGTCATACCTTATTTTCTTGTATCTGCAAACACTTGGGGCACATGAGCTTAGAAACTTTTGTTTGGTGCACTTGAATAAATATATCTGCTACTTGCTTTAAGAACAGAAAGTATAGAAACTATCAGAGCTTATCAAACTCTGTACAGTGCATGTACAGTATTCAGGTAGTCCAATGATAGATGGAGGTCGAGATGAAAATGCTTCTCTTTTTAAACTGGGCTTAAAATACATTAAACTTTTGGGAGAAACCACAAAAATGTGTTTTTGACATTACCAGTATAAGTTACTTGTTGTTTTAAAGTTATCATTCACTTATTAGCAACATTTGCTCGAATGGTAATTAAAAGAGTACTCTAGAGAAGATAGAGAAAAGAGAAATGCTATATTTAAAAAACTAAGTAATGTTAGGGGCATCTAAGTAGCTCAGTCAGTTAAGCATCTGACTCTTAATATCGGCTCAGGTCATGATCTCAGGGTTCTTGAGATGGAACCCTGAGTCAGGCTCTGTGCTAATAGCCTAAATCCTGCTTGGGATTGTCTGTCTCCCTCTCTTTGCCCCTCTCCCACTCATGTGTGTGTGAGAGTGTGCTCACTCGTTCTCTCTCTCTCTCAAAATCAATAAAAAAAAAAATAGACCAAAAAAACCTCAGCAATGTTAGTTTTTCCAAGAACTCATATTTGTCATGGTAGTTTGTTAACCTATAATCTATCTGAAAGATCTAGAACATTAAGTAAGGCCTTATCAATGTTTTCTGTGGAAAAACTTTAAGTCTCTTTTGTATTTTATTCACTTTACATACATGGGGGATAACATGAGAGCTACTGTGTGCTAAATAATAATATATAATTTTCTTTAAATTGTTAGGAGGCAATAGGCATCATTATTATTTATTTATAATATATATTCTGCCTGATTTCAGAAAAAACTTGATAAGTTTTAGAGTTAAAAACAAAACATAATACCACAGTCTGAGGCTGAGAAATACTGCAGTGAAGCATTAAAGTTCCTAGTAATTAAAGAAAGGTTCAAAAGTGACACATTACTTGATTGTTTAAGAAATATCAAAAATCAGCAAAACACATATCATATTTGAAATTCCAATATAAATTAGTTCATTGTGTATATCCTTGTGCAAGGGACAATCATATCACAAAAGACAATGTTTTCAAGAATGGTTTTCTACATTAGAAGCCGAATTTCTGGCTGTTTGTAGGCAAGTCCAAATTCTTTTCACACACACAAAAAACTATATAGATACATATGAATTCATGTAAGTGAGTATAGATACTCATGTAAAATCCCAGAGTTTTGAAACATAGAGCTTTGCAATCTTAGGCCTGGACAATTTGAAAAGCAGATGTATTTAAATAAAGTAGAATCTTAATATAGGAGAAATCTAATTATTAATATTATAATTAATATTCTAGTAATCTGATAAATAATAGTGGTGCTGACTGGTAGACCTATCCATAAGCTACAAAATGTATCTCCAAGAACCTAAATTAGTTATCATATTGATATATTTTTTATTTATTAAGTAATTAAAAATTGGAATTTATCTGTCCAAGCCATGGATTGAATTTCGCCATATAGACATGTTCTATGTTAAGTTAGGCATTTAATCTTATTGGTGTTGTTGTTGTTTTTGTTCCTTGTATATCTTACTTGTATAGCTCTTCTCTCTCTTGGGATTTCTTAACTACAGTTATCTAGATTTGAATACTTATAAGGCTCCTGATTCATGGTACTAAACCTTGAATGTGGGAAAGTACTTATTTTACTTAGCAGCATTAAACATAAGTGCCTCAACTCTATCTAAAAACAAAATTGAATAATTTTACATAAACAAATAGACAAGGAATTAATCCATATACCATTTCAACTTGGAATTTAATGTGTAGAAAAACTATATTCATTCTGGTTTTAATATAAGGTGATATACATTGAATCTTCAATAGGTTAGAAATCTGATCAATGCCAAGTCATATCATTTGGTTCATATCCTTAGCATCGAAAGTTAATGACAGATTGCCATATACTAATGAATCTTACTTTTTTTTTTTAAATAATTAGTCATCAAAGAAATGAATTAGAGTGTAGCAGTGATCAAGGGTTCACCAGCTGGGATGAGAGCATGCATGCTTTGGTCAAGGAATGTTAAATTGGGAGAGTAGATCTACAGTTTGGTGAGGGGAAAAAGCTACAATTTTTTTGTCTCAAGGTAGTTAATGTACAATGTAGTCTTGGCTTCAGGAGTAGAATCCAGTAACTCATCACTTACATATAACATCCAGCGCTCATCCCAACAAGTGCCCTCCTTAATGCCCATCTCCCATTTTCCCCACCCCCATCAACCCTCAGCTTGTTGTTCTCTGTATTTAAGAGTCTCCTGTGGTTTGCCTCCCTCTGTTTGTATCATATTTTTCCTAACCTTCCCCCTTGTTCATCTGTTATGTTTCTTAAATTGCATCTATGAGTGAAATCATATATCTGTCTTTTTCTGAGGGACTTATTTCACTTAGGAAAATACCCTCCAGTTTCATCCACATTGTTGCAAATGGGAAGATTTCATTCTTTTTTGTTACCAAGTAGTATTCCATTGTATATATCCATTGTGTGTGTGTGTGTGTGTGTGTGTGTGTGTATGCAATATCTTCTCAACCCATTCATCAGTTGATGGACATTTGGGGTCTTTCCACAATTTGGCTCTTTTTGATAGTACTGATATAAATATTAGGGTGCATGTGTCCCTTTGAATCTGCACTCCTATGTCCTTTGGATAAATTCCTGGTAGTGCTATTGCTGGCTCATAGGGTAAATCTATTTTTAATTTTTTGAGGAATCTCCATACTGTTTTCCAGAGTGGCTGCACCAATTTGCATTCCCACCAACAATGCAAGAGGGTTGCCCTGTCTCCACATCCTCACCAACATCTCTTGTTTCCTAAGTTGTTAATTTTAGCCACTGTGACTGGTGTGAGGTGGTATCTCATTGTGGTTTTGATTTGTATTTCCCTGATGATGAGTGATATTGAGCATCTTTTCATATGTCTGTTAGCCATCTGGATGTCTTCTTTGAAGAAGTTTCTATTTATGTCTTCTGCCCATTTCTTCATAGGAATATTTGTTTTTCAGGTGTTGAGTTTGGTAAGTTCTTTATAGATTTTTGATCTGACCCTTTATCTGATATATCTTTTGTAAATATCTTCTCCCATTCTGTCAGTTGCCATTTCCTTTTGTTGATTGTTTCCTTTGCCGTGCAGAAGCAAAAAGCTAGAATTTTAAGAACTGGAATTTTAAAAGCTAGAATTTTGATGAAAGAAGAAAGAAGTCTGTTCTTAGAGAACTTTAAAATATCAACAGGAAATTGTTAAATAAAAAATGGTAGCAAAGATTGAAGCTTACCACTCAAGTCAATGACTGACATTTTTGGTGGCACAAGATCTTTTCTCAGCTTTCTTTCTAACTGTGTATCTTAATAGCATAGATTAACTGTGCATAGAATAATAGCAATGAAATGATAAAATCAAGTGAAATATCTCATTCTGATATAAAGAGAAATTTGAACCTTTCAGATCTTTTTTTTAAAAACTCCATATTACAGGGTACCAGGGTGGCTCAGTTGAACTCTTGATCTTACCTTAGGTTTTAATCTCAGGGCCATGAGTCCCACACTGGGCTCTGTGCTGAGCATGGTGCCTACTTAATAATAAATAATAATAATAATAATAATNCATATTACAGGTAGCTGTATCCCCATTGATATTGGCTCTCGTGTTTAGCCCTACCAGGCAACATTCCCATTGCAAATTTTGTAAATTGGAAGTCAATGTCTTGGACTTAGTACAATTCTTTTTAACTTAATAAATTCCTTGTCCACATTATCAAGCTAAGGTTTGGAAGAGGGATAGAGGGAAGAATTCAGGTAGCTTTTCAGTTTAATTATCAAGTCAGAAGATTGTGTGGCAGATCCTCAGCTTTCAGCTGTTAGGAGCAGTTAGGATCTGTGATCTTTTGCAATATGGAAAGTAGAGTCTTTCTCATTACACAGTAGGAATGGGATGTTACAATTTCTGGTACTTCACCAGTTTTGTTATATATTTTGGAGGGGATTGGAGTTTATCCCAGCTTTCTTATCTTCTTTAATACTACTTTCACAGTTTTCAGAGAAATTCAGGTAAAGGAATACTATACGTCAGGAAGAAGAAATGAAAGGAGGCTGTGATCACTTTTAACTATGTTGTAATACCATTTTGAAGAGTGGAGATAAACTATGACCCCAAAATACTGATTAGGGATTTAAGTGAAATTTACCATGAACGTGTGGTATTTTAATACCATGTTGTGATTATAAGTGAGTGTGGCCAAATAGTGTCTCCTGTGATTCCAGTAACTTTTCAGGACAGCAGAAGAAAATCTTTCCAAATCATATTTTCTGTCAAGGTAGTTTGTCAGAGTAATGCTGATTGTAGCTTAGAATCTCCTCAAATGATTTTCACTTAATAGATGGTTAGACTATGCACATTTCAAATACACAACAAATTAGAAAGTGGTATCTGATTAGCCTGCAAGTATTTTAAAGTATAGTATCTGAATCGTCCAATCAGGAAGCCAGATAATGCATTTTAAGTAACTAATTCACTGTATTTGTGCCTCTGATATTAATTGAAGCAGCATGTACAGCTCTTTTTTTTTTCCAAAATTAGCTTTTACTGATTAATTGAAACAAAGAATACAAAGCTCTAAAGCTTTGTACATTAAGGAATTTACTTTTTAAATGCCTGGTTTCTTGAAAACAAAGTATCTTAACATTTTAAGACAATTAATTGACACTCTCCCCAGTAAGGCATTGGTTTTTGAGGTTCAAGGTGAAGATTTTTGGTCACTAACAAACCTTTTCCAGAAAACCTTGGGGGAAAAACTGCTAATTTTAGCTAGGAGTGTTTGGGTTCTTATATTGTTTTATTTACTTTGTCTATCTGTGGCTAGGACTCTCAGTGTTAAACAAGGGCTAAAATATAAACCTAAGCATTTCCCAAATCCTTTTGGACATGTTAATAAACATGGCACCAGATAAAGGTTTCTATGGTGAACCTCTTGGAATGCTTTGGACATCATTGCCCATCCCTGAAATTCAAAAGTCCAGTAGTATATCAAAAACTCTCAGAAACTCAAGTTATACATGCCCCTGTAACTTAGCATTTCTCAGGCTTATTTGAGCACTTTACCACTGACTGTCTTCCTTCCAAAACATATACCCCAAGACTAATCATGAAAGCAAAATCAGACAAATTTCAATAGAGACATTATCTATACCTGACCAGTATTTTTCCAAGTCATTAAAAGCAAGGAAAGTCTGAGCAATTCTTACAGCCAAGAGAAACCTAAAGAGACATGACAATGAAATGTGATGAATCCTGGATAGAATTCTAGAACAGTAACAATATAAAGACATTTGCTAAAACTAAAATAATCTAAGTGAACTATGGACTCTAGTTAAGCATAATGTATTAAAATTTTATAGTTAATTTTAACAAATATACATTAGTAAGGTAAGATGTTAGTGTACAGGGGTGCATGGCAAGTCATTGTACTATTTGGTTAATATTTCTGGAAACCTAAACTGTTCTAAAATTATAAAGCCTATTAACTTTTTTAAAAGTGGCATTAACAAAGCATGTACTTCCTTTTGGGGAAGCTTGCTATTTACAAGTATTCACTCAGCATGCAAAATAGATTGGGCAACGTAGGAATATGGAAATTTAAATTAAGCTGTTTGGGTAAAGAAAAGTAAAGAAATCAAGGCAGGTAAAGAAGGGATGCTGAGCCAAGGGTCCCAAATTCAAAGGTGACAGTTTGAATCCGCATAATTTTTTCAGCCCATTGGCTATACGAAGATGCCACAAAAACAGAAAAAAATACAATCTGGCAATGCCTAAATGAGGTCCTTTGATATTTGACTGGAAGACACTGACAGAATGGAGTCTAGAGGAGTGCAGAATCATCTTTATAAAAGATGTGGGGAAGATTTCAGATGTGTACCTAGAGTGCTTAATTCTGAGGGCGCGCTCCTCCCATCAGGCTTTGGTGTCTCCGACATTTCCCACGTCTGCCTTGGAACATTCTTTCAGTCCTATATAATAGCTAGAGACAGATTTGCAAGTAACTCTTGTTATGGTACTTACCAAGTTTTCAATCTCTTGTAACTATCCAGAAAACTACTTAAGACATTTTATATATAAGGACTTGTAGTATAACGGCTAGTAGTATAATTCTAACAACAATAACAGAGATAGTAACTCTTACTTACTGGGACTGTAAGCATGACTGGGACTATGCTGAGCCCTGTATATTTTTCTGTTCAAACTTTATAACAATAAACTAGGCATCATTGTCCTCACTTTACAGATGAGGAGACCCTTCTGGGGACAAAGTCCTTTGCAAATTGTCAGTGATATAAGGATGCTTCTTGATTTACTCACCAGCCCTTCAATCAATGTTTTGAAAGCTAAAACTTCATATATCACTTTTTAAATATGTTCTTTAAGGACAATAAATAGAACCCTCATTGGTAGCAATTTGGGAGTAGTCAAATTAGTTTAAATGAGTTAACTCATCTAGCTCTTCCTAGAATGAGCAGAAAACTAGAATGAGAACTTGATGAAAGCATTGAAATTCAGTAAAAAAAAAAAAAAAAAAAGACAAATGCTTGTTAAGAATCTGGTAGGAAAGCTTACTTTCTTTAGAGCTTAGTTTATTTGTGATGTTTCTAAACAGTGCTTAGTAACAGGAAGTAGATTTCTTTTAATACAATTTTGTTTGCTTGTTTGAATGTTTTTACTTGAGTTACTGTTTTTGAAAACAGGAAAGTAAAAAACAAACAAAAACAGGAGTGTTCTTAGTTTCCATCAGAGACCATCATGGCCTATGTCCTTATCCTCAGTCTGGGGACAATAGGCCATCAATAAGACTACATTGCTGGCAACAGCATTCTAGAACTGAATAATGAATCATCTCTTATCAATTACATCTCTAAATAGAGTGGTATCAGCATATAAGTGAAGGCCACGCAATGTCTGTCATTGACTTAATGTGTACAAAACACCTCCTCCATGACTTTTTCAAACTTTACTATAATTCACAGCTACCTGATATATGTCAGTGATTTAACTTTTCGAGATCTGATTTGACTTAGTTGTGAAATACATTATACAGTAGGATGTTGGTCTAATACTATATATTTTTTTAATCTTTTCTCTGTGTAGGATTTATACTAAGAGAAAAATCTTTGTATATCTATATATACTTTTAACCCAAAGACAGAGTTTAGGAAAGTTTGCTGAGAAACTAAGTCAAAACTCTCTTTTAATATACAGTATCCAAGAAAACATCTCTGGTTTGAACTGAACACTTTTGAAATGGAAAAGACTAATGTACGAACCATTGTCTTTTCTAGGATTTGGGGAGAATTGTGTTTTTAATATTTTTTAAAGTTTTTAATGTTTATTTATTTTTGAGAGAGAGAGAGAGAGCGAGCGAGCGCATGAGTGGGGAATCGGCAAACAAACAAAGGAAAAACAGAATCCAAAGCAGGCTTCAGGCTCTGAGCTGTCAGTGCAGAGTATAATGTGGGGCTCAAACTCAAACTGTGAGATCTTGACATGGGCCAAAGTCAGATGCTTAACCAAAAGCCACCCAGGCAACCTGAGAATTGTGTTTTTAAAAAAGTACTTGGAGTAATTTTCCCCAATTCATCATGTCCCCCTCAGCCATTTGTTTTCTTACATTTTTCTACCCAATTTTCTCATACTATAGGTTTTCCCTATCCTGAAGGACTCCTTGACTCTACTGTCTAGACAATATCATGTGTCAATGAAAGTTATATATCTACGTAAATGCCAAATACTAGTTTAAAAACTATATATGTAAATTAATGGTGATCATGTATTAAAGGAATAGATATGCCAGAAGAGATCTATAAAACCCAAGGTATTCACAACCCCTGTTTCTTGATGTTAACAGTGGATTCTTGAGCATGCGTTTTTGACCATAGCTAACCACTGAGTTTGCTCTAAGTGTGCCTTATCTTAGTAATATTAGATCATAGTTCCCCAAAGTGATGGCTGCTATTCTTTTTATTCTAATCCCAGGAGAGGTCACAGGGTGTAGAAGAATGGCAGATGATCGGAAAGATGAAGCAAAGGCGCCTCACTGGACCTCAGCTCAACTAACAGAAGCGTCTGCACATCCACATCCACCTGAGATTAAGGACCAAGGCGGGGCAGGGGAAGGACTTGTCAGAAGCACCAATGGGTTCCCATACAGGGAGGATGAAGAGGGCGCCTTTGGAGACCATGGGTCACAGAGCACCTATTCAGATACCAAAGAGAATGGAATCAACGGAGAGCTGACCTCAGCTGACAGAGAAACAGCAGGTAACTAAGGGCTCCCCTGTCAGTGGTTCTGGCTTTGTGCTTTGAAGTCTGTTTAGACTGAAACTAAATTAATTCACCACGATGACCTCCTTTCACTAGTGCAAGGACTAAAATTCCAGTCTGTCGGGGGAAATAGACACCAAGAGAAGAGAAAAATCTTGGGAAGTAGCCTAACATTCCCCCAAATTAGTGTATTCTTAATCTCATCTCCCTATTTAGTTTGTTTTTAATTTTTTAATGTTTATTTATTTTCGAGAGAGAGAGAGAGACAGAGTGTGAGCATGGGAGAGACAGAGAGAGAGACACACACACAGAATCCAAAGCAGGCTTCAAGATCCAGGCTATCAGCACAGAGCCCAATGTGGGGCTCAAACTCACAAACTGTGACATCATGACCTGTGCTGAAGTCAGAAACTTAACCAACTGAGCCACCCAGGCGCCCCTTCCTATTTAGTTTTTACCACTTTAATTTTCATCAAAAAATGGCTCAGGGTATATGTGTTTTGCTAGTTAACCATTGGCCTTTTAACTCATTGAAAGAAAACTTCACTAATACTTTGAATGATATTGGACCTAAGTCTGGCTGACTGATTAGAAGCATATGTGTTTTTTAGGTCAGAAAGCAATATACAGTCTATCTGCCAATCTTTAAAAATTAAAAAAAGAGATTGGGGCACCTGACTGCCTCAGTCGGTGGAATGTGTGACTCTTGATCTTGGGGTTGTGAGTTCGAGCCCCACTTTGGGTATAGAGATTACTTTAAAAAAATAAAATCTTAAAAGAAAAAGAAAGAATAGATAAGGGAAGGGAGGGCAAGGGAGGAAAGGAAACACATACATGGGAACCATTTCATACTTCCTCAGAGAGCTTTTTAAGAACTAATATCACAGATGCTTGAAGGAGAACTTAATTTGACTTACTTTTAAGTATTTCCTTTCAAAGTGTAATTTCTACCAATAGTCCTCTTTATTCTCTCATTGATAATATCTTCCTTAATGACATAGTCATTATACAGCATTAACAGCATAGAGAAACTCTCACTAGCACTATATTCTTCACCATTATTTTCCATTTTTTCTATAATCAGAATTTAATGGGTTTGAACACAGTAACTTGCTGACATGTTACTCCAAAAAGAGTAGGTACACTACAAGTAATAAGAAAGGCTGTGTCCCCTTCAAAGTCATCCCTTGCTTATTCAAAAACTGATTTTCTGCACTCCATCAATTAGTCAGCAGCAGTTATCAACTGTACACTTTGCTCAAAAAATTATATTTAAAATTAAGGGGAGTATCAAAAGCTTCTCAAATAACTGAAGAGAAATTACATAAGGACACAGTGTGATTTTTTTTTAAACTGCTCATATGATAAACTACTATTGAGCATTTTCTGTATGCAGGGTATGTTAGCCTCTGAGCCAGAGCACATGCAAGGAATGGTCTCTGAACTTCACAGAGCAGATGATCCAGTAGCTGATGTGAGGCCTGTGCACACAATTCAAATCAAAACAATGTACTCTGTGCCAAATGAAGAGTTGAAGTTGAGGAAAAGTTGAAGAGAGATCATTATTTCTTGGGAACAAAATTCCAAATCATGTACAGAAGCATCTCAAGAAGTCGCAGCAAACTGAGGGGAATGGCAGAATATTTTAAATGCTCAAGGAAAACACAGTGATACTCATCATCTCTTAAGCATTACATGACCTCAAGATAGTCCACAGTTTCAACATTCAATTACAGTACATTCCTTTTCAAGATTTATCTTTATGAATCAGGTATTTGGCAGTTGTTGGGATAAGAAGCAAGTACCCTGCAGAAAGTCATGTGGAACAGGGATAGAGAGTGGCAGTGTCCAATCTAAGTATTTGAGAAGCTGTGCAATGCTCAACAGACACATATACACCATGAGTAAGGAATTGTGGATACAAGAGAAGCACAAATGTTATTTTTGCCTTTCATGGTCACAGTGAAGATTAAATTAGATAGTAAAGTGTAAAAAGTCAATGAATCAAGAAATAGTATCTATTAATTACTGTTGTTATTATTGGTAGTGGTGGGAACGGTGTAAATACGGACAATATGGCACCCTTGATCAAGGAATATTTTTCTAAAGCTGAATATAATAAAGCTTGAACAGGGTGGGACCTGAGTATCAGGAGCACTAAGTAGGAAGATTTTGAAGAAATTGAGGCATGAGGAGATGAGGACATGAGGAGCAAAATTGTTGTGGGAAAGGCAAGAGATGATGTAATAGACCAACATTTTTCTCATCATCATATCGTGCAATACCTGACATTACACTTTAAGGACTCAGTAAATGTATTTTGAATGAGTGAGTAAATAAATGAATGAATGAATGAATGCAAAAGAAGAAAGAAAGTCCTATTTAAATTAATGGTGAATGAAAACTCTTGAAAGTCTTGCTCTGTTTCTTGGGCCCTCACCAGTTGAATCTTACTGATGATGATAGAGGCTTATAATACACTAAGGAAAAAGAATCCCTGTAGCATGCTTGGTCAAGCAATGAAGAACCAACATCACTTACTATTTCATTTCTTCAGTGGTCTTAATTAAATATTTAAGAGCATCAGAAAAATCTCTTTGCCAGGTTAGTATATCCTTGCCAGCGTCTTTGAGAAAATAATATAAATTAAAAAGAGATTAACAGATGTTTCTTTTAATTTATGGGTTCAAGACCATCCAGAGTTAATTTTGAAATCAATTTAATATCACATGAATCTTGTATTGCCTTTGAGAAACTGATTCTGAAAGTTCTATATGTATGTTCATAGTGAAAAAAGTTGTAAGCAGACAGTTGTGGGTCACCAGGGTGAAGTGTACAATCCAAACTATGATGTTTTTTAAATTAAACTCCCTCCAGAAATAACAGTCCATTGATTAAGTCCATAAAAGATCCATATGTAGAAAACCGTGGGAAAGGAAAAATGTAAAGTATTGTCTCATTTCTACAGAATGTGTTCTAGTGATAATTTAATGTGCAATTAGATTTTTCTCCAAACTTTAGCTTAATAAAATAATACATTTTATTATTGATGGTTTATATATAACTTTAACAAACAAAACCATCCCAGTAAAAAGAAGTGTTTTAAATCTCAAATATAATTTTTAAAAATATTAACTGTCGATAATAGGCATCACTAATGTGAGCTGGCATTATATTTCAAGGTGATTATTTTAAAGAGAACCGGAAGAGCTGCTTACTAGCCCCCTCTTTTATCATTCACATGTTATCTATCAGTACATTGCCTTTTTCCTTTATAAAAGATACTTCTCCAGACACTGTTAACACGACACATTTCCCAGTAACGTCAGGTCTTCAGCTACACATTGTGGTGTCCAATCTACTACTGGTTGAATCCAGAGATCTTTCTTCTTTCCTTCTTTGCTATATTCTTCTCTTAATTTTTAGAAACAAATTTTTCCTCAAGATTGTTTATTTTTATTCATCTCTAAAAACAAGATCCCATGATAAATGCAGTGTTATTTCTACATCTCCTTCCTCCTTCCTTCTGGCATCAGGTGGGCTCACTTGAACCAAAGATCTTATCTCATTCTCTCTTACCTATGCTTTTTGATGTTCACCTTCATTTCTGGGCCATAATAGTTTTTAATTTTTAGACATGCAAGCCCATAATAGGCATAGTTTATCTATGTGATCTTATGTGCTGAGACTGGGAAAGGGTAAGAAGGGAATTCTAGAAAGCAATAATATTTTAAATTATATTTTTTTACAGATTACTCTTCTAGATTTTGTCTCTTTTCTTACAATTGAAAGCTAATCCATAGAAAAGTAGATAGAATTATTTACTCACCTATTGTAGCATAACTTTTGATTGCTTTATGATTTTTTCCTGTATTTATTTACTAAAGTAACCTCTTAAGAAGCCATGCCACAAAAGCTCCCCGCCCCCCCAAAAAAGGAGAAACCATTGAGAATCTAGTCATTTAGGAAAGCTGCTATTATAGTGAAACTAAAACAATTATTTTCTTTATTTTTTATCGAGGTATAGTTGACACATAAAGTTACTTTAGTTTCAGGTATACAACATGGTGATTCAACTTCTGTACACATTATGGTATACTCCCCACAAATATAGCTCCCATCTGTCACCATACCACACTCTTACAGTACCACTGACTGTATTCCCTGTGCTGTACCTTTTAGCCCCATGACTTACTCATTCCATAACTGGAAGCCTGTACCTTCCTCTCCCCTTCACGCATCTTTGCCTCCCCCTCACCCCATTCCCTCTGGCAACTATCAGTTAATTCTCTGTATATATGAGTCTCTTTCTGCTTCTTGCTTGTTTTAAAATAGTCATTTTTAAATTGTCTTCCAAAGCATGAATCATAAGCCTTTCCTCTGTTTTCTGCCTCATCTTTATTGAAGAAATCAATAGGACTGCATTTGGTACCCCCACAGTTCCAACCCCGACTGAAAATTAGGAGTTGCATCATTTTTTTACTTAGAAAAAAATATTTTTGTTATTTATTGAGAGAGAGAAGGAGAGAGAGAGAGTGAGCATGAGCTGGGGAGGGACAGAGAGAGAGAGAGCAGGCTCCACACCATCAGTACAGAGCTCGATGTGGAATTTGAACCCATGAACCATGAGATCATGACCTGAGCTGAAACCAAAAGTCAGATACTTAACTGACTGAGCCACCCAGGCTCTCCTAGGAGCCACATCTTTAAGTTTCTTATCTTTCGTATCATATTAGTATTCATATAAAGACAACTGGAAGATGCCAGTAAATAAGACCACCTTCCAGTCCTCCTCTTTTCTGGTGTAGTCACCAATCCGAGATCACATGACCACAACTAGACTGCAGGTCTCCAGCTGCGTAGACCAATGTGCTTCCCATTCCCCCATGCTGCCAGATTTGGAACAGTATGGCCAGCTGCAGCTAATATCAATTATCACCTTCTTCTGTTGCAGAACAGCCCCATCCCTGTACCTTTAAGTCTTGGTTTTCAAATGAATGGAGCAAGAAAGGGGACAATTCTCAGAAGTTTATAGAAGGCACAACATTGAAGTGTTTACAATTATGCTTCTGTAGGGTACCTGTGTGGTTCAATCGGTTATGCATCCAACTCTTGATTTTAGCTCAGGTCATGAACTCATGGTTCATGAGTGAAAGCCTTGCATAGGACTCTGCTCTGGCAGTGCGGAGCCTACTTGGGATTCTCTCTCTCAAAACTAATAAATAAACGTAAAAAAATCATGCTTTCATGATTTTGACTATCCTAAGGTACAATGCTTTCAGCACAAGTAAGAAATACCAGTCAGAGTGTAAAGGCCTTTGTGAGCATCAAAAACCAGGATCAGCCATCTCTTGGAGTAAATTTCAAAAGTAAATAAACATTAAAAAAAAAAACATTTCTCCAGTTACCAGCATTCTAGTTCTCCAGAGCTGCTTTGTTTCCTCAACATCCCTGGGATCCTATTCAGCTCTACTTCCTGCTGTGGCACTGAGATCTGTAAAAGCTCCTCCAGGCGAGGAGCTATTGCTCTTTCAGAGCTTACCAAAGGAACTGCACCTTTGAAAGCCTTGACCTGCACTTTAACATTCCCATAGCTTAGACAGCCAGGTGATCAACATACTGAGATAATGCTGTTGCTGGACTTAGAAATTGAGGCTTAAAAATACGTAACGGAGGAAAAGTTTGTCATCATTCATGTGCAGAAAGTTGAATATACCTTTATGCTTCTGTTTCCCTTTTTCATCTTAGAAAATTTGAACCTGCCTTTTCTTACCTTTCTCATTTTTCCTGCCTCCATTCCTAGATTTGAGATTTACTGGCAGGAGTCATTATGCCATTTGAAATATGGCATATTGTATATGATATTATATTAATGTAGGCAGAGCCAAAAAAGTACAGAGCCATGTCTCCCGTGAAACGACTAAAGCCGTCTGCACCACCCCACAAGGCAAATAAACACTCTGGCCTAACAATACAAGAGGTTGCAGATTTTCCTTTCCTTGTTGCCATGGCAACCACTCATTGCTCTAGCTGCCATTTCCCTGAGCTGCACAGAGAGGAGCGTGCAGAGTTATTTAGCATTCAAGGGTGGATCTGCAGAAAAGCACAGGGCCGCACTGCGAAGCGTCTGGGCCTGGTGGCGCCGATGGATGAGTACACAAAATGGGATCTTATCCGTGGTTTCCTTTGAAGGGTTAGGCATCTGGGGCAGGAAAGAGTAAGAAAGACAAAGATCGATTTAAAAAAACAAAAAAGCAATTCCACAAGGTTTGTATTTGTCATGTTTGCTTTGTCCTATGTGTCTATATACCATTTGAAGCAGATTTGGGCATTAACTTCAGTTGTAAAATGTGGCTTGTCTTGTTGGTAAATAGAAGGGTCTGAACCTGATGGAGAGCTTGCTTACATGGAGATTATTATAATGAACTATATCTCTTACTCTTGGTAAGGTATGAGCTTGTGTCTAGTACGTATTGCTAGCTAGAGCTTAAAATGTTTGCACCAAGTGGAGGCAAAGACGGGCACCAGATAACGTTGTTTACTTAAATGTGCAATTATGCACAAGATGGTTCTTCCTGTAAAAATCTATTTCACATCTATCTGTGCTCTGCAGCAAAAGTCTTAAAGTAGGATGAGATTGTCTTAAGCCAATAATTCTGAATCAAAATATAAGGAAAACATGATTTCTCTAGACTTCTTTTAATTAAACTCAGTGACTTAACAAATTAAAATATGATTTTGTTCGTTGGAATTTTAATTGCCTACAAACACTTCCAGTTGTGAGGAGCAAGGCTCTATCTAACACAATGTAATAAGATATTTAAAAACCAAGATTAATTTGCATACACACTTACTCCCATGTATATTCTTCCAGAAAATGCCTCTCATGTGCTTGGTGGAAATCCATTCCATATCTTTACATCTTGTTTTATAGTAAACAACTACAATCAGAATCACTTTTTTAAAAAGTGTTTTATCATTCTCTTTGGACACTGACACTTTGAAAAATTATTTTGTTGAATTTGAATCTTAGTGCAATAGACTTTAGCTAAGAAAAATTAAGACCTACTTGTAAAATTATTCTGTCTGGCTTGTTTTTAAATGTAAATATAATTTACCTATCATTGTATTTTCTTCCTTGACCTCTCTCCTGATCCTGTATTTTCCAAGACGTTATCTAATTTTCTCCTCTCTAATTTGCTATCACGTTTTGTCATCATATTTTTTAAGGTATTTTTTGAGGTTTTTAAAATCTCCACTTAGGCAAGAATTCTAAATGCCCCACCAAATCCTTTTCATTTTCAGCAAGCAGATGAAAATAATCAGTCATAGGAGCAAGTCTTCCTGCATTTATTTTTGGACAACCTAAGTCTTTGTTTTGATTAGCATTATGCATGGCCTTTATCTGTCTCATGTTCTATTTCTTTATTTTTTTTTAAGCTCATGTATTTATTTTGATGGGGGAAAGGCAGAGAGAGGGGGAAACAGAGAATCTCAAGCAGGCTCTGTGCTATTAGAGCAAAGCCTGATGCAGGGCTTGAACTCATGGACCATGAAATAATGCCTGAGCTGAAATCAAGAGTTGTACACCTAACTGGCTGAGCCACCCAGGCTCTCTATGTCTCTTGTTCTAGTTCTAAGAACCCTGTTCTCACAAGAGGTGCCTGAGTGACTCAGTTGGTTAAGCATCTAACTTTAGCTCAGGTCATCATCTCACAGTTGGTGGGTTCGAGCCCCACTTCGGGCTCTGGGCTGACAGCTCAGAGCCTGGAGCCTGCTTCAGATTCTGTATGTACCTTTCTCTCTGCCTCTCCCCCCTTGTGTTTTCTCTCTCTCTCTCTCTCTCTCTCAAAAATAAATAAATAAAAAGAACTCTATCCTCACAAAAGAATAAAAAAGATAAGAGAACAACTTTAATAGTAATTTGCAACAAATAAATTCCTCTGATAACTTGAGAATATATTAATCATTGATCAATAATGTATTTTTTAAGTATAACTTACATATAAATTAACTATATTACTTGTATGTGCCTGAGAAAAATATCTGTCCTTATATACCAGATACCACCTCAAGGGCTGGCTCTGGGTTTGATGTTATTGTTGCTAAGCGGTTAGTAGACCAGGGAGTATCTCACGGTCATCGGTCATCACTCCTCCATCTTTCCTCCCCTAGCGACTTTCTGCTTCAGGGTACCAAGCTTTTCCTCTCATTCCCTCACACTTCACTGCTCCTTATCACATTACATAAAGCCTGTGCTTTGACTGTCAGGAGAGTCTAGAAATTCATCTCAGGAGCAGATGAACAGAACAACTGGTGCTGCCTTGCAGATCTGGTAGTGAAAGCATGATCTGACTTGGCATCATGAGTCCTGAGGGGAAAGGGACACTGAGCTGCTTGCTGCCCGCTCACGGTGTGACGCCTCTCACAGAATGAGTCACCATTCAGCAACACTCATAGAAAATACAATTTGAAACCCAGCCAAACTGATGAGCAAAGAAAGAGGAACACCAATGTCCTAGTCTCTCACTGCAACTTTTAATAAATATGCAAATGCTAGGTGATTATTAGAACCCAACGTGAGAATAAAATGTCTGATTCTCCAACTTATTTCAATAGCCCTCAAACCCGAAGACATTAGGCAAAATGAGTAATAACAGAGGAATCAAGATTCAGAGAAAAGTCATCTTTAATAGCATGCTTCCGCTTCAGTAGCCTGAAAATTCGATTCAAGATTTTCCGTCTAAATTTTCTATTTGGAAAGACAGATTGAGACAGTGTTGGGATATGAGCATCTCTGATTCTTCCATAAGTGACTCCAGCATGAAGGGTCAGCTCCCCTGAGTGAACTAACACACTTCTCTTCTTAAAACATTTGCCCAGCTAATCAGTGGTTTCATTCATGTTCTACATTGAACAAGTGATGGCAACATGTTTTTAAAGGGTGCATACCCCACAGGAGAGGTTCTCAGAGTCCATGGTCAAAGATCCAGAACTGATGTTGATTTTATTCTCTCCAAGGAACCTCTTCTTCTGAACACCTGCATGTAACATGTTCATATCATGCTAATAGCACTCATCATATGGATTGTGTTACTGGACTTGTTTCCTGTTCCAATCTACAACCCTAGGTTGTTAGTGTTTTGAGGTAGAAACTGTGCTTTATTCATCTTCATGTCCCTTTCAGTATGTGATACAGTGATTGTTTCCTATAGTGAGTATTAATGAATATTTTTTGAACTGATATAAAGAAGAGAGAGTTCATATCCATGCTAGGTTTTGAGATCGGGAATCTCATAAGCAAAACAGGCCTACAAAAATTATTTCACAGTACGAGCAATGTACTTGAGCGAATGATTGTATTGGGAGAAATACTGGATAAAAAGAAGCAAAAGGAAAAACTGAGAGAGGAAGCTAGAATCAGAGTGAGGGCTATAGAACTGTGGGCTTGAACAGAAAGGAATTAAGTAGGAACTCATAAATACTGTAGTGAAAAGAAGGTCAAGAAAGGATATCGCAGAATATGGCATGGTTAAAGTTTGGGAGTTAAAGTTTGGAGTAAAGAAAATCTACCTTTGACTTAATTAAGATAGCAGTATGACACCTGATTAGAAATATTTTCTTGATGGTAAAAATTAATGAACTGGAAAGAATATGGAAACTCAGGATAAATGACCTTTCTAAGAGACATCTATAACAGCTAAAAAACACATGGACAGTGAATAAATTCTTATGCTCATTCCTACAAAATTGAGCCCAATGTAACAGTTGGGTCCACTTGAAACGACACTGAAATATCCTGCAAACATAACTTTACAGTTTGTGCTCCTGTTGATCCTCTGGGTGTAACGTGTAAGGATCACCTCACTGGTCTAGGTCAGGAGCTCACATATATTTCATTTCTGACAAATGGACAATCTGAATCTTAAAGCAAATGAATATTCTAAGTCATAGATTTATTATCCTTTTTTAAAGGAATATAGCAGTATTGTCTTGGAGGGATGAATCCTATTTTTGAAGGTCACCCTGAATAAAAAATATCACCAATGACCTTTTTCTCTCTGCTTCATCTTAGAGTCTATAAAATGATTTGCAAATGATAAGTTCTTTGTTAATAAATAGCATTTCTCTACTGAACAACAGGGATATTTATTTGTTAACTTTAGGAAAAAATGTTTGATTTCAATTAGATATCTTCTATAGTTTCATTATTTTAAAAAGTGATAAAAGTTTTTGTAACCTATTTATTTTCCTTTTCAGTATAATAAAATGAAAGATGCTCCCATTTATATTTTCTGGTTCTAATCTTTAAGTATTTTAATAATTATAAGACTTTTTTCTTCTCCATAAGAGAAAATCATCATCATCATTTACTATTACTTTTATAAGCAATTTAAAAAATGAAATTTCTAGATACTTTTTCTCCTTGCTGCATTTTGCATATTGCTATCCTTTATCTTAAAGGGTGTGTACATTTTCTCTTTCTTAAAAAATTATCTGTTGTTTTTTCTCATCAGCTTAAAAACTAGAGATTTGTGACTAAAGCCTTGGAAAGATTGGAATAAATCTGCTTTACTCAGAGCTTTACCAAAACAAAAANGACTGAAACAGGCTCCAGGCTCTGAGCTGGCAGTCAGCACAGAGCCCGACGCAGGGCCCGAACCTACGAACCGCGAGATCATGACCCAAGCGAAAGTCGGACGCTTAACCGACTAAGCCACCCAGGCGCCCCAGTTCTCACCCAATTCTTATAAGTCTTGATTTCAATCAGAAAACAAACAAAGAACTGAGTTTGAAGCAATGTAGATGCTACTTTCAAAAGTCACATTTTAGGAGGGAAAGTTCGTGTATTTGGTATAGTAATGATCCCGGTGATCCCTGTCTTTATGAAGTATCTGCCATCCAGCCTATGAAAATTACAGCGCTTGAAATGCCCTGTGAACCACATTGAACTTAACATATGATCTGAATGAAACATTAAAAATACTGCTCATGATGGGGTACCTGGGTGGCTCAGTCCGATTTTGGGTTAGGTCATAATCTCACAGTTCATGAATTCAAGCCTGCGTCGGGCTCTATGCTGACAGCTCAGAGCCTGGAGCCTGCTTCAGATTCTGTCTCTCTCTCTGTCTGAGCCTCCCCCACTCATGCTGTGTCTCTCAAAAATAAATAAATAAGCATTTAAAAAAAAATAAAAATACTGTCAAGAACTTGGATATTTTGGTGACACAGATTTCCTTTCTAGTTGGATTTTATTGTTTAAGAAAGAGTAAATTGAAGCTACCCTCACTGATAATTTAATATACGGAATCACCAGATAAAGTTGAATTTGCTGTTATGTTTTTCTAATGTGAAGGAATATAAACTTCCCAAATTATGTTTAACTCTTTAAAGTAAATTTTTAAAATGGTGGGCATTTCTTCAATTCTAATTAGGAATACTTGAGTCTCCTATATCCCAAATAATGGTGAGTTTCACCTCTGCCTTATGTTCTTTGATGCGATTGGATATGAAAAAACTATATAAATACAAAGTGTTTTTCTTCACTTGGTTTATAGAGAAGTTAAAATTATAACATATGCTTTTTAGAAAGTATTTTGGAAAATGTATTTGATTAAAGTATTGAGGTGGTTCTTTTATTTTGTTCTACAAAATTTTAACTATGATGCTTTAATTCATGTGGTTGCATTAAAACCATACTTCTCTTCCTATAACTTTTGATCACCTTCTTTTTCCTATCAGACCAAGTTATTCATGCCTCTGCATTTCATGTTGCATGTCAGAATTACCCAAGAAACAAACAAACAAACAAAAAAACCCATAAATAACAAAGTTCCCTGATTTCATGAAAGTTTTTACTTTTATAGCAAACTTTTCTTCAGGAAAACAAAACCTGAAAATAAGCTCAAATAAAACATTGAGGGGTGGAGAATCTCTCTAAAGGTGGAGAAGAAGGTATTGGTAAACTTTCAAGGGGAACAGAAGTGAACCAGAAATATTTTCAGGCATATTCTTAGAAGCAGGAATTGGGCAACCTTTTCATGATCTACCATGTATGAAATAACAAAATCATAATTTCATTTGGAAAAAATAAAAGCTACAAGTCCTGATTTAGAATTTTTTCTTATATCTCAAGAAGAAAATAATATACCTTTTCATATGTTTTTTATAGTAAATTGGATATTTACTGCCATAAAATGAAATGAAGGTTTATGAAATCTGATTTACCATATCATATGGAAACCCCATCTATCCCTTACATGGGATTGTGTTTTTCATGCCAAATGAAACTGTCTATTTTTAAACATAGTATAGCGTATAGTTACAGTGGGATCTGCCCAAAGCAAAATTATGAAGAAAATAAAACTTACCTTGAATGCCTTTTGCTTTGCTTCCTGAATCTCCATTTCTTCATTTTCTTCAAGTTGTCTGCATTCATCTAAAGCCATTTCAGGATCCCCACCCTCAAACCCATTTCATAACCCAGTCGCCTTGCTTGATGTCAGCCTACCCACCTAGATAGCATCCTGTTCTTACTTATTTTTTTTTTTCTCAATTCTGCCACTCCATCAAAATCGATGTACTTTTGTCTTTCTGCTGGGCTCCTAGAATAGAACAACCAGAGCAATTACCATACTCAGTTACAGTTTTATGCTTTCTAGATGTTGTTTACATTCTGATATAAAGCCTCAATGTCTTTGGCTGATTTAAGTACAATATAGATGGCACCCACAATTTGCAAGTATTTCTAGAACTATACTTGGTAACAATGAGACCGACATACAGAGAAGAGATCCAGATTGACGTGGTAAACAACCTTGAAGCAAAATCATCAATGTAAAATTTTATTTAAAAAGATCTCTAGAAGGTATTTTCAAAAGTAGATTGCATATGTTATTTGAAAATTTCTGAAGAAAACTTTGGTTACTATTACTTGTTCTTGTTTGTTGTACATAATGAAACTTTTGTATCTGTAGATGGAAAGAAATTCATTTGTTTTTTTTTAATGTCTTATTTATTTTTGAGAGAGAGATAGAGATAGCATGAGCAGGGGAAGGTCAGAGAGACAGGGAGACACAGAAGCTGAAGACAGGCTCCAGGCTCTGAGCTGGCTGTCAGCACAGAGCCCAATGCGGGGCTCAAACCCATGAACTGTGAGATCGTGACCTGAGCTGAAGTCGGACGCTTAGCCAACTGAGCCACCCAGGCGCCCCTGGAAAGGAATTCATTTAATAGCATTTTCCATGGGATGCATTAATCAATCCAGAATACAAAAGTAGTCATCTTTATTCTAGAATAATTTTTGTCATGAAGAAATTAAAAATTCTATTAAAGTTTTCCTCTTTCCTATCATAATATGACCAAATTACAAATATAACTTTGGACTTGACACTTATTTTCTTACTTAAGGAATCTTGCAAAGTCTTTTGATTTTGCTTCTTAGAGGTCCTAGAAGAAGTCTTTAACTATTATCAATTTTACTTGCTTGGAGCTTTTCCAGAGAATGTGCCACACTTATCTTGTGTTGTGGCTGAGCTTTTATTTAAGAAAAACTATTAGTGAATAATAGAAGGATATATCAAAACTGTATCTTTCTTCTTTTTTTTGTTTTATTTCACAGAATTTTAGTTTTCAGAATTTCATAATGTCATTCATTCTATTGTACCTTTGCCCACAGATTATTGAAATATGGTTCTCTGGTATATATATTCAGTTATAATTTGAAAATTTTAAAGAATTACCATATACACTTATTAGTGACTTGAAATCTGCCAAGTGGTTTTAGGGCTGGTGTAAAGAGAATATTTATGGATGATATTTTATATAGCTACAATAGCAAAAATAAAATAGGCAGTTATAGAATGAAGTTGGAGAATCACTTACTTAAAACATTTATAGCTCATGAAAGACTTGCTAAGAAGAAAGCACATAAGGTTGATGTTATATGCTGCTATTTGCACATTCATTCTTAGAAACATGGTAGGACTGGAGGTTTAAGCAAATTAAAATTACATAAAAGTCATGTTGGTCCCTCTTGTGCTGATTGTACCCTACGATGTGTTGTGAACAACGTGATTTTCCCATCACATAGTTCCTAAATTCCATATGCTTCTAGGTCACAAGGCCTCTAAGGATTTATGTAAGTTATACTATGATGAGGATGAAATAGAAGGAGTGAACAAAAGGTGATTTTTGCCATTTTATCATAACAAACATTTTTTTTCCGTAGAAGAAATAACTGAGTTTATAGAGGTAACTAGTAAAAACTACTCCTGGTATATAGGCAACTTCTATTTCAAAAGTTTACTCCAATGACTTTTTTTAGAACCTGGAATACTTTTCCATTTTTCCATCATATCCTCTGTCTCAAGCATTCCTAGGTTTTGAAAAAATATGAACATTGATTCACTCAAATCCTAGCCTCGTTCTAGGTGATCAGAGTCTTTGAGGTACCCTAGTCCAAGTGGAACTTTAAAAACATGGAGAGACTTTTATGTGTATGAGTGCTGGCACACGCATAAACACAAATGCACACATACCTGCATTTCTACCCACACGGTTTAATTTTGTTTATCACATGGTTACTCTAAATGTGAATTTATTTAATGTCTCTTAGTTTTATTGATATTTCATCTTCCCATTAATGTTATTGATGATGTCTCATTGGACTTAATGCAGAAGTGTTATTAGTGTTATTAATAATGTCTCAAGACTTACTTTACTTCCAATGGATTTCTCCCCCATAAACTAAATTGATCTTTGTTTTAATCAGTAATTCGTTAGAAGAACTCTTTGGAAGAAAAGGCTGATATGCAAAGACCTACAGCTGCAGCATTGGCAAGGGTGACCTTTTGAGATCAATCAGAGTCTGACTAAGGAAGAATATGCCAATGCTGGCCTCTTTAATTAATGCTGAGGTGCCGAGGAAAAAACAAACAAAAAACCCAACAATCTGCTCTTTGAATTTCCTTCTTCACCAGTTGATTACAGGAAATAGTTTCAGAGGAACCATTTGCTCTCCAAATTAAGCAAGGAACTTTTCTTCTTTCCCTGTTTTTATGAATTTATCAAGGGTATTTGTCTAACAGAGTGCTTCCAACTACACAGTGCTTTCCTTGTTGACTAGCTTCCATCAGCAGCAGCAATTAGCACCCGTTGCCTAGGCAACCATTCTGTACCCTACTGAGAAAAACCTTTTCTTGACAGGAGCATTCTGTCTAAAATTGTTTTGTTTTCCTTCTTTCACAAGTGTACGGTAGGCTTACTTGTCATTTCTTTTAACACAGCATTATTATATCCATTATTCTTAAAAGCAGAAACATTTACTGGCTTTTATATTCCATATGGTTGAATTTATTGTTAGCGTCTCTTACTTCTCTCTTAACAACCTGAATGAAATCAACAAAAATATGTTCTCAAGCATATGCCAACTTGTTTTGGATTTTTTGTTCACAGTCTAATTGGTGAGCCTTTGCATGTTCAAGTAATCACAGCTGGTCCTGATGAAAACTCAAAGGGTACACATTCAAAATCAAACTTCTGTGTCTACCAACAATGTCATGTGTTGCTCAGAGGCAAGTTGAAGTTTCCAGGACCACTGAGAAAGTTTTAACTCCAGTTGCTTTTGTTATGAATCAACCAAGCAATATCAAAAGATTAACATGATAAAATAGCGGAACTAGAAATATGTGCCAAGAAACAGGGCCTTGAGACTGTGTTAAAAAAATTTGACGTGATAAAATACCAGAAGAGCACAGCAATGATATCACATGAATCAGCACTTGGAAATAACCAAAAGGTTATAACAGCTTTAATTAAATGCTGAATAGTATAGCATAGTGTTGAGTAATACTATAGGTAAAGTAAAATTTATCTCAGTATATGGCAAACACTTTCATGTCTTTATATTTTGTCAGTCAGATGATGATTATAGACTTAGATGGCTACAAGACAGCAAGAGTGATTAAACCAGTGATATAGAATTTAAGTAAGTAACTGATATGTATCATTGCATTTAATTGCCACAACACACCAAAAGATGAACACCAGTTTAATTCCCACTTTACAGATGGGGAATCTGAAGGTTAGAGAGATTGTCACTCCCTTGCAGCTAATAAGAGATAAAGGCAGAATTGTCTGACACCAAACTACTACTATAAAATACTTGAACTACACTGATGTAATTCAAAATGATGTCTAAACGGGATAGTAAGTTACCTTTATCCATTATTTTGCCAGTTTTCCCATTGAGAAAATGTATTATTGTATGGATTCAATATTTTGATGGGAAATAAAAGTGCCTGGGATAGCAACTTATCTAATAAATTTGTATCACAGTATAATGCTTGTTCATTATTTAGGTGAAATATAAGCAGCTTACATAATACCTCTTGAGGACTATCAGGTAGGTTTCTGGAGATGAGAGCATGTCTTATTAGTTTCTTATACCTATTTACCTCCTATATATATTTCTACCAATTTATTTCCCCAATACCAATAAAAATATTATTTCTTTCCAAAATTCATTTTATCTACCAAGGACTGCTTTGATACTGTTTTTTGAATATTGACTCAATCCCCATTGCCCAGAATAAGTTCTTAAGACAGATTTCACTTTTTACTTAAAGGTGTTTATCTATATAGTGATGATCTGTTATCACCCATGGTTCCATTACCTGTGTTGTATCTTTAAATCCATTCTTTTATATCAGCCTATAATCAAAAGCATTTTTATTAGACAAATTTGTTTTAAGTAAGTTGATTTTAATGTTTTCCTTCAAACTGATTTATGGGCAAGTTACTTACCAAAGTAAATCATGCTTGTCATTCACTTCATTTAGATATATGACTTTAGAACCATGTCATGAAATATTTTTATATTACTTACAGAAACTATCTCACTACCATGACACTATTGAAAAATAATAATTTTCAAATACTGGTTCTCACTTTAATGCAAAGAATACTATTAGTTAATTACATTGAGAACCTGACATTAACCAGAATGAGAATAAAATACAAATTACATACATTCCTTAACTAAGACAATTGTTAACATAAACTAAAAATATCCACTACCAGAAAACTTTAGATGATCAAAAGAAAGATATCAGAGTTTAATAATTTCCATTTATGCTAAGAAGTATAATGTTTTCAGCTATGAAGATCAATGTTACCTTTCAGCTATGTATACTAATTTCCCAGTTTATGTGTAATCTAGATTCATCTTTATGATCTTAATCTTATGAACAACTAAGTCCTATTTATAATTTTATACATATAATGTATCAAAGAAAAAATAACCAAAAATTAGAGTAGAAAGTAGGAAAGGGGAATAAAGAAGTAGAAAAAATAAACAGTGAAAAATTTAGTTTAATCTCTTACCTCTAAAAGATTTTTTCATTTTGCTAATTGTTCTCAGGAGAAGGCAGTGGTTACCATGCCTCTTGGAGTGCTGTCCAGAAGATGGTTCTGAATTGAGATGCAGCAGAAATCTAGAGCAGGTCACAGCCCAGGACCTATGTAGCCCGGAAAATGGATATGAAGCCAGAAGACAAATAACAAAGTTTTTACTTCCCTCTAGCTTTGTCTAGGAAAGACAAAACAAAACAAACAAACAAACAAACAAAAAAAGAAAAAAGAAAAACACTGTCCCTGGGATCAGCATAGATGATTGCAGGTTAACTATTATCTGATGTTCATAATAGTCATAGCCTAGTTGGTCTGTCTTTAGTTGCTCTTTCTTTAAAGCAGAAATACTAAGGTAGAAGACCCAGAAGAATGTATGACTGGGAGAAATAAAGACAACTTGGTGAAGAACTCCTTGGAAGTCTTGTTCCTTGATGTTCCAGGCCTGTTATATAATTATGCAATTGAGTCTGCACAGAAACCTGTGAGACAAGTGCTATTATTATTTCCATTTCATGGGTGAGGGGTTGAAACCCAATTAGTCTGAGTATTTTCTGAGAGAGAGAGACAGAATGCAAGTGGGGGGAGAGGCAGAGACAGAGAGAGACACAGAATCTGAAGCAGGCTCCAGGCTCTGAGTTGTCAGCACAGAGCCTGATGCGGGGCTCGAACTCATGAAGCCGCAAGATCATGACCTAAGTCAAAGTCGGCCACTTAACTGAATGAGCCACCCAGGTGCCCCATTCCGAGTAAATTTCTTAGTATGAAGTAACTAGAAAATAGCAATAGGTTTCCTTAGTTCATACCTTTAGAAGAGTTTATGTATTTCCACTGGTCACTCTCCCATGACTGTTACGGAAGGTGATGATTATTTTCTCATTATTCTTTCTGCTGTTTTGCAACTTGAGAGAAAGAACAGTATAATAAGAAACCTGAGTTCTAATTTCAGTTTTCCTCCATTGGCTGTGTGAACTTGAGCAAATCTCATAACCATGCCTAGCCTACATCTCCTCATCTACAAAATGAGAGAATATAGATACAATCTGCTCTTCAAGCCTGTTAGCTCTAAAGCTATGGTGCTGTGAGTTAACTGCATAGGATAAAACAACCTTACAAGAATGAGCTGTATCTTATTAGTTTGAAATCATAATTATTCATTACATGTTTTGCAATATTTAAAGTTTAGTTTAAGCTATGTTGAGAGTATAAAAAATGTATTGTATTAAAAATGTTTTGTGAAAAGTACTGAGCACATAAATATATGAGACAAATATGCTGGAGCCTTGCTTAAAAATTAAAACTTTTTCAGAAATAATTTTAAGTAGTCTGTCAGTACTTGCTCTTTGAATACTTGAAGTTTGAATGAGGTCTCCAGCTTCCTAAAATTATACTTGAGGCATAAAAGAAATAACAAATCAAAGTTAGTTTAGTTATAGTACCTAAGGCATTTTACAATATCCTGTTATTTGAAAGTCAGTTTCCTAAATATGGTATTTATAGGGAGAATGTCTGATTCTATGGCCTAACTTTATTAGTCCTCTGTTTCCTCATCTGCAAAATAGGAATAATAATAGTAAATCATTCATTGAAATAATGAGGGCCAACACCTTAGCAAATGTCTGGCACATAGTGAGCCCATATTTTTAAAATACTGCTTCTATTACTGTGACTGCTACCCACTCCAGATAAGGCTGTTTCTACAGTGCATCTGTCAAGGCTGTATGTAGGTTATAGTGTCAAGTGGCTATTTAAAAAATCAGGAAGTTGGATATATAATGGCAAATATACTCAATCAGGTAATCTAGCTTTTAAAATTCAGATAAATCCCATTCAAGTGGATTGCTTATCCCAAAAGCTGGGGTTTAAGCAGTATACTCTGTCATCCTGGGTGGGGTGAGAAGGCTTTGCAGGGAAGGCTAAATCTAAACAAAACTGGCAAAAAATAGGATTCCCAAGTAAATATTTATTCTAAAAGCTAACGTTATGAGAACAAATCCCATGACCCCAACCCTCCTTGTCTAGGGCTGTATGTGGGATTATTTGCTAGAATGATAGGTGTTCGTATATAAAGATAATGAAAAGTCAAATTCTGGAGAATTTATTTCTAATCTAGAATATATTTGTGATCTCAAAAGGCTTCTTTCATTTTTAGTTGATGATATATAGAACACTGTTTCTTGAATATTTTTCTGACTTGGTTATATAAAATTAGCATTGGGATATGCTCCAGAAGCTGCCATTTCAGGCCAATTATCTGGCATCTCACAGACTGGTCATTTTAACGATGACCGTTCCCCCCAACCCCATCTTGTTGAATGAAACTATTGCACTGATGAGGTGAGTATATATCACATGGCCTTAAACATCTTTAAAACCTCTGCTGTCTAAAAAAGTAGTAGCTCTTTAGAAAGAGACCATCTGATACATGATTTCCATGTGTTTCATTTAAATTTTATCTTCCCAGGTTTTTCTTAATCAGTATCATTTACACTGATCCTGAATAATGCAGTTTAATCACAATTCACATTTTGAGGCATCTTCTCTAGGTTTTAAATCATGGTATTTCTGCAAATCAGCATAGAAACTATTGTAAAGAAAGTTTTCTAGAAAACCACAAAGCATTTTATATTAAATCCAAAATGAGGTTTTCCTTCTCTGAATTTGTGTTACTTGGTACAAAAACTTTGTTTCTGTTTGCGTGAACAGCATTTTAAAAATAAATTGCCATACAAATAAATTATTTTTTTTCATTCAGTGTTCATTTTGCATAGCACCCAGAATGCTAAGTCCTTTTATTTTCTCTCTTTATTCTTTTTATTTTTCTGGTTGCAAAATATGTATTTGTGTTTTATCTACAATTTAATAAATTCTATTGAACTTGTTTTGTGGGGGAAGACAGAAAATAAAATTCTAATCAGCCATATTGTTTCCTTACTTTTCCTCCTTGCTGCCTGTTTTGGACGTCTCATTACTTTCTTTTCTTTTGTCCTGTGTATTACAGAGGAGGTGTCTGCAAGGATTGTTCAAGTAGTCACGGCTGAGGCTGTAGCAGTCCTGAAAGGTGAACAAGAGAAAGAAGCTCAACATAAAGTTCAGCCTGCAGCTCTGCCTTTAGGTAAATGGGAAAGAACACTCAGTCAGGGGCTGTATCTGCTGCACCCGGATCACAGGACCACGTCTTGGTGTTCAAAGAAAGGCCCTACCTCGTACTTCTTCCTTACATATAACATTCATCAAACACCTCTGTTGGGAGGTGCTGGCACCTTTTTTCACTTTCTTCCCAGGCTCATTTGTGATATTTGGACAGTCTTTAGGGTGATAAGCCTATAGTTAGACTTTGCCCCTAAATCCCCCTTAAATTTTCATTTCTAGACTACTGGAGATATTTATTATAAAAATAAAGCCAATGCATATTGATGTCACAACACTAACTTGTATGGAAAATGTGTTAAAGCTTTCATTAGAAATGATTATTTCCCTTTATGGATTTTGGTGAGTCATTGTTCAGTCTTATTTGGGTTCCCTGAACCAGCTACAGAAAACCTATAGTCCGGGCTTTGTTAGAATCATGAGTGACTTTGTATCCCAGGATGGATACACTTGGTTCATCTAAGGCCACTAGATAACATTGCTGTCTCCCTTGGTCACAAGTCAGATGCCCTCCATGGCCAAACAGGTAATGTAATGGTGCTTACCAAAGAAAGCATTCTTTTTTTTTCTTTTAATAAATTTTTTTAATGTTTTATTTATTTCTAGGAGAGAGAGAGAGAGAGACAGCGTGAGCAGGGGAGGGTCAGAGAGAGAGGGAGTCACAGACTGTGAAACAGGCTCCAGGCTCTGAGCTGGCAGTCAGCACAGAGCCCGACGCGGGGCTCGAACCCACAAACCGCGAGATCATGACCTAAGCGAAAGTCAGAGCTTAACCGACTAAGCCACCCAGGCGCCTCAAAGAAAACATTCTTAACCAAAGGCCTGCTGCCCCTCCTCGACAGATAGGTAGATAGATAGATAGATAGATAGATAGATAGATAGATAGATAGATAGATAGATAGATGATAGATAGATGTAGGTGGAAAACTCTTAGGTTCAACACATGTCTATTTCACAGGTATATATAACTAATCCATGGAAAGGTATGGTTTTTAAAGCCTAAAAAATAGTACATATCCAATATATGTCTCATGTACCCTTAATATTTGATTTTCTGGTCAGCACCCCTTTAAATAATGTAAACAACTCAAGAAATTAAGCAGTAAAATTTCTGCTCTTCCAGAGTAATCAATACTCATTATTTGCAGTAGAATATTCTTTGATTATAAAAGTTTATTTTTCTCTAAAAACAGGAGGGAAAGTATCTTATTTAAAGCATTGACCTTCTGCTTGTGGTTCACTTCTATTCCTTAAATAGAAGACCCCCCCCCACCCATTTATTAAAAAATTGAAACCTTAGAATATGTTATATAGAAACCTACAGGGTCAAGGAATTAAGAAGTCGCCTGTGACCCAAAAGCTCCAACAAAAAGTTGAACAATATAGAGTTCTAATTTTTTTTCAGTCAGCCAAGATAAATCCAAATTACAATGCTTGCCTGTGTGTTTGAATATAGGAGATTAGGGCCAGTTTGATATCTTATTAATCAAACAAGCAGACACAAATTAATGGAATTAATGATAGAACTTTAGCAGGCATCAGTAACCCATTCTTTACAGGGAAGACAAAATGAATTTTTTAAAATATTAAATGCTTTTCTTTCCCTTTAGGTTCTTTAAAATATGTGCATCAGGTAATGGGACAAAAAATAAGTCAAGCACAACTTACTATTGAATCTTTTCCTAAATTTCGTGGAGTGGCCTTTTTAGAGACTGCAGAGCTGTTACCCATCTACTGACCTAGCAGGATTAATTGCTGTATCTCATTTTTCCACTGTTTGCTCTTTAGCAGCTGAAGAGACACCTAATCTGCCTCCTTCTCCACCTCCTTCACCAGCCTCAGAACAGACAGTCACAGTGGAGGAAGGTAAGGCCTATTGGACTTTTTGAGGTTTGTCTTCTGATAAAGTATAAATGAACATCAATTGCATAAGCAGTGGACTTCACTATAGGTTAGTACATGACCCAGCTTGAGATTCGTCTCTGTCAGACAGTCAAGAAGAAACAAAGACTCTACATAAATGTATAATCAGTTATCTATACAAAATCAGAAGTAGAGGAATATAGTAAATGAGAAAGGAAAAATCTCCTTGATACAGGAGAAGGTAACTGTTTAAACTGCTCAAATAACTACAGAGAACCAGTTCACTTAATTAATGTAAAATGTTTTGGCAGAGAAGATACAATCCTATCTTAGAAATAACTGAACAAAAGTAAATTTATTGATGAAATTATAAGGAAGTGTTGTCCAAAAGTGTTTCTGTTTTGCTCACTATTATGCTGCCAAGGCCTTCCCTAGGGCCTGGCCCATAGCAAACCCTCAATAAATATTAATGAATAATGAAGAAGTCAGTGAATCAATCTGATATGAGAGCAGTGAACTGGAAGCCGAGATCATGGCTTCTTTCCTGCCGAGACCTGTTATTGTCTATGAATATATTTATGCTTTTAGTCAACATGGAATGCCATGTCAGCTTTTCAGTTCCAATAAAACAGAGGGATGCTTTTGAAGAATATTCATTCAGAATCTGAGCTGAGAGGCACTATTGAAAAGCAAACTATTATTGTTTTTTTGACAGATCAGCTCACTTTTGTATATTGTTTGAGTTAGAAGACAGAGAAGAGCTATAGCTAAAGTGTTGTTTCAATATAATTTAGTTTGTGTATACTAATATCAGAATTTTAATACTATTCCATTTTATTCCCTTATTGTTTTATTTATTTTCCATTTGTTGACCTTTTTAGCAATTATTTTACTGGGTTAAAAATTGAACAACATCACAAAAGACTCACTATTTTTTTAATAATTTGTAATTAGTTTTGTTTAAAATATTCTTTGAGCTCCTGAGACAAATTTTCCAATTTACAGAACTGTGAACTATCTATAAACATAATTTATTGATTATCACAGATTTATAAACCTAAACTTCTTTTAGTGAGGTTTTTCTTTCCTAAATTGAGGACTTTTTTTTCTTTTCGCATTTGCTGCCTGAAATACTGTTAACTGAACTAAATTATTCTAAAGAATAAAAGAAATTTGGGGACTATAATCAGTGGATATAATCAGGATTATTAGTTAATTTCCTGAAAATGTGATTTGATCTTTTCATTTATAGTTTTGAAAGATTTTTGTTGGCCTTATTTTCATCCATTCATTGGCACATATTTATGGAGCACCTAGCGTTCCCAGCACTCTTCAAATTCTAAGTATATACTAGTGAGCAAAACAGACATGATCCCTGCTTGTAAGGAGCACACAGTCTGGTGGAGAACACAAATACAATAAATAAGCTTACAAATAATTTCAAGTTGCATTAGCACTAGAAAGGAAAAGAACAGAGCTTTAAGATAGAACAAGGGAAATCTTATTTTATTGGATGTTGAGGAGACAGTTAAGGAGCTGAACTCAAAAGCATGGAGAAGAGTTGGTCAAGCAAAGATTCAGGGAAAGGGCATTTGGGGCAGAAAGACCATAAAGTGCAAGGGAACTCAGGTGGGGAAAAGCATGAAGAGTTCTAGGAACTGAAAACTTCCGATGGCTACTGGGTAGTGAGGGGTTGAGTAGTAAAGGAGCTTATGAGTCAGCAGTAGTCAACTTGGTTCATGAGCCTGGATTTCCCTCAGAATGTGGTAGAAAGCCTTCCATGCCAGCTGTACTTCCCTCAGGTCATTGAAAATGTGTCAGAGAATCTTTTTAACCCAAGACGTTCACTTGGATGTGATGTTCACTCCAAAATTGGGTGGAAAGCAAGTAATTTACTCTTCTTACTCTTATATGGGAGTTGGAGAAGAAGGGGTAGTAGGATCCGCCCATCCACCTGGAATTCACCCAGTCTGCTTTCTGACAGGTGATATCATGGATATAGTAAAAATATAAATAAGCCATAGAATTGTTTTCACATTTTGATACGATTTCCAGAGTAACTGTTTCCTTATATTTTGAGATTGCTTTCCCCAAGTTATTTTGAGGACATTTGGGGAAATTTTCAACTTACTTCATATTGAAGATGATCCAAGATGTTTTATCCTTAACATTTTTCAAACCAAGCTTGTATTTTCATTGAAATTTTTTTGAAAGAAAACATTAAACTATATGAAGGACTAATGATTTGCTTTTAAAAGGATAATCATTTTTTACTTATATGAAAAAAAATGTGTGTATTATATAAACTTTACCTCATTAAAAGATCAGGTAATAGTCTTACCTTACATATGTGAAAGATATGGGTCTAAATAATTCTACTAGCCCTATCTTATTTTAGACCACCCTGAAAGCATGTATAACATTTTTGTTTAGGTTTTGTTTATCAGAAAATAAATTAGTGAACAGCCACAGGATTTAACTCTTCAGTTTTTCAAACCAATTGGTTTGCAAAGACCCAGAAAAAAATCTATGAAGGTGTAGCTTATAGCAGGTTGAGTGGAAAAGGAGCATGTGGGTTTTTTATCTAGGAGAATTTTTTTACCTACCTCAACACAGCCTCAAGGAAACTTTAATCTAAAAGCATGTGACTACCAATTCATTTATACAAATGCTAGACAGTGCTTGGATTAAATTGAGAAATTCAGTGATTTTTGAGGATGTGATTATTTTTATTAGTTATCAAAATTTTAAAAGCTGTTCTTTCCCAAAGGGGAAGCATAAACGTTTCCTCCAACAATAATTTAAGATGTTAATTACTGTAAGTTATGAATATTCATTTATTATACTTGATTTAATAATAATTCTCAGAATGTGTGCTTGTTTGGGGAAACAAAGGGATTTTGATGGAAAAAATAAATAAGCAACACACTTAAAAGGAAACTCGGGTGCAATGAATCAATACTGCAGTAGTTGTCATGTTTTCAAATTAATCTCCTTTTTCTTTTTGGCCTAACCATAATAGTTGTCATTTGGACTGAACTGTTAGAGTTTGGAAGCCTGTGCAAGAACAATGGAATCATCTGAAAATAGAACCAAGAAACTTTCTGTCCTCTTAGGTTTGCTCCAGAATCCTAGGGTGGTGTTTTCCTGTGTCAGTGATGTAGTAACATTATCGTTGCTGATCTGAAAGCATTTTTCCTTCCATATCATTCTGGGCAGCAAAAGCTTGCAGAGTAAAAGGGCTTAGAGATACTGGAGAACAATGTAAGCAGAGCCAATTGCCCTAAGCAGTGGGACAGAAGTTGTGATGCCAGGCCAGGCAAAATCACTGAGCCACGGATACCCCCAAGAGACTCTGTCTCTATTACAAAGTGACTACTCATTTACACTAAAGGGTACAGACAGACCAAGACTGGGTTTTATGTGGCAAACCCTACTTTAACTCAGTACAAATTTGCAAATGCTTTAAAAAAAATTATATGAAAACAAATTAGGGAAAATGTATTCCTCCACTGAAATCATGTAAGCTTCATTTCTGAATAATATCATTATGCTATAGAACTATGTAAAAGTCCAAGATTTCATGAGATAACCCTATCCTTTGAAATATCACATTATCAAATGAAATAGAATATTTTCATGGTGAAAGCAGAGTCCCTCCCCCAAAACACGTGTACTTAGAGTAAAAGGAAACACTTAATCCACAACAAAACCAACTTATGAAATGAATCCACTTTTTATAAATCTCTCAAGTTGGCTTTGATGTATCAAATGAATGGAAAGCACAGGTTCATGACAATTTGTCCGAGTAGATCAAAGACAAAGATGCTAACATACAGGGAATTCAGCATTGAACTTGGCATTTTCTCAGAATCTCCTCATTTAATCCTCCCAGCAGCCCACAGAGATAGATACTATTCACTTCCACTTCTTTCCCCTGGATGTCATGGCCAGTAATTCAGGATAGCAAGCCAAATCCCAGTCCCTGCAATGATAGCCCTCTGTGTCCCTAAAGCCATTCTTATCTCAGTTCTTAATGTGGGGCTAAGAAACGGCAGTGATCTTCCAATGAGAGTTTGTTTGTTTGTTTGTTTAAGCTCCTGGACCAATTTTCTCTTTTTTTGAAACCATACCAAAATAAATAAGTCATTTACTTATAATTAATATGTATCCCACCTCCACTGGGTGTGGGATACCCCAAGAATACAACCAAGAATACCTGACATGCACGATTCTGTAGCAAATAAGTTCTATTTCTTCTATCATTATTGTTGGAGCCAAGCATACTGTTTGGTTTTAGCTAGCCACAGTCTTCTTAGTATAACTTCCCTAGCACATCTCTGGAACTTGTAGATGGACTTGAGGCTCATAGGTCCTCAACAGAGACTTGGAGCACATACAGCTCATAGTACCAAGATGGGGCTTTGCCAGACATTCTTTTTGGAGTTGCTTGGCTATACAAATACTACAGAGAAGTTCCTTTTCACTGCAGCCCTTAAAGTTTTTTTGTTTTTGTTTTTGTTTTGTTTTTGTTTTTTTTTTTTGCTGTTTTTGTTGTTCTCTGTTTATAGTGAAAGTTTTCAGAATAGAAAATACTGTTTCTTTGAAATGTTACAGATCTGAAGCAAGACTCAGTGAGTGCTGTTTTCACATTTTGACACTTTCAAATATGAGCAATGGCAATAAGAAAGAGGAGATCAAAATCTTCAAAAGGCTAACACATTCAAGGACTATTGCCTTTAAACCACCAGCTCTCAGCTTTAAATTCATTCGTTTTACATTATAGTCATCCCTTCTCCCCAGACGATGTTGAAAAGCAGGGAGACAAATATGCCATTTTCACTTATTGATTATCCATGCAAACTATTGAGCATATTGGAAGCTTTAGAAGTGACTTGCATATCTGAGGTGTTTAGAGCCTTAAGGAGTCATGGAGGATATATGAATGGGTAGGACATATGACAAGCCCAGGACGTATGATTCAGCCTGTATGGTAGGCCAATTATCTCAGTCACTTATCTGCGCAGCTGAGAAATCGTGCCGAGTTGAACTAAGAATACCGACTGTAATTTTAGGCTTCTGCTACCCCCTGATATAATAAGCATCATGGCTGAGAAAGTTCTGAGCATCCATCCTGAAACCCATAACACGGAACAATCAGTAAATAATGTGCTCAAAAGATTACAAGTATTCTCTCTATAAAATGTTATTTTAGTATCCTTATGATTTCAGATTTATTTCCAGCTGTCAGCACTTGGTTGCTGAAAATAACTTACTGCCCTAAAAATACAATGCATTTTCAAATAAATGCTATAATCTGCTTTAATTTTGAAAGAAATAAATATTATACAAATAGATACACAGACGTTCAATAAATCTTAATAATTCTTATTATTGAAAGTTATGAAATTGAAAACTTATTTCTCTATATAAATAAGTAAATAGTGATTAACAAAGTCAGTAAGCTGCCATGTAGGCCTGAGATGTAGTGTGTATACCACAGCAGAAGCCAAATACTGTTTTTTGTCCTCATCCTTAACGCTCATTGAAATATACCAGAATCCAAGTGCTAAGCAGACTGACCTACACTTGTGTATTTAAGGAAACATTTTAAATAAGGCCGATTTCTAAGCCAACACACTGGAAAGGATAGAAGTGAGAGCAGTTCTTTTAGCATTTCTGTGAGAAATATGCAATGAAGGTTTAAAATATAAAGACAGCCAAGAGCCAGAGGTGCAAATGAAACCACATAGAATAAAGTCTTGGTGAATGTTAAGTCAGCTCTGCAGAACTTCTCAGCTAGTTGTATCTCTTTTAAGCTTTCAGAAGAAAAAGAAAAGACAATGTTTTATATTATTAGGGACTTTCTTAAAACCATCTTCGTTCACTGTCATGCAAATAAGAACCAGTGTTGGAAAGGAGGCCCTAGGATTTGGCATGCAAAGAAAGATCGAAAGAGCTCTGCCACTGTGCCCTCCTTAGAAAGACAGGAAAAAATAATGCACTCTAGATTTTTCTTAACTGGATTGGAATTAAAAATGGCTTTCTGGTAAAAGTCATTAATAAAAAATTAAATTAACCAAAGTGCTAACTATGTGAGCATCCTAGATAATTAAGGTTATGCTTCAAACAGGATTGTTTCCCTCTGTAATTGTATAGCATCAGGTTTTTCTTCTTTTATAACTTATAAATATATTGACAGAAGCATGGAAAGAATCGACTTGAAGAAATTTCTTCCAAATAATGCATTTGTATTGTTATGCTTTGTTCCTATTCCAGTATTTTTGTGGTTATTCTGACTTATTTGAGGGGAATGTATAGATAATTTTTATTATGTACAATAAGGGGTGTTAGTGCCTTTGATTTATTTAAAGCAATGGCAAGGTTGCCTAAGGCGTAGTGTAAATTCAGTGGCTACTGAAGCATGAATCATTCACTGTCTCCCATCCTCCATCAGCTTGGTCTTGCTAATTCTCCATCCCGCTGTGCTGGTTCTGTAGCCCATTGTGTCCTTGTGCAGGTGTTTGTCTCGTTTGTCTGATCTTGTGCCTGTCTTGTGCAGTTCTCCCTGCAGTTTCTTCCTGTGTGTCTGTTTGTAGATGAAGGGACTGAGGATCAAGTGGGTCCTCTACACAGTTTCCCCAGCCACGAACCTGCCACCAGCGGGGAGAGGCGTAGACTCCTAGCCCCCTCCATCTCGGTATCTGTGCCTGATGATGACCCTCCCAATTCCGATGAGGAGTATTATGAGCATCCTTTGTTCAGCTCACAATGGACTGCCTCTAGTGTGCTCCCCAGTGTCCCAGCGCAGAGTGCAGAGGCCCACTTAGGCCAGGAGAAAGGTGAACCAAGCATGGTCCCCTTTGGCTCCTCCTCCCCAGCCTGCAGCTTCGACCACACGCATCATCCTAAATGTGCCTTTGTATGTGGGGTGGGAGGGAAAGGAGCCTGTTTTTTCCACATGGAAGTGAAGTCCCTATATAGTTGATATGTCTAGCCACATACCTCATGTACAAGAAGCCTTATTTGAGGCATATGAGTATTTTCTTTTTCTGTATCAGAGCTTCTGAGAAGAAAACAAAAAGGGGGGAGGGTGTGCAGGTAAAACAGAGAGAGCAGAAAGAGTTCAATTAAAGTATGACTCCTTTCTGCTCCCTGTAAATAAATCAGTGAAGGAAGAATATATCCTCTTACTCAAACTGAAGAAGAGGATCCTATATATAATTTTTCCTCCTTGGATACATAATATCACTAGGACCAGACTTAAATAGAATTAGCCTTCTTTTTAGTGCCATGTAAGTACAATAGCTCTTTTGTGAATCTGTTTAGGGCAGAATTAACGTTACAAAATGAATGCATTTCTCCAAAGCACTTAGTCGACTACAGAAAGTACAGAGCTCTCCCCCCTCAACCCCATGACTGAATATTGGCTAACATCAGCAGCCTGGGCTAAAATGAAGGACCCACAGCCTTTGTCATCCACCCTCATAAAGCTAGAAGACCCCAAAGTATCACTGGCTGTGATGAGGGTCAAATAGGTGGGTGGTGGGCTGCAATTTATCTCATTCTAACTAGGTAGTTTTGTAAAGGAAAACAAAATTAGTGCCAAAACATTTTTTTGTGTAGGTGAAGAGGTTATTCTCAAATAGGGAAAAATGATTTGTTTGCATTAAGTTTATTTTCATATGGAACAGTATTTAATGTAAGCACAGATAGTAAAATCATAGCTTACCAGCCACATTCATGCTAATAAACGTCTTCAAGGGTGCTTTGGAAAACAAAGAGCTCTAATGGCTCAGGCACTCTAACAGAGAAATATAACCCATATCAAGTAAACTAAGTTCTTCTAATAGTGGGAACTTAAGCACAATTGAGAAAATATGTGAGATTTTGAATAAAGAACAAGTGTAGTGGAAATACACATGATTTATAGAAAATGAGGAAAGGGCAAACGAAAAGGTTTTGTGGATTTGGAAAACATGTCGATTAAATTGATTAGACTTTATCCAACCAGGAGACATTAGTAAAGCAGCTATCTTACAAATCTCATCATCTGTAATCAAAATCTCTAATTCTATGCATTGTAAAAATGGCCTTACTAATAATTTGAAGTCTGAAATTTTAAATGTTACTTACATAATTAAATGATAAAACAAAGTGTTTGGGTGCTAAAGGGGAGGGAATAGAGTAAGTATTTCTCTCCCCTCCCCCACCCAAGAGTTTTAATATTTCTCAAAAAGAAAAAAAATCATTTCCTTTCCATCTGCAGTCTTTCTCACTGGGCCATTTAAACAATGTATAATTGTTTCATAAGAATCTTTCATATGTAGAACTATAAAACAGCTTATATATCTCCCTCTAATTTCTTAAGCAATAAAATGGAATTTATTTTATTGGCGTTTGAAGTGCAAATGAGAAGCAAATGAACACAATAACTCATGGCCTTCATAATAGTGCTTTTTACATTTTAATTGTTAACATTTTTCCATGTGGTATACATCTTTTGGGAGGATATTTTGGCAGTTTAGTTGCCATTCAATTATCTTGGTGGGTTTGATTTGAATTGCAAAAATAAGACTTTATAGGTAATATGCACATTTTCTTATTCAGGATCAAGGAAAAGTATACATGAACTACATTATTGGTATTTCAAGGGGTTGAGCAATATGGTAACAGTTGTGTCCCAGAGGTAGACTTTTCTAAATGGTAAGGTTACATTTTACCGGAACCTCATTTTTCAGGGTATTTTCCTTACTCCTTGAAATGTTTTACATTCCCTGATACCCATAATGCAAGGAAGGTAAAATAAATTGAGTTAGGAAGTCTTTTACCTTAAAAATACTAAATAAATAATAGCAAGGTACAGTTTGAAGCTTTAAATACTATACTTGCTTTTAAATACTAAATAAAGTAGTTTTGATGGATTCCATGATCAAGCCATTAAGGTAGTTGATGGCTATTATTTTGAGACCAGGTGTTTGTTTGTTTGTTTGTTTGTTTGTTATCCCCAAAGATTCTTTACTGAACTTTGCATGTTATAAATAAAGTAATAAGAAATGCATATGTAGGGGCTTACTGCATTGGAGAAAACAGCACATGTCTAACAAATGTCAAGGTTTCTTCAATACATCAATGCAGCTATCTTTTCATGATCATTTGTTGTCCAGCAACACCATCTCTTATGTCCAGCAAGCTTTCTACACGTGTGCCACTTACTGCCATTTCCACCAAGGGTAATAGAGCAATAAAACCCTTTCAGCTCTCAAGTTTTAAAATAAACAGCCTTTTAATGAAACTTTAAAAGGCATCATTATTAGCAAATTATATATATAATAATTTCCCAAGCAATACATAATGCGCAATGCATTAGAATATTAATTTGCTGATCCAAATGGGAAAAGAGGCTCTGGTGAGGTCAGTATAATGGAGCTGAAAGTGTTCCTTGAATGATATTTCTGCCATTTTGTGTATTGTTCTGTGGTCATGATGTCAACATCTTTTTCATCCCTAAGAAGAAGAAACGCTAGAGGGAACAATGGCTGAGGAAGAGAAACCTGCCACTCTTCCTGGGAAAGAGTGTGGGGCTGCCAAGGCCTCAGACCAACCCAAGGGCCTCAGTGAGGGCCAAGTGGAGTCTAGTGCGGAGGCCCAAATAGTTCCTGAAGAGAGCGCCCCAGCAGGGGCCCCACAGGAGAAAAGTGTAAAAGAGGTCTCGGAGGTGTCTCCAGAAGTAAAAATCCCTTCCTCTGCTGGGGAAGGTGTGTCTTTCCTAGGATTTGCATGTGTTTTGTTGCCAATGATCTCTTCACCAGCTTACAAACCTGATGCCTTTCCAATGCTATTCCATTGCTTGGTCTTCTCATGATCCCAAGACTGCTGTTTTAGGTTTAATGAGCAGAGTGTGGCTTGCACAGGTGCTGTGTGGCAGCTAGGTTTTCCACCGCTGCAGCTGATTCTTGGTTTTCCTTTGCCATGGTACGATATGCTTTGCAGCCAGGCTGACGATGCTGTGTGAGCTTTTTGTCCGCCCCTCATCTCAAGTGTTTGCCAGTCACATTGCTAATACATGTATATTTTTATTTTTTATTTTTGGGACAGCGATTCATATGCTTTTCTTTCAAATCGTAGAGTTGGATTTTGGCAGATAGAGGCTTAAATGGTAGAATTGTTTTTGTTTGCAACTGCAGTGTGCTATATTTTTTATGCTTCGATGAGTACTGGTTTGGTTTCCTTAAAAGCTCCTGCTGATGCTTCTCATATCATTTCCTCTCCATGGCAGCCAACCTCTTTAACCATCACCATATCTCTTGAGTTTTCATTCATCTAACCTTTATTAGAAGTTCATAAAATATTTCTTTTCTATTGTTACAACAGGACACACAAGTATATAAGGTAATGATGATCCATACACTTGCTCTTCGAGAGATGGCTGAATTTTATTATTTGCCCCAAATCTTTTCCAGATAATTACATTTAGCCCTAAAGACCACAGTGAAGTACCTGTGACCTTAAAATACAAGTGAGACTCTGAAACCTTTTGGGTTGGTGAAAAAAACAAAAGTAAAAAAAAAAAGAGTCATTTAATTTCTGGCAAGCATCTCTAAAGCCAATACTTGGTTCCTCATGACTGGGCATGTTCCAGGGAATGAGGTCATGACCAAGGAGAGAAAGATATTATAATAATTGACTCTTTTTAAAATGTTTACTCACATGACATCCCAATTAACAACATAATTCAGATTTTCTTACATCTGTCGTATAAGTTAACTAATGATTAGGAATTAATAATTTTGAATTCATGGTACAAATTGACTTGTCAGTTTTTAGGTCATATCATATAAAGTTAATAGCAAATATTTGTTTATATTCCTCACATTTAATCTCAGATGACCTCTAAAAAATTATGTCAGTAACCTTTCAGTGTTCAAAAACTTGGTCCTGGTATGTGTAAATCAAGTTAATTGAAACTATTAATTCTTATTATAAATTATTTGGCCTTCTGCCCATGGCCTACCAGCTCATTTTTAAATGAGAACACAAATGAAAAAGTTCAGTAGACATTCCTCCTTTTTCGTATTTAGTCCTTAGTGTATTTTTATACCATAATGTTACTGACTTATTCAATATACTTTAATTTATGATTTTTGTCTGTAGAAGGCACATGAAATTTTTTTCTACTACAATACACATGACATACTATTAGGAGAAACTAAACAAGGGAGAAAGGAGTATTTAAAATACACATTTAACTACAAGTCCTGTATGCACTAATTTGCAACAGGAGTCCATTTTAGCAGTACAAATATATCTCAGTCCTGACATTTCCATATTGATTTTTAAATGGGTAGCATGCTTGCATGTTCCATAGTTTCATTTTGTTTTGTTTTGTTTTGTTTAACCTACCATTCATTTGTCATTTCAAAGTATAATTTTAAGCTTACTGCCTGAAAGCACTTGCCTATTATTTGTTTAAAAATCAACCCAATTACTTCAGGTTTACTTCCAGCCTCGAAGATGGAGTTCCATGATCAACAGGAATTGACTCCCTCCCTCGCTGAGCCATTGGACAAGAAGGAAAAGGAGTCAGAGGAACAAAGTAAGCCTGGTGAAGACCTTAAACATGCTGCCTTAGTTTCTCAGCCCGAGACAACTCAAGCTTACCCTGATAAAAAGGACATGCAAGGCCTAGAAGAAGAAAAAGCACCCCCCACTCTGTTTGGGCATGGTCTCAGTGCCGGACTGGAAGACATGAAACAGAAGACAGAACCAAGCCTCGTGGTGCCTGGTATTGGCCTCTCTGCAGAGCCCCCAGCTCCAAGAGAGCAAAAGGACTGGTTCATTGAAATGCCAGTAGAAGCAAAAAAGGATGAGTGGGGTTTAGCTGCTCCCATATCACCTGGCCCCCTAACACCCATGAAGGGAAAAGATGTACTGGAGGATATCCCCAAATGGGAAGGGAAACAATTTGATTCTCCCATGCCAAGTCCCTTTCAGGCTGGAAGCTTCACTCTTCCTGTAGATGTCATTAAAAATGAAATAGCTGCAGAAGCATCACCCTTAGCCCCTGCCCTATTGCAGCCAGATGACAAAAAATCTCTGGAAGAAACCAGTGGCCCAGTGACTGCCAAAGATAGTCCTAAAGCTGAAGAGCCTCATAAGGAGAAACCTGACAAAATGGCAGAAGTACCAGCCTCAGAGGCAATCACCTTACCCAAAGATGCCCACATTCCAAGCGTGGAAGAATATGTCCCAGAGAAAGAATTAGGGGAAGAAAAAGGGGCAATAAAGCAAGAGAGTGTGCAGAAAAAGGAGATCTCCACCCTCGTTGGACAGGAAGCTACACTTACTGAAAAGGAATCTCAGCTAAAGCTTGAAGAAAAAACAACCATCTCTGACAAAGAAGCCATGCCAAAAGAGAGTGAGCCCCCAAAACTGACAGATGAAGAAGCAGGCATAATTCAGCCCACCATGGAGCACGCCCTCTCAAGAGAAGAACAGAAAGGCCAAGACGCTACCACAGATACACTGAAACAGGACTCATTCCCTGTAAGTTTGGAGCAAGCAATTACAGATTCAACCATGACCTCCAAGACACTGGAGAAAGTTCTGACCGAACCAGCTGCAGTAAGTGAACAGAGTGCAACCCAGGACCTTTTCCAAGAAAAAGTTGCTGATAAAGACCATAAGGTTGAAGGGGTTGGGGCTGAAACATCAGCTGAGGTTGAAATGCCATTTTATGAAGATAAGTCAGGAATGTCCAAGTATTTTGAAACATCTGCCTTGAAAGAAGAAGTGACAAAAAGCATCCAGCCAGGCAGTGATTACTATGAACTAAGTGACACAAAAGAAAGTGCCCAAGAGCCTTTTGATACCATATCTCCTGCATATAAAAATGGTGACAAAGGACTTGAGGAAGCTAAGGAACCCCAGCCCAGTGCTCCAGCACAAGAAGCAGGGTATAGCACTCTTGCACAGAGTTATCCATCTGAGGTGCCTGAAGAGCCCAGTTCTCCTCAAGAAAGAATGTTTACTATTGATCCAAAAGTGTATGGGGAGAAAAGAGATCTCCACAGTAAGAATAAGGACGACTTGACCTTAAGCAGGAGTCTAGGACTTGGTGGGAGGTCTGCAATAGAACAAAGAAGCATGTCGATCAACTTGCCCATGTCTTGCCTGGATTCCATAGCCCTTGGATTTAACTTTGGTCGGGGACATGACCTTTCTCCTCTGGCTTCTGATATTCTAACGAACACTAGTGGAAGTATGGACGAAGGGGACGATTACCTTCCAGCCACAACCCCTGCACTGGAGAAAGCCCCACGTTTCCCAGTAGAAAGCAAAGAAGAAGAAGAAGAAGAAATAGAGGGAGAAAAAGCTACCGGACAGGAAAATACTCAAGTGGAGACATCGTGTGAGTCACCTTTCCTAGCCAAAGACTATTACAAAAATGGCACTGTAATGGCCCCTGACCTGCCTGAAATGCTAGATCTGGCAGGCACAAGGTCAAGATTAGCTTCCGTGAGTACAGATGCTGAGGTTGCCAGGAGGAAATCAGTCCCATCAGAGACTGTGGTCGAGGAGAGTAGTGCCGGCTTGCCCCCTGTCACTGATGAAAACCACGTTGTTGTTAAAACAGACAGTCAGCTGGAAGACCTGGGTTACTGTGTGTTCAATAAATATACTGTCCCACTGCCATCACCTGTTCAAGACAGTGAGAATCTGTCAGGGGAGAGTGGCTCCTTTTATGAAGGCACTGATGATAAAATGCGAAGAGATCTAGCCACAGACCTTTCACTGATTGAAGTAAAATTGGCCGCTGCCGGAAGAGTCAAAGATGAGGTCAGTGCTGAGAAAGAAGTATCCCCGCATATCCCTGGTGACAAATTGGCACTGGGTAGGGAGTTTGATCAGGAGAGGAAAGCTAACGATAAGCTGGATACTGTACTAGAAAAGAGCGAAGAACATGCTGATGCAAAAGAACACACCAAGGCAACGGAAGAGGCCAGTGATACAGTTGAAACATTTGGATTAGGAGTAACCTACGAGCACCCTTCGACCAAAGAACTGACCGTATCAAAAGACGCATCACCTCTGGAGGCTGAGAAAGCCGAGAAAGGTCTTAGTTCAGTCCCAGAGATAGCTGAGGTGGAACCATCCAAAAAAGCTGAACCAGAACTGGATTTTGTTGCACAGAAAGCTGAGCAGGGTCAATTAGATATTAAAATCAGTGACTTTGGACAGATGGCTGCAGGACTGACCATAGATGCTGGAAAGGCAACGGAACTTAAACTAGAAGCTACACAAGATCTCACCCCCTCATCTGCAGTACCTCAGGAGGGAGATGTGTTCATGAGTGTTGAGTCTGTTCACATGAAAGAAGGCACCAAAGCCAGTGAGACAGAAATCAAGGAGAAGGTGGCCAAGCCTGACTTGGTGCACCAGGAGGCTGTAGACAAAGAAGAGTCCTACGAGTCCAGTGGTGAGCATGAGAGCCTCACCATGGAGTCCTTGAAAGCGGATGAGGGCAAGAAGGAAACGTCCCCAGAATCCTCTCTAATTCAAGATGAGATTGCCATCAAATTGTCAGTGGAAATACCTTGTGCCCCTGCTGTTTCAGAGGCTGATTTAGCACCAGATGAGAGAGCTGATGTCCAGATGGAATTTATTCAGCAGCCAAAAGAAGAAAGCAAAGAGACCCCAGATATATCTGTCACGCCCTCTGACGTCACCGAGCCGTTACATAAAGCCATCGGGGCTGAACCAGCAGAGGCTCAGAGTGAGGAAGAAGAGATAGAAGCCCGGGGAGAATATGATAAACTGCTCTTCCGCTCAGACACTCTTCAGATTACCGACCTGGGAATCCCAGGTGTCAGAGAGGAATTTGTGGAGACCTGCCCCGGTGAGCACAAAGGAGTGATTGAGTCTGTGGTAACCATCGAGGATGATTTTATCACTGTAGTGCAGACCACAACTGATGAAGGGGAGTCAGGTTCCCACAGTGTGCGTTTTGCAGCCCTAGAGCAGCCCGAGGTGGAGAGGAGACCGTCCCCCCACACTGAAGAAGAGCTCGAAGTAGAAGAGGCAGCCGAAGCCCAGGCAGAACCCAAGGAGGGCTCCCCGGAGGCTCCAGCTTCCCCTGAGAGAGAAGAGGTTGCACTTTCAGAATATAAGACAGAAACCTATGATGATTACAAAGACGAAACCACCATTGATGATTCCATCATGGATGCTGACAGCCTCTGGGTGGACACTCAAGGTGTGCATTATTTTTTTTTAATTTTCTACTTTCAAATAAAATCCAATAACCTAATGGATTTTTTCCATTTTAAACGTTTTTTAAGTGTCCTTTATCAAGATTTTGCATTTTGTTAAATATATGAAGGATTTTGTACATTTGCTACTAATGTTTTCACTGTTGTTGTTGTTGTTGTCATGGTTTGCTTTGATTCGCAGATGATGATAGGAGCATCATGACAGAACAGTTAGAAACTATTCCTAAAGAGGAGAAAGCTGAAAAGGAAGCTCGGAGACCATCTCTTGAGAAACATAGAAAAGAAAAGCCTTTTAAAACCGGGAGAGGCAGAATTTCCACTCCTGAAAGAAAAATAGCTAAAAAGGAACCTAGCACAGTCTCCAGAGATGAAGTGAGAAGGAAAAAAGGTTCATTTAACAATCCCTTCTTTCAAAATGTTTTTGAATTTGTAATTACTCTTTTGTAAAAGAAACTTCCTTATGGTGGTAACTAATTATTTATGAAATGGCGCTCGGTTTTGCTCCAAGTGTTTATTTTCTCCTGATGGTATGCTTTTTGTGTGTTTTTTTTTATTCATAGCAGTTTATAAGAAGGCTGAACTTGCTAAAAAAACAGAAGTTCAGGCCCACTCTCCCTCCAGGAAATTCATTTTAAAACCTGCTATCAAATATACTAGACCAACTCATCTCTCCTGTGTTAAGCGGAAAACGACAGGTAGACTGTTCAATTGTGCAATGTGGCTGGCAAACATAGACGTGTATTTTTTTTTATCTCATTACCGTAGCAGCTTTTTCATTTTGTTTTTCTTCCAAGAGTCTTAGCAGTCATGAACAGTTTTGCTATTAAGTGTCTTGTATCATTATTCTTTTTTTTTTTTTCTTCCCTCCCTGCAGAAGAGGTCATGACCGTGTATTTCTTTGTCATGCTCAGACTTAGCAGTGATTTTATCTTGGCATTGTGCTCTAGGGTCACGTTCTGGGGATTCCTATTTTCATTCTGTGTGTTTGGTTAAACGATGACGATGAATAGGACTGTGGTATGCATTCTCGTTATTTTGCTTATTTCTCTCATGCTTAAACCCATACTCTATTCGTTCTGTTTTCTACATGGTTACTGCCAAATCTGTTACTGATGTTGATGAATTTACCAAGAATGTACAGTGATTTCAAGATTGGAAATGAAAAGCAAATCTGGGGTATAATTGTGATTGCAAAATTACTTTGCTTCAGATGAAAGGAAAAGAAAAGGAAAGGAAATGGTTTGGTCATCCCATCAGATTTTATTTTTCGTATCCAAAATTAGCAAGGCTCTCTAATTCACTGTACTACTTCTCTTCACTGACGTTTTGTCATCGGGATTTTCTTAAATGTGCTGGATGCAAACGGCTAATTTTCCTCTATAATTTAGTATTCAGAATTCCCAGATAAAACTCCTTCCTCCTGAAACTCTTAGAAATTAGGTGCATTTCGATTTCGCTACCTCATTTTTCTGTCTTGTCCAAATATACTTGTTTTTAACTCCTTGAAAAGGTGGTGGAAAGGAGCAAAACGTATTTCAAATCGGGATAGTTTCTCCAAAACACAAAGGCTTGTTTTCAATCATGAGAAATATTTGAGTCAAGTCAGGTAGGTCATCAACAGAAAATGTGCTGGGGAGATAGTAGAGTTGAAAATTGGAACCAGAGGTGTAAAGCAGCAGCAAGAGAAACAACAGTAACAGATGTGGTAATAATTTCATGCAGGAAGTGCATGTGTAGAACATATTCTGTATTACTGAACTTGAAATTCCTCTCCTGTTTTCTTTCCTTGACAAGCTGTTTTTCTTCTCATGTGGTGTGTTTCACGTCAAACAAGTGTGTCACTCATATTGTGAAACGAAGGGGTGCAGAGTAAAAGGGGTTGGCTGACCATGACAGTTTGAATATAAAATGTAGAAATATCTGTAGGTATCCAAGGTATCCCACTGGCTATAAAAAGAGGGCTTGGGAATCTCCATGAACACCCTTTTACTTCAAGCCAACCGTAGAGAACAATCACTCCCCCTTTTCTTAAATTTGACAGTATTTGGATTGCGTTACGTGACTTCCGTTCTAAAGGATCTATGCTCGTGAAGTAATGGGGTTTGAAGGTACCTTGGTAACCAATAGGAAGTTATTTGCTGTGCCTACCTGTGCTTTGGTAAACACTGGGTTGTATTAATTAGCACACACTATAGTGGGAGCCACATGCTATAATGTTGGTATTCAGATTTCTTTAGTTACTGAATTTGAATCTCAAAATCAGCAAAATTTTGCTTGGCATTAGTCTGTTGACACAACTGAATAACTAAAAGGGATTAAAAAATGCATTTGTGTGGTTTTTAGCCACTAAGTTCAGGGTTGTTTGTATCTGTTTTTTTTTTTTTGACAGCAACAGGTGGTGAACCAACTCAGGCTTCCAGTGTATTCAAACAGGCAAAGGACAAAATCTCTGTGAGTAAAATGGTTTTTCCCTTGTTCTTCATTTGAAGTTTCCTTTGGTATTGGTGGCAATGTTTTAGTAACTTTAGATATAAGTTAGGTTTCAGATGTTTATCTTAAATGTCATTTTAAATCATTCGCTCACCCATAATGATTCTACGTGGCATTTGGGCATGTCTCAATGTCTTCTAGAATGACATGTGATAGTTGGTGAGGGCAGAGCTGGGATTTAGGCTGTCTCTTTTTCAGTAAGATAAAAACAAACGATGATCTGGAAAAAATAGGGGAGGTCAATTCATTTACTTTTCATGAAATCAAGATAAATCACTGTAATCCAAACAAAAATATTTCATTATTGTTATTATAAAATAAGAATAAGAGAAAATTAAATGATCTAGGTGGACAAATAAAAGTAAAAATATACCATAGTCCCCTATCCAAAGAAAGCTACAGTTGTCATTTTTGTGTAAAATATTTTTTCCTACATATTGATAGGTTTAATAACCAAAATAGAAACAGTGTATCAGTTTTTTACAAAAACAGTAAACACATTTCCCTCTTATGAACCATCTTGTACATCACTTTAGTGACTAAATTGCATTGTGTTTTATTTATTTATGATATACATTATCAGTTCCCTGTTGCTTGACTTTTAAAGTATTTTTTATTTTTTCATTATTTTAACAATATTACTCTAGAAATCTTTTTGGCTTAATCTGCGAATGGATCCATATGCTTTTCCTAATGATAATTTCCTAGTAGTCAAATTACTGTTTCAAGATGAAAGTCCACATTTAAAGTTTTTGCTATAAACTGTCAAATTGTCCTCCAGAAAGGTTCTACTGAAATGGGTGCTCATTGTTATTACTAGATATTCTTATACTTTCTCTATATTTGCCAAGTTATGGAGATAAAATGTTGTTTCAATTTAGTTGCATTAATGACATTTAACTTCTTTTATCATTTCATTTATCTTTCCTATGTTTTTTTATTGTACTTTTTATGTTATTAACCCTCATTTTTTAAACTCCCAAAAGACCAAAGCAAACATGAAGTATTTTACTCCTTTCTGACTGAAAGAAAAGAAATTAAAAGACTGTTAAAGCGGGGTGCCTGACTGACTCAGTTGGTAGAGTATACTACTTTTGATCTCAGAGTTGTGAGTTCGAGCCCCACCTTGGGTGTAGAGATTACTTAAAAATAAAATCTTAAAAGAAAGACTATTAAAGAAATCCTGAAATTACAATACCTTATACAAATAAAAATACAGATACTTTGAATGATGTCAACTAGTAGTACATCACAATGTTCTGGGTGTTAGGTGTTTTTCATATGTAAATCACAACTCTTTGTTTGGCATTCTAAAAACTAGTAAGATTTTAGACTTCCATTTTTTATTTATTGTGAAAAATAGAAATTCATTTCCAACGAGAACCTGTCTATATCATTTTGAACCTCAGGGACTTTGTGTTGATTTTAAAAAATTGCTTTTTATATAAATGTTTTCAGACATATTCCTGAACATATGGCAAGCAATAGAATCCATTTATTGCTTTGGTAAATATTGGGCTTTATTTTGAAAACACTGTAGCTTCAAGATTTCTCTTTACGTTTTGTTTCTGATGGGCAACTAGTGACTTGTGATGGTTAAGAGCAGGGCTATGAAGCAAGCTAGGTCTAGATCTTGAATATTTATTAACTATAACATCTATTTCTCCCTTTGTCTTGGTTTTCCAAAACTAAGGGAGGGTTAAGATTCCTATATCCTATATTATAAAAGTTAAATATAGTAAATTATAAAATAATACACTGGATAGTGCCTAGAACATCATATTTATTCAATAAACAGTGATATTATTATTATTATTATTTTATTCTTTGAAAGTAGAAGTCTTTAGGAGCAGATATAGAAAGTAAGTCAGCTTTCCTCCATTTAAAAAAAGCATTTTAAATGGACATTGTTTGGAAAATCTTTTTTTTCCTTTTTTTGGTTTTTAATTCCAGATTGTTAATATACAGTGTAATATTAGCTTCCGGTGTACAACATAGTTATTTAACACTTCCATACAGCACTCGGTGCTCATCACAGGTGCATTCCTTAATCCCCATCACCTATTTCACCCATCCATCCACCCATCTCCCTTCTGGTAACCATCAGTTTGTTCTATATAGTTAAGTCTGTGTCTTGATTTCTCTCTCTCTTTCTTTCCCTTTTCTCATTTGTTATGTTTGCTTGAAAAATATTTAGGAAATTTTCAAGTCCCTTGGTCTTCTAGTAACTCAATGGGAATTCACGTTAAATGCTTGTAGTTAGGGAAGAAACCATATACATCTTCTGATACAAAACTAATTTTTTTCCTTTATAAATGCCCATCTTACCTTTTTGAAGAAAAGAGATAGGCCACCATTCTTTCTAACTTTTTCTCATTTAACATTTTTCCCCCATACCCTCACCCTCTTCCTGTAAATTTCCTAAAACCCCAAGACTAACCCGTATTTATCTGTGGCTTTCAGTACATCCCTCAGAGCAGTTCTTTCTGATTCTTCAATTGATCTTTATTGTGAGCCTGACCTGTCATCCTTCATTTTCTGTGTATTTGTTTTGTTTTTGTTTACATTTTAAGCACAGGATTAGTAGTTGTCTTTCATAATTTGAGGCAATCCAATTATTCCATTTTTTCTTTCCTGTATCACTTTTGAAATTCGCTGTTTGGTGGGTAGCATCAATCATAGTCATAAAATGACTTTGCCAACCCAGTTACACGTCCCACTCAAAGCACTGGGTCTGTAAAACAAGAAGTGATTTGTGCGATCTGTTAACGTGTCTGACCTGTTAAAAGTGCCGTGGGGGTTAAAACTCGACATAAAGATGTCAATTTCAACTGCTATTTTTGTAAGAGCAAAATCATATTAATTATTGAAATAAAATCTCCTTGGCTTCTTCATACTTTTCTGTATGATTAGCAGAGTCCCCTGTGAAACATGCAACACGTCAGCATAGCTTTCCCCAAAAGCCATAAATCCAACTCCCTGATTTTCACTGTAGCAACACTGTAATTTAAGTCCTGTGATTTTTATGGGCAATATCTTTAGTGCTAACTTTCATTTTTAGAATTTATAAGACATCCTACAAGCTGTGATCTATGCATAAAAATGTTATTAATTCTATGGTATAACTTGGCCCCCGGCATTTTACTCATAAAATGAACTGATTTTATATAAACTCTGTAAATTTTTGACAAAATCAATGTAGATAGCTGACAGAACATTTTCTGAACTTTAAGAAAGTATTTTCCATTATGATGGGTTAAATGTATCTTGTTCTAAAGTTCTTGAAATGTAATCAAGATATTGATTATAAATACACCATAAGGAACAATTCCAACAGACTCTCAAGATATTTTCCAAATATGGTATCATTGGAAGACCAATGGATTAATGAGATTTTATATGTAGAATTCATGAAGAATGTTTTGATCTGTATCCTCATGTATGAGTATTCTTAAGTTAGTTGCAGTTAACAATGTCTGTTCAACAAAAATCTCTTGTTCTCACATAATATGCATTTCTGTCATTGATTATAACCATTTATCATGTGGTCTTATTAGATTTCAGTATTTAATTTCTTACATGTTTATACATTTTTAATTTTCCTTTTACTTCATAGTTTTGTTTATTTTGTGCTTTTGTTTGTTTTCTTTCATGGCTAGAATTCTACTTTGTCAAAGATTCCTGCCTTTCAGGGTAGCTCAAAGTCCCCAAGATGCAGCTCAGCCTGCCTTAGTACGTCTCAAAGGGCTACATTTTCTGACAGTTTTTCAATACAGCCCACCTCAGCAGGCTCCACAGACCGTTTGCCATTCTCAGAATCAGGGAACAAGGTAAGGCAGCAGGTCAACTGAAGTTTCAGAAAAGAATATAATGTCAGAGGTTATAAGACACAGTTCAGTAAATATATAAAAATAGAGACTAAACTCTAAAGTATTTGACATATAAACAATAGACTCTCTTAAAAACAAATAAAAGTTTCAATAGTTATTAATAGTCTAATCAGTAAAAAAAAAGCCTCTGTCTAGGTATACTGTCCATTATTCATTTATTTATTGTTTATTTGATGTATTGTAAAATTCCAAATACAATCCAACAAAATAAAATATATGCTATTATATATGTAATATATATTACATGTATAATATAATAATATATAATATATATTACATATAGTTTTTATGTATAACATATACAATTGTATAATGTAATAATGATGAATTATATATAATATAATAGACCATTTGGACTCAGTCAGACACATCAGGATTTAATGCTGCCTCTGCTACTTATTAATTCAGTGATCTTAAAAAAAAATACATACATTGATTCAACCTGTTTCCTTGGCTATAAAATGCATATAGAATTTTGTGGCAAGAATTAAATCATCAATGGATGTAAAGTGCTTAGAATTCCTGTCACATAAATGCACAACATACGGTAGTGTTCATTGCTAACTGTCATGCATGCAAGGCCCACTGCGAGTCCTTTCTGATTAATGGGTTTTCATGCTAATGAAGAATTTTTAGTAAAATTTTTAATTTGCTGGAGATTACTTAGGTACTTAAATTCTTTTTTTCCCATGTTACTATTTAGAATTTGAATTTCATGATTAGTTATTAACAGGAACTCCAGAATAATAGATTTTAATAACACTTCTAGGCAATATGAACTCTTTCTAAGTTTCAAAGTAGAAATGCTTATAAGTATATGAAATTCAGTAGTGTGTATTAAAAGAAATGTATCTGTCAGCACAGGAAGAAAATAGCCAGACTAATGTAACCACTTTGTATAATTGAAGATTCATTCACAAGAACCCAATGTGTTTCTTTCCCAATCAGGATGGAATAACCAAGAGCCCAGAAAAGCGCTCTTCCCTGCCCAGACCCTCGTCTATCCTCCCTCCTCGCAGAGGTGTATCAGGAGACAGAGAGGAGAATTCCTTCTCTCTCAACAGTTCCATCTCCTCTTCAGCACGGCGGACCACCAGTAGGTTTATTTTGATTTGGCTTCCTTTCTAATCCCTTATGTGAAGTAGAGCTTATCATGGGTCTATATTTTACATCTTTCAAACAAAACATACATTGAAAACAGATTATATTTCTTCTAAGAATCAGAAAAGCCAGACTATTGATGGATCCAAAACAGCTGCTTGATTCAAAATGATTGTTGTGGGAAATGAGTACCTACAAAGAAGTAATTAATAGAGAAGACCAATAGTCAGGAATTTTTTTTAATGTTTTATTTATTTCTGAGAGAGAGGGACAGTGTGAGAAGGAGAGTGTCAGAGAGAGAAGGAGATACAGAATCTGCAACAGACTCCAGGCTCTGAGCTAGCTGTTAGCACAGAGCTGGATGCAGGGCTCGAACCCACGAAATGTGAGATCATGACCTGAGCTGAAGTCGGACGCTCAACCGACTGAGCCACCCAGGTGCTCCATTCAGGAATTAAAAAAAATTTTTAATGTTCATTTTTGAGAGATAGAAACAGAGCATGAGCAGGGGAGGGGGAGAGAGACACACACACAGAAATCCGAAATAGGCTCCAGGCTCTGAGCGGTAAGCACAGAGCCCAATGTGGGGCTCGAACTCACTAGCTGCGAGGTCATGACCTGAGCTGAAATCAGATGCTTAACTGACTGAGCCACCCAGGCACCCTAGGAATTTTTTAATGTATATCTATATAAGCTTAACTTCCTTAGAATTCCAAATCCTAAACTCTAACTAGAAAGTCAGTAATTAATCCTGCTCATTTTCTTAGAAATTTACATTCCAGGGGCACTGGGTGGTTCAGTCAGTTGAGCCTCTTGATTTCTGCTCAGGTCATGATCTCACGGTTCTTGAGTTTGATCCCCCACATTGGACTCACAGTGACAGTGCGGAGCCTGCTTGGGATTCTGTCTCTCCTTTTCTCTCTGACTCTTACTCAAAATAAATAAATAAATAAATAAATAATTTGCATTCCAATGAGGGTGTAAACATAACATGTTACCTACAATAGTATAAATTTCTTCTGATTGATGGCCCATAATGAACTGGTTGGCAGTTATCACAGTGTTAAGTAAAGAATATAAAAATGATCCAATCATTACCCACTCATATGCTGTGTTACTACCAAGATTATCTGGTTAAAGACAGATTCAAATTATTTTCACGAATATGTTTCTATTACAACAAAAATAGCTACCATTTATTCAGTATATGAAGATGCTAAGATCTTAAGATGTGTTTTTCACTCAATTTAAATTAATAATGCCAATGGTTAGGTAAAAATAACCTCTTAAATCTACTGATGAGAAAATTGACCTTCATCTGATACTACTAAGCTAAAAGGAGGTTGAATTGGTTTTAAACGTGCTGATAGCTTCATAACCTTCCCTCTTAATGTCTTCTTTATATTTATATGGAAGAAATAGTACTAGAAACCTATGTAGAATCACTTGGAGAAGAGTATCTCTGTCATTTAAAAACCATTACAAAACGGTGGAAATGTTTGGAGAATAGCATCTCTGTCATTTAAAATCTATTAAAAATGGTGGAAATTGCTACTTCTATCACAGTATAGTTGATTTTATTACTTACTTTTAAAATATTTAATAAAAATTGGCCCACTTCAAATGTGACTATTTTGTATGACATGTAAAGCATATTTTTTGCCTAGAATTAAAGTTTTTATTATATTTAGAGCAATTGTGCCCTATGCCATTTAGTTTCATGAAGCATTAACATTCTTTGAAATATATGCCAGGAACACTTTACAATCACAAAACTCTTTCTTCACAAAAGTAAAATGTTCAAACAAACTACAAAGAAGGCATTTAACAGATAGTAAACCCCGGAGAAAAGACTTCAATTCCAAATACCTGGAGTTGTAATTGGACTTCAGCAATAGAGAGGCTGTTCAGATGAGACAAAGGCACCAACGGCTTCCCAAAAGTATACCTTGAATTATGCTTCTATTTATGGTTATGGAAGCAAAATGGCACTTCATTCATAACTCCATATCTTGAAACCACTGTGTCCTGCCTGTTAAAATGCATCTGTATCTTTATGGTCTGAGTCAATTCTATTTTGACTTTCTAACTTTATTTACATTCATAAGCATAATGCATTTTATTATTTGGTAATAAACATAACTGACACTCTGATAATCTCAGGACATAGGGTTTATTTTGTTTCCCTATAGCAAGAGCTAAGAAGCATAGGGGCAACTAGAAGAGCAAATACTGTGCTTCCTCCCATTCACCCACCATCTCCGTAACTACACACAGACACATTCTGGCATGTTGTATGGCTATTGAAAAGATTTGAAGGAAACAAAGCTATGCCATTAGCCCAAGTGGAGAGAAAGGCATTGCCATCGAGGAGTTGACAAGATTAATAAGAACACGGCATAATAAAGTAATTTGTAAATATATATTTTCTCATAAATATATTTTAAGTTGCTTTAGTATTTCAGATTTAGTTAACTCTTTCAATTTCAGAACAAATAGGAAACACTCAAAGTTGTCATTTGATGACTAGAAAATAATTTATTACACTAGGAATTGATTGTATATATTGAACAGTGGTGGTAGGGCTTCATGTTTTTGGTTTTCCTTCATCCTCCAGATGTAACACAAAACCTTCATTCCTTAGTTTTCTGAAGCTTAAAGCCATTTTCTATGAGTATAGAAATGACTCTAAAAAGTGTTATTTCTTTTAGTGAAACTTGTTATGCACATGCAGAATATTGCTTCAGCTTAGTCTCCTCAACACATTTTGATAAATTCTGAATCCAATTTGTACTGATAAAAAAGAAAGTATTTGAGCTCCTACTGTATACAGGTCTCATGAAAGGCACCAGTGCAGTGACAAATAACAGAGAGAAGTTTCTGCTCCCCAAAAGACCTGAGCTACTCAAAGGTAATGAAGGCATAGAGAAGACATTTAAAGAGGAAATGAAGTTTCTGAAGAGATTTTTCTGAAGGATAGAGTGACTGATTCAAACATCAAGAACTTGGTCCCGAAAAAAAATGTGTAGCAGAGAAGCCTCAAAAAGCCAAGTTAGCTGTGGCTGTATCATCCTGGTCTTGAAATATCATTTTTGTGGAAAGCAATAAAAATCATAGAATGTACACTTATCTATCATGCTAGTCTTCTTATATGCCATTTTATATTGTAAAAAACCAGGACACGGGGCAACTTTCGCTTGATATATAAAATCTGTTCACTGAAAGAAGTGAAATGGTCCTGTTTCTCCAGGAGACTGGACCCAGGCCAGTAGGTAAATAGATGTTGTCTGTGGGTTATAATTATCTACGAAGCTCTCTTGAGCTAATTCCTTGTAATTATTTCAGCAATGATTAATTATCCCCTTTCTCAGACAGAACTTTCCACACTGATGACCAGTTGTACTGGATGACTCAAAAATCCCTTTCATTTCATTGATTTAAAGACTAATGACTTGTACCTTTGTCCACTACAAAATTTCTAGATTTATTGATTTTACAAAGTATACATACTTAGTAATAAAAAATAAAATGCATGCCCTTCCTATAAAACACCAAAAAGGTGAAGGCATTTGAATAATAAACAAACAATGTAAGTAAGTGTTGTATTATTAGAATGAATGTGTTATTTTAAGAGAAAAGGTTTTTAGAGCTAAGAGGCTAAGTATCATATCTGGCTTAGAATTTAGTATCATCTGGGTAAACAAGCCTTGGTATCCTCATTCTTGAATTAGGAATAATAAGAGCTACCTCTAACTACTGTGTTTGTTTGCTCATTGAATGTCAGGTATTCCCAAAAGTGGTTTGAAATCTACAAGGTGCTGTAGTTTCACGTATATCATTATTCTTTCAAAAAAGCATTTGAAATGGCATTCAAACACGCAGTTAAAAAGTGTATGTGAAAGAAACATAACACAGGAAAATGGGCAAAAGCAGCTAAATAGTAAAATGATGCCAAAGTCGAGCTGAGGCAAAGAAATACTTCCCACAATATCCTATATAATTGACAATGGGGGATTATTGATTTGACTCCAAACTGCAAGCTAGTAATGAAGGTAAAGGAGAAAACAATCAGGTGCAAGATTCACAGTGACTATATTGTTAAAATACCCTATTTTTCGAAGGAGAAAAATGGATTTTTTTTCTGGTATTAAGAGCTGAGATGAATTTCCATACAGAGGAAATTGTAATACCAAGGAACAATGTCTAACATAACTGAATAGCTCTCAGTAAACATATTTGCAATTCACAGTGTTCCTCAATATAAACTGAAGAAGTAACACTGAAATGCAATTCAATAAATAACTTTGTACACAGGTCAAAATTATTGATAAAAATACACAGTTGTATGTCATATGTCTACCTGAATCTTGGAATGAACTTACTGCACAAAACCTCAAATCGTCACATGTCATTCAAGGAATCTTTAGTGAATATGAGCCTACACAAAAAATGTAGTACAGACACTTCTTTCAAATAAAGGCAGATCTATATGCCTTAATGATCAAGCAGGTATAAAAAATTTGACACATCAAAATGAGAAGTAAGAAGAATAAATCAAGAAAACACAGGTTCTTTCTTTGCATTAATAGCAATGCATTCAAAAAAAGAAGTTCAACTGGTTATAAGCCTTTTAAAAAAAGGAGACTTTCACCTTTTTGAGTATTGTTGTTACACATAAATATTGTAAACTCTTTAGAAAATTAATGTATTATGAGTTCTAACAACCCGTGGAAAGACAATGTCTTGAGGAGAATTTTCTGATGCTGTGGTTTCAGTTTTGTTTTGTTTTATTTTGTTTGTGAATGAATATAGGATCAGAGCCAATTCGCAGAGCAGGAAAAAGTGGCACTTCCACACCCACCACCCCTGGATCAACCGCAATCACTCCTGGCACCCCACCAAGCTATTCTTCACGCACACCAGGCACCCCTGGAACCCCTAGCTATCCCAGAACCCCTCATACACCAGGAACTCCCAAATCTGCCATCTTGGTGCCCAGTGAGAAGAAAGTTGCCATCATACGTACTCCTCCAAAATCTCCTGCTACTCCCAAGCAGCTTCGGCTTATTAACCAACCACTGCCAGACCTGAAGAATGTCAAATCCAAAATTGGATCAACAGACAACATCAAATACCAGCCTAAAGGGGGGCAGGTAAGAATCATATGAACCCATTTTGCTGCCAAAAGTAAAATCCCATTGATTATTAGAATGCCTTCCTCATATTATAAGCTAACAGTTCTTACAATAAAATGGAGGTGGAGGTGTTAAAAAGTTAATGGTTATGGTTCATTGCCAAGAGTTTGGACCTTCTCTGAAAAATCTAGCTTAGAAAATATTACGAAAATTACATGACATATCCATTCCTTCTGGTTATTTTCGGGTAAAAATGGATTTGACCATACAGGAGAATTTTTCCGTTAATTGCCTAGCAGATCTTTTCCGAATGTATGTCTATTGCCTTGTGGACTTTAGTTTAAAAGATTAAAATTACATTTCTGATACGAATTTGAGTGTTCTAGTTTAGATCCTAGCTGTGACCTCATCTCTCTTTTAAGGATTCCACTTTTATCTTCTTTCCTCTTTGATGATTTTCTATGACATCTTCTACCATTTCCCCATTTTCACTCCAAAACCAGAATGGTTCACCGACTTCCTTCTCTGGCTGCCCATGCTTACAAATTGCAAAGAGTACACATTCATGTTGGTAATAAATAGGCAATTCTGCATAGTTCTGATTAATGAGACTGTTATAGTAGAACTTCTATTTAAGATTAATTGTATTGAATAGAAATATTAGCAAAGCTCTATCTATTAAGTCTTAACTCCAGCTCCAGCACAAACATTCACATTTTTACTAGCCAGGGGCCTTTAAGTTCTGCCTTGACCTGAACTTTGCTTTTATACTGTTTGTTGAGATGAAGCAATTAGCTTGGAAGGATACAATACAAATATCACTTCTTATTTTCTTTGTAATATTGATCTCCCTATGGGATAGCTTGACTTTTCTTGTCATTAAAGAGATAAAATACCCATCCTCGAGAGAAAGAAAGAAAGCATCATTTCCTTTGTACATCAACAAATGTGTAATGCCCTCTCAACATCCCCAAAAGCCTTTCTTTTAACTTCAGTATTCTTTTCTGCCTCTCTTTATTCTGTCTCTTATATTTTCTGCCACTAATTTTTGGTATCCTTCTTTCATCCCAAAGAAAATATATTTTCAGGCAGGTTTAGAAGAAAGATCTTGCCAAAATGTGAAGCTATTAAGAACTCTTACTGCTGAAACAAAAACTCAATATTGCTCCTTCCTTTAGCACAAAACTTAATTGCTGTCTCACTGTGATTCCGTTCCACAAAGCCCAAAGAATTATGAAAAATCATCCAAAGAGTTGGGGGAGAGAGGGCAAGGGAGGTGCTCAGTATGCCCTCTGCAGAATGATAACATTCTCTAATAATAAAATCATCAACAAACGCTTTTTCATAAAAAGATGTTATTAAAATAGGAGCTGCAAGAATTTTTTTTAAACAAAACAAAACAAAAAACTAATTCTACCAAATTTGATCCTGGAATTCCGTAAATCTCATAGTATTCTTGCATTCCTCAGAGTTTTACACACCTCAGAAAATGAAATATTTTGAGCCTTTAGGAAATACCCAAATGCCGTATTATACAGCATTTATAATATTTATATTTTATATTTAGATGTAAATAATAGTTGAATAAAATCAATTTAGTACCAATTTGAAAGTATCATTTTGGTTTTCCGTGAGATATCTATTAAAATACAATTACTATTAAGTATATTTAGAATTAATTCTCTTTCTATGAGTATCCTTTTGTTTTGTATTTTCCTTATCTAAATGTGGGGTTTACTTGTTTATATTCTAGAAAATATTGATACTTAAAAGAATATGTTTCTTCTTAGAATCATAAGGGAATATAAATCATCTCCTGAAAGTAAATATTTTCCTGAAAGTAAAAAGAAAATGTAATTAAAATGGAATAATTATTGACATAATTTGACATGAAAATTCTACACATGACTCCTCAAGGTAGTGATTCTCAGCTTTGCCAGAATCACTAAGGTTAAGCCAGTCCAAAAAATATGAACACTTCATCTTTCTGCTTCTTTACCATATCTGATTGTGAATATTTTTATGTCTAATTAATTGATTTCTACTATACTTGATAATTCATAAAACTGACATAAAGATGTCTCATTCTCTTGAATTCAACTAAAATGGCCTTAGAGATTATTGTAATTAAGGGTTAGTAAAGACCTATGACACAAAAATTACAGAATAAAAATAGCCTCAAACTCATGGTGTCCTTTGAAGAAAATCTCTGCTTTCATAAGGCAAGTATTAACCTGCCATGAAATTATCCTATCTCAGCTGCAGATGACTTGGAAAAAAATCCACAACAGTGGAGTTATGAAGCAACTTTTGTTGGAGAAGTAGGAGGTATTTCCTCACCAAGATAAGAAACAGATGGAAGATACTTGCCTTTTATTTGGTGATAGATGGTATAATGTGTTTAAATTGGAGGGGGAAATGAATTGGAAAATTGAGGTGCACTGCATTTGAACTGTCTTGGTAGGAAAAATACATCACTTAACATTTTAACAGTGTTAAAACATAAGCTTCAAGAAATCTTTTTCTTTGAGGCTTAAGAGCCTCAAATACAAGGAGTGAGGAGAGATTCTTTTTCTGTCCATATTAAACTGGAGGTTTTGAATGGATGTTTGGAGTGTCCACTTAATAGAATGAGTAGGAAAATTTTTTTATGTTAAAACATCTTAGAAATTGTCAGGATGATATGCTAAAGACCTTTGTTATCTGATCGAGGATTCATAAATGCACTCTCCCCGGGAGACTATAGCCAATAGCATTTTATTTCCAATTATAAATTGATAATCCTAGGATATTTGAATGGGTGGTGTTCAACTCAGGATGACTGAAGAGGACAGGACAATAGCAATACTTTCCATAGAATGCAAGTTTTGAAATAGAGATATGTTATTTATAGATATGGAGAAAAATAGTCACACTGTTATTAATAAATAAGGGAGGAAATTTATAGATGTAACCTTAATTCTTCTACACAGGCTCTATTGTTGTAAAATCTAAAGGGGTTATATTGTAAGCAAATGATTTCATTTTCAAAGCTATATTATTGTTGTTTTAATATTTGTATAATCGTTAGGAAATGGGAGGGGAAATATGTAATAAAAATATACATGTCTTGGGAATTCAACAATGTTCCAAGTTGGGAAGCTTTATTATTGGCCTGAATTTGAGCATGTATTGCTCTTCCATATGTATAGGTTGTGTGCTTACATTTACTGTCACTTCTGTTAAAAGTCCAATTGTGTATTGGAAGAGAGGCTTAGCTCTGTGGCTCAGTTCAGTGAAGCAAATCAATGCATAATGGAATAGATAAACTAGCCGAAGATGTGAGGAGCTTTACAGAAAGCAATAATGTTAATCTTTCCAGCTAAAACACAAATTCATTCTACGGGAAAGAACATACCCAATCCTAGATTCACTGTAGATTATGACCTTGGTTAATTTAACTCAAGGCTCAGGTAAGTATCAGATAAGGCTCAGGTAAGGTATCTTAGTGTATTAACTTGAAACTATTTCAGTGTAGTTAGCTCCCTATTCTACATGAAATCTAAATCCAGATTTTAGATGAGCAGTGTTAGCTTTTTAAGAACACAGCTGCTTGATTTAAATGGAAGTAGGAAAATAAACAGTTTCTCTAAATGCATGGCATAAAAAACTTAGGCAAGAACTCAGTGAATGGTACTTTTATCTTTTCCATCAATGGATCAGCTTTTTTATAGGTACTTTGATTTATGTGGAATACTTCTACATGTTTTAACAAGGTTCTTGTTTTTTCTCCAAAAGCCTTATGAAGATCAGTATACAAAGAACAATTTTTGTACCCTTGTCATAGTCAAAAGTTACTGATGGGGTGATTTCACAAAAACTATTTTCACTTATAGCTTTTTGGATAAGATGGTTAGTTAGGTGGATCATAATCTCCATAAGGCCGTGTCTATGGATTTGACTGATTGTCTTATAGATTATATACTTCTCCTTCATTCATGGAACAGTCAGTCATTTTTAGGTCAGTTGTGTTAAAGATGGTGGCATCTTCAAGCAAGTCACTCCTGTGAAAGAAAAGAAGAGTACTTCTCTTTTATGTAAAGAATCTTGTAGAACATGATTATTACCTTCCCAGTCAGTGTTGCCCTAGCATCTTTTTAAAAACTTTATTTAGAGGAGCACCTGGGTACCTCAGTTGGTTAAGCAGCCAACTCTTGATTTTGGCTCAGGTCATGATCTCACGGTTCATGAGATTTGAGCCCCGCATTGGACTCAGCACAGAGCCTGCTTGGGATTTTCTCTCTCCCTCTTTCTCCCCCTTTCCCCTATTCTCTCACTCTCTCTCTCTCTCCCTCTCAAAATCAATAAACAAACTTTAAAAAAGAAGAAACTTTTGTATAGAAACAACAAAATGCATTTCTTTTTGTAGCACCATTCTTTTACTGTATTTGCACCATCTTGATGTGGCACCATCTCATTTAAGCAGACTGTGAGGTCACCTTAATCTCTCAAATGCATAGTTCTACTTAAGAGATTGATAGCATTTTTCCATTATAGTTCATCAAAAATATTCACTTAGCTATTCTAATAAATTCCTTAAGTATGCGCCACAAAAGGATGCTAAACTTGAGTAAAAAATCAGCGCTTCTGAAATGTAATTGGGAAAGAGGGAGCACTAGAGAGGGGAAAAGGAGGGAATGGGATGAGGGAAATGCAGACAGGAACATTTTTTATATTTTCTTATAAAGTTTTAGGTGTTAATCTTGAGACTTTTTTGGGTCTTTCACATCTAATTTGAATAAGTTGCTTTTAGTTTTATATTCAAGGAGAAAATAGAATTAATGCTGGAGGCAAGCAATAAATTATACTGAAACAGGTTTTTTTTTCTCATTCTGTCAAATTATGATGGCCACCCTTGCGAAGGGTCTACTGAGTGCTATTAACATATAAGTAAATTTATAAATTATAAACTAAAAAAGAATTAAAAGTTATTTAGATTTATTCCTTATTCACATTGGATATTATTTCATTGAACATTTATTAAAACTCTGATGGGTACTGTATGACAAATGAGGAAAGAGACATGTCTCTATGATCTAGGCAGAAAAGAAGTGCCTTTTCTTTTTTATCATTTCTTATCTTCCCTTAGCTGTGTTGCCCTTATGTAATTTAAAGTTCTTTCCAAGACATTTCTTTCTATCTCATTGGGCTACAAATAAGTACTAAATAAGAAAAGCAGTAAAGTACCCCATAAGCTTTAAAATACTGTCAACCCAGCATGAAAAAAAAAAACAACAACTATTCACTGACACTATATTATACTGACAAGGGTGTGTGTGTGTGTGTGTGTGTGTGTGTGTGTTTGAAAGTCAACGTTATCTCAAAACAAAAGCTCCTTGATATCATGGACTTTTGTAAAAGAACTTTTTATGTCTTTATGTAAAAGAACTTTTATAACTATAATTCAAGTATCTTTTGTAGGGTAATGAAAAATTTGGGAGCTACTCTTCATTTTAAATATTAATTATTTAAACTCTGCAAAAATAATTATTACAAGTTGAGACCTATAGAGTCCTTTTTTTGTTTGCTATTTATTTACAAGCCAAGCAAGGACATGGGAACAACCTTGAATCTCAAATTATTTTCAAACAACTGAACAAACTCTTTAAAATTTTTTAATGTTTATGCATTATTTGAGAGAGAGAGAGACAGAGCATGAGCTGGGGATGGGCAGAGAGGTAGAGAGACAAAGATTCTGAGCTGTCAGCACAGAGCCTGATGCGAGGCTTGAATCACAAACTGCAAGACCATGACTTGAGCCAAAGTCAGATGCTTAACTGACTGACCTATCCAGGTTCCCCCTGAACAAACCCTTTAAAACTTATTGCCTTTACTTGGTGCACCATTCCTGAAAAGTTCTTAAAAATTTAAACTGAAGAAAAAAATGTAATGCTAGTGCTTAACAATGAGGTTAATGCCTAAACTCACTGTCTGTTCCACCAAACATTTCTTTACAAATTTTTCAGTATTATTTATTTACTTCCAGGTTTTTTATATAATTCCGTTTTTTTTTTTTTTTGCTGTGTGGCATAACCTGCATAGAAGAATTGGGCTGACATCTTCATGGGCCCCTCCAGTTTATCCTTTTCCTTTAGAGCTCTGTACAATTGTATTTTGTGATATAAATTGTTATTTCTATTTAAATGTGTACTCTATTGCTTATATTTGACACATCAAATTTTGAAGAAGTTAATGGTCAGTGTAGGCAGAGTTAAAATTTGAAATAGAGGGGCGTCTGGGTGGCTCAGTGGGTTGAGTTAACAGCTTTGGATTTCAGCTCAGGTCATGATCCCAGGGTTGTGGGATCAAGCCCTAAGTCAGGTTCCATGCTGAGCATGGAGCCTGCTTAAGATTCTCTCTTTCTCTCTCTCTGCTCCTCTCCCCTGCTTGCTCTCTCTCTCTCTCTCTCTCCAAATTAAAAAGAAAAGAGGCCTTGCAATTTGGTAAATAAATAAATAAAATTTGAAATAGACTACAAAGTCTACATGCATTTTAATCCAAGCACAGGGTTGTTAACAAATGAGTCTTTGAAAAACATCATCTGTTCCAGAGAACTTTCATTCTTCCGAAACATCTGAGGTAGTCATTTTTTTGATGTTTACTATTTATTTTGAGAGAGGGGTGGGGCAGAGAGAGAGGGAGGGAGAGGGAATTGCAAGCAGTCTCCATGCTCAGTACGGAGCTCCACACGGGGCTTAAACTCTTGGCAGTGAGATCATGACCTGAGCCGAAACCAAGAGTCCAATGCTTAACTGACTGAGTCACCCAGGCTCCCTACCCATTTTTTTTTTAAGTTTTAATGTTTTTATTTATTTGTGAGAGAGAGAGAGAGAGAGAGAGAGACAGCGTGAGCAGGACAGGGTCAGAGAGAGAGGAAGATACAGAATCTGAAGCAGGCTCCAGGCTCTGAGCTAGCTGTCAGCACAGAGCCCAACACGGAGCTCAAACCCACGAACTGTGAGATCATGACCTGAGCCAAAGTCTGACACCTAACTGACTGAGCCACCCAGGCGACCCTCCCCCTTTGTTTTAGTACATAATACTGCAGGGCCTTAAATAGGTTAGATAAATCATCTTCGTTAAAATAAAATACTATGGAATGGGAAATACTTTTGAGAGAGAGAGAGAAGTGTTTTTCTAATGCAAGGACAAGGAAAAGCTTTATTTTAAGCACTCCTGAGAAATAATGTAAAGCCAAAGGAAAAGCTTAATCTCCTGTAAAGTTGAAGGGAAATTAATTGTCACTGACCACTACCCTTTCAAAAGAAAAAAAGAAAATCATTCTTTATAAAACAACATTAGAAGGAGAAATAAAGAAGTGATAAAGCAATTGAGGATTATACCCAGCTAGAGGTTGTCTGTACAGCCTGGCACTAATGTGTAAGAGAGCCAAGAACAGAATCCAAACTCTTGAACTCCCAGTTAGCCTCCATATCTTCCTATCTTGAGCTGCATGTGGATCTTTTGATAAAGAAAGCAGCATCAGAGAGTGTCAAATTTAAAAAACTCAAAATCCCATTGCTTAAGACATGCAAGTTGACCTGGTGATTAATGCTTCTGGTTTATAAGTTGTTTTACTAAAAACTATAACCTAGGATTGTATTTTCTTACATTTTACATATTTCCTATTTCCAACGAAGCTCTAGTAGGAGAAATTTGTTCTTGCCTACAGACATATCCTACATTTTGTCTTCCTGTTCTTTCTTAAAGCAACCTCATGGGGGGGGGGGAGGGAGTGTATTTCTCTAAAGGAGTATTTAAATGTTTATGCGGAGAGAGTACAGTGGCATATCATTTCAACTGAATCATCATTACAAAACCCAACTAGAGTCATACCAGGAATATCCAGAAAGTCACTACACTGTTCTTCCCTAACATGGTGGAGGAAGATAGAATTAGTAAAAACTAAAATAAAATAATTCTGATTAGTTATTCAATTACATTAGCCTATTCTTTTTAACTCTTTTTCTTATATGACTCTTACATGAATGAAAAGTCAACAATGAATGCAAGCAAGTCACCAACCTTTGTGCATAAGACTGAAATCCTTTTTTGCCAGCTTCTCATGAGAGGGATTGAAGGCTGATTGTTGAAGAATGATGAGTTCCAGACTCACCTTGGGATGAGGCATTCTAGCAACAGATGATAACATAAAGAAAGCATGGGAATAAATTTCAAAATGTAAACAAGAGCCTTAATGTATGGAATGTAACACTGTCTATCCAAAATGGAAAATTTTGAGAAGCAGGCTCAAAAATCAGAATTTTGAGAACCTGATTGCCTACCTAGGAAGTTTTGATGTATTTAATAGGAAATAGAGATTTTGGGAAAATTTTGAATAAGGCAGAGCTTTAGAAAGATGATTCAGTTAATTGAAATAATACACTTCCCTTCCACTATAAAGTATACAGAAAAAAAGATTGTCACTCTTTCAAATTATTCTATTTTGCATTAATAGTGCAAGTAAAAATTTTGACTGAAAGAAATTGACAAAAAGATAAAGTGTGGTTTAGAGTTAACCTTGCATAATGATTATTCAAATATTTTTCCTCCATATCATGAATATAGAAAATTAGTTCATCAAGTAGAAGTTTGTTATATATATCTAGACTGTCTCTGAGGTGTTAAAATAATTTTCCCTTGATATATAGGAAAACAAAAGCTCAATGGAAATTCCTTCCACAAAAAAGTTACTTTTACTTAGACCAATCCATAGAGCACAGAGAGTTAAAATTTTACTCTCTGATTTAAAAAAACAAAACTAATCTGGAATAAAGCTTTCTCCTTCACAGCAGCTATTTTCTATTTTATGGAATGATTTCTGAGAACTGCTGGTATTTGTGGAATTAACTCACTGAGGTGTTATTTGTAAATGATCCCAGAGTTCTTTGCCATGAACTATTTTGTAATTTTGTTAAAGCATAAGTGTGCATTACATGGACTAGGTGGGTGCAAGTTGTCAAGCTGGAACATAAATTTTACTGAGTATCAAGCATCCAGTGCCCAAAGTGATTTTGTTTCTGTCTATTCAACTGTTAAGCAAAATGGTGAATGTCATAGTCTGCCTTATTTTTAACAAAAGCAATATACTCTGAAGCTATTCCAAATATGGAAATATGTAAAGAACGTGCCATTATTGGATATCAAAGGTCTACTTCATCTTAAGAATAAAACAGACATAGGTTGGGAAAGTCTACTATCGAAAAAGACCACCTAGTTATTTCACTAGAAAAGCTATTATTCTCTAGAAAATTTGATGAAAATCAACAGAAGTCAGGCTTTAAGTTTTAGGATTTTAAGATATAAACTGTCTTTAAATAATGCTAGCAAGGTGCCCCATTTAGGTTTGAATCATTTGTTTTGGAAATCATAAAAATTGCCAGTTGATTAAATGTTAGAGTCAAACAGATTCATGCAACTAAAATTGGACTTTCCATTTTTGCAACGAGTGAATCAGATTTAACATTTGGTTTTTGATCACTTGGTAATGACTCACTTGATTGGTATTCTAGTGATCTCTAAATTAAAATTTGCAAATGAAATATGAGACCCTGTATATCTATAAGGATTAGGAAAAATGGCTTAGATGAATTCTGTTTCATGGTCAAAATAATTAGATACTCATAGAGGATAATTAAAAGTATTATTATTTGAAATAATAAAATGATTTGCTTTCTACAAATAATTTATCTATGAGGTTTGAAATATAATGGCCCTTGTTGACAAAGTTATTTGCGTCTACATCTTATGTGAAATTCTTAGCATGCAACTACACTTACTGTTAGACACAGACTCTGTGGTATTCCCCCCTTCTTTTTAAATTGGAATTTTTATCATGCCCTAAAGAGTAGCCTAGTCATCATGTTTTCTGAATTCAGATTTTGACAAGAGGCCCTTCCCTTGGGCAGCCGATAAGAGCTGTCAATGATATTTCCCTGTAAGCGACAAGCTCTCTTGTCAGTGTTATGCAGGAACTGCAGTTTAAGCTTTCTCTAGTTAAAAATAGTCAAGATTCATTGTCAACTTGAATTTTTTACTCTGTTTTGCAAATACCAAAAGATGTGATACCATTCTTGGAGAGGGCTGTATATCTGGGATATATGTATTTAGCTTTTTTAAAAAAGGGACAAACTGTCCCCTAAAGCATTGAAAACATAATTTCTCTTTAGCTATTGAAGGGACACCGGGAGAGTGGTAGAAGTAGCCAAAGTAAAATTAAAGAAACAAACAACAAAAATAAATCTTTTTTCCCTGCTTACATTATTCATGTGCTCTCCAAAACATGCAAAGACACATGGGAGAAGTCACAAGAGCTATTACTTTACACATTACATTCCACCACAGTAATATCTGTCCAGATATAGATTTGCTATTGTTCTTTAGATGAATACTGGACTTCCTTAAAATAGAAATAAAACCCCTAACCTCAAATCTGTTGGACCTAATGAAGGCCTGGATTACCTCTACATGGCCTAGTAGTGTAAGTCAGCTAACTAATGGTCCTTGGTTTGCTTCCCTCTAAAAATGGAAAGAATGCTTCCACACCAGTCATCCAAGGGTTAGGGCTGTTGATGAGCAGCTGTCAGAGAGAGGCCTCTCATAGGACCACTGAGCCAAACCTCAAGGCAGTAGTGAAGCCCTTTCATCAGAGGAGGCCATGAGACTCCTTGCTGACCCTCTTGGGAAAGCAAGGGTTCTTCCACTGGATGCACAAGAACCCTCATCTATGGCATTCAGCCCAACCAGTCATGAACCTCACCTGTGCTATGTTAACCACTAATACAGTCAAATGTACCAGGTAATTTATAATTGTGATGAATGACATTGTAGGATTGAAGGGGGTAGGACATCAACTATGCTGAATTACACTACTGGACCTTTCATAGAGTAGACCTGAGTCCCAGTGCTGCCCACAGTATCAGGTGCTTCCCCATCACAGATGACCCAAGTTTTATTTTTCTATTCTTCTAATCATTTCCAGATTACACATGCCTACAACTTGGATATCTAAAATTCTTGAGCATTTGGCCCTTGAGGATTCAGGGGAATAGGGGCTCATATTGGTATGATAGATCTGTTCTTCGGTTCCAGTGTTAGTTTTTTTCTCTTAAATGATTATGTAGGTGGAAGGAAGTTTGGAGCCTCTTTGGCACTGATCCATTCTGGCTCCCTATACCCAACATACTGAAAGAAAAATGCACGGTGAAGTTACCTCCAATTCCTTTTAGGTTAGGATTTTAAACAAGAAGATCGATTTTAGCAAGGTTCAATCCAGATGTGGTTCCAAGGATAACATCAAACATTCTGCTGGGGGCGGAAATGTAAGTAGAAGCTTCTATTAGAAAGCTATCCTGATTGTGTGGAGCCATCTGCCCAGCCAGCACACTGTCTCTTTTTCTGCCTTCCTCCCAATACACACTCCCCTTCTTGTTGCTGCTCCACATGTGCCTTGGTCTGGGAGCTTGTCACCCTTGTATTTTTGCTGGTGGACTTCCCATCCTTCCCAGTAAGGCCATTACCAAATTTCTTTCTTTGAATTGATGAATAAAACCTTAATGGACCACACCATGGTTTTCAGGGAGATGGCAAACCCACCTCACTTGCCAATTTTGTTTGCTGGCCTTTGGCTTCAAGGTGTATCCTCATGCTATCTCTACTCCCCAACAGAAGTCAGCTGGACACACATGTTTATAGTTCCATTTAAATTACTCTTGAGGCAAAGACTGATACAGGTACCTAAAGTGTATTATGTCAATCCTTTGTGCATCACTATCCATGAGAGTTAGGAAATCATTGGCAATAATGCAAAACTAGTGAAGCACAGTTCATGTGTCATTCAAAGTCCCAATATAAGCTTTGTCTTGATGAGATTTTTTTCTGTGTCTTGAATTGAGTGGAAATAATATCATTTGAGAGGAAGGGAAAGATAAATCCATTTTTCTCAAATGTAGTTGAGGCAGAGGCAAACCCAAGGTATGGTAAGCATGGTTCTTCACAAAATAAGAATAATAAAAAAAGGTGAGCCAGGCAGACTCTCTGTTCTACAGATCCTGTTGCCTAAACCTCAGATTCTGGTCATCTGTTGACTCAAGTAATTTATAGTGTCAAGTCCAGAATTCTCATCTGTTTAATAACTCTTGGCTTATTGCCCCTCAGCTGTGCAGAGATGGAGTCAAGCAGTGAAAGGGGACAAATAAGTGCCTTCTACCAGAAGCTGTCACCTCTTGCTTGAACTAGTTCCACTGAGCATGAAAATGTCAGTCATAGGAAGTCCATAGAAAGGTTTGCTGGGCTCCTTTAAGGGTGCTGGGCCAAGCCTCAGGATCAGTATTTACATTGACATGGTTGCCCACCTCCCTGTGTCCTAACTGTAAGTGCCAACCATGTGATACTCTCACAGAAACAGTCTCAGTCCTGGGAAATAACTGGAGGGTATCAAAGAGTGACCCCTATCTTCTACTGCAGCCTTGCTGGTCCAAACAGCTAAGTGGCAAAGGATAAATGAGATAACTAAAAATCTCAAAGAAAGTGAGGGAGCTTCCAACCTCCAAAACAAAATTTCCTGTAGAGAAGAATCACATGTTCAAATATGCAGATTCCATGGCCTCATTACTGCAGTTGTCCAATTCAGTAATTCCTGTGTACATCTGATGCAAATGGACAATGGCCCACATTTGGAAAAGCACTGTTTCTAACATGGGGAGAGGAAATAATTTCAATAAAATACGAGAAAAAATGTTGATAGCATTTTATAATTCAGCGTATGAGAAAAATTCCATTAGCCACGACATGACAATAATATTTTAGAAAGGCATGGTTACAGCTTTCTTCTTGTATTTTACAGCAATGGTGGTCTTCTTATATCTATGAGCAATGTTGGTCACTTTTATGTAAAAATCACTTTTTAAAAAATAATTCATCTGTTCACTTGCCTTTTTGCTTATGGGAAGGTTTAACACCATGTGGTTTCATTCTCTGAGTGAAAGCTTGCCTTATTAATCGAGGTGTTGCTATTCTCTTTTGGAACAATCTGTTTTCTACTAATAAAATCTTCTATTCTAGGATTTTCTTTCACTTTGGTCCTTCTCCCCAACCAAATGTGGGAGGATATTGGGAGGTTATGTTTTCCTATGTGTGTGTATGTACCTCAGTTTGGGTTTCTGTGTTGTTGTGTGTTGTGAGTTTGGATATGTGTATGGACTTTGTGTATGAGCTTGGGGGCTTGTCTATGTCTCAGCCAATTTAAGCATATTGTATGTGGATCATACAGGTACAGATTGTCACCAAGAAGATAGACCTAAGCCATGTGACATCCAAATGTGGTTCTCTGAAGAACATCCGCCACAGGCCAGGTAAATAAATACTTCTTAGTAGTTAGAGAAATAATACATTGTATTCAAGAAGTTGACAAGCAAAATTTTTCTTGTGAAATACCTAATTGAAAAACTCTCAAAATCCTGAAAATTCATGCCTTTATTAATAGAAACTTAAGCTAGAAACTTCAAGCCATCTTCATTTGGACAGATAAACTCAAATATCACAAGGAGGTCACATATCATACGACAGGTTCAAAATTAAGAGATATATAAGATCCATTTATTTCTATGTTCTCAACCTGTGTACTGGAATTCTTTTAAAATATATAGTCTATAATATTCCTTGGGCCATGTATTCATACATAATTACATGAGCTGAAATTAGCATTTCCAAAGACTTTTCATGAAGACATTTTTCTACATTATGTGAAATAGGGATTGTGCTTAAGCAAAGGAGATGAAATGGGTTTATCTTTTGAATTTCTCAAATCTATAGTAGGTCACTATAGATGCTGGCGAGGATGTGAAGAAACGGGCACCCTCCTACACTGTTGGTGGGAATGTAAACTGGCGCAGCCCCTCTGGAAAACAGTGTGGAGGTTCCTCAAAAAGTTAACAATAGAACTCCCCTATGACCCAGCAATAGCACTGCTAGGAATTCACCCAAGGGATACAGGAGTGCTAATGCATAGGGGCACATGTACCCCAATGTTCACAGCAGCACTCTCAACAATAGCCAAAACATGGAAAGAGTCTAAGTGTCCATCAACTGACGAATGGATCAAGAAGATGTGGTTTATCTATACAATGGAATACAACATGGCAATGAGAAATAATGAAATCTGGCCACATGTAGCAACATGGATGGACTTTGAGAGTGTTATGCTGAGCAAAATAAGCCAGGCAGAGAAGGACAGATACCATATGTTTGCATGTATAGGTGGATTTGGAGGAACTTAATGGAGGACCATGGGGGAGGAGAACGAGAAAATTAGTTGGGGAGAGGGAGAGAGGCAAACCATGAGAGACTCTTGAATGCTGAGAACAAACTGAGGGCTGATGGGGGTGGAGAGGGGAAAGGGGGTGATGGGCATGGAGGAGGGCTCTTGTTGGGATGAGCACTGGGTGTTACATGGAAACCAACTTGACAATAAACTATTTAAGAAAAATTAAATTTAATTTAATTAAATGTAATTTAATTTAAAAAAGAACAAGCATTATGAACCCTCAACAGAATGCAGTGCTTAATGAATGGAGCCATTGCTTGATGCAGTGCTTATCCCAACTTACTTAACCATTGCCCTTTTGTTTTTCTAGAATATCGTATGGGACTAGTGGTCTAAAGTAGAATTTATATTCATACTTGCTGGGAATTATTTCTTATTTAAAGTGTAAATCTAATATATTATGAGTCATTTTTTTCTTCTATCATTATCGTGTATTTTTGTTAAATTCTACCTGCATGTGTATGTAAATAATGGGCAACTGTCAAATTTATTATTTTCTTAAGACTACTTTGACACAGTATATACCATTGAATTGTAGAAGGATAAGAGGAAGATGTTGGTATGCCTGATAACTTAATTAAACCAAGCAATAGGTTATTAACATTCACTGTTGTCTCAAATGTGATCAGAAACAAGGTATAAGAACAGTGAGTCCCAAGACACTTGGGTGGCTCATGTGGTTAAGCACCGACTCTTGATCTCAGCTCAGATCTTGATCACAGGTTCGTGAGTTCAAGCCCTGCATTGGGCTCCACACTAAGCATGAAGTGTATTTAAAAAGAAGAAGGAAAACACCAACAATTGAGTCCAATAAGAATTTTGACCAAGAGAAGATTATTAAGAATGTATTAGTTGAAGATTAGTTGACAAACAAAGATAGATAGGATAAGTTTCAGAATGAATCAATGCACTGGAAACATGTCTAGGAGTCAGGCTTCACTTTGAGAAGTTATGTTCAAAAAGTAAATCAAAGAGTTAGAAAATACATATATGGAATCTCTGACAGTTCACAGCCCTCTTGAGAGCTTCCCTGGTATAATCTGAAATTGGCCCTTGTACTCAGAAGACAGGGAGAAACTGAAAAAAACAGGCAGGCCTTGCCAGGTTGGTAGTGGCAGTTTTAATAAGGAAAGGGAATTTACATGTGAGATTTGGCTTGGGTAACAGCAAGATGGATCCCCACACCTACTCGTCAAATCTTAGAAGTTTATAAAGAGGCCTTAACTGGGTTTAGTCATGTTTACAGTGTAGCTCTCAACACCACATCATTATGTCAAAGCTATGTCCTTGGAGCAGCCTCTGGAAGCAGTAAAGGAAAGCAGGACCCACATTCCAAGGACAGGGTAGGGAATGAGAAGCCTCCAAGTGCCTGGGTCCATCTCTCAGATCAATCAGTGGTCACATCTTTCTGTAGACATTTCCCAATAATGTCCAATACTGATTTCAGAACTACTACTCTGGAATTAGCTTCTTTTTCATTCCTGAGGGGGCAGGGACATGGTCCTATACTGCATATCTTCACAATTCTGTCTGTAACTCAAGCTTAAACACTTAGTTGACTCTGTGTCAACAGTGTGATCGAAGTATTTGGCCATACTACCTACTTTCTTCCAGAATGCAAGATAAAATATTGGATTCTTTAATTTATACAGTAAGTATTCCATTAGTCAAACTCAACTGGGCTCTCGATACACAGAAAAATGTGACATAGTTAAGGAAATACTCTATATAATGTTTATTGGCCATAAAAGACTATTGTCATAGCCTCCCACCTATTTCTAAATCTGGATCTTACTTTTATAAGGACTGGATGAGATGACTAAATTCATATAAAAGTGTTAACATTATGATCCTTGACAACAGCAAACTTTTCACAAAGTTACTTTGAAATGTGGAATATCTAAGGAGAAAATAAAGGAAACAATTCAATACCTGGAAGCTCAACTTTAGGGTGTATGAAGCTTGATAAAGATTATAGTCCTTCACAATCACTGCTCCTGGTGCACGCCAGAATTCCTTCGAACCGAAGGGATAGATCCGTGAAATCAAATGGGCTTCTCTAATAGTTAGAAAAAAATTCTAGTAGGATTTTAACAAAAATAGACTTCTCAAGCTTCCTTTTCGGAATATATCTGGGGTCAATATTACAATTTTTTCCTGTCTTCAAATAGAATTCAACAAAAATTTTAACAGAGTTATACTGACACAACATAGAATCACAAAAGAGAGTTTGAAAAGGCCACTTCTATTAAAGACTACCAAAAAAATAATAAAGATCTCAAGAAAGTTGATCTCATCTAGTTGGAATGCAACATCCTCTAGGATCTAACCAAGATAAGTATGTTTTATAAATCACACTAATCCTGTCACAACTAACAAGTGAGACGTACATGGCCAGTTGAAATGTTGGAAGAATAAAACTTATTGCAATAATACACATTTTGAGGGAGGGACAGTTACATGTCTTCTGTCAGCATTACACCATGCACATCCTAAACCTTCAGAAGAATGAATGGATATATCTTCAAAATGTAATCTAATCACACTATTTAATTTCAACGGGCCCTTGCCCAGGTAGTTAGGTATCATTGTAAATGTCCAAGTATCATATGAGAAAAATACTGCAAGGTCTAAGTCTGTGAAGACTTAACAGACATTTCTTTCTTGACCTTGAGAGATAAAAGAGTCCAAAATTGAAAAATCTTTCCTATGTTTCTCTCAAGTCAAAATCCTAAGACAGATGCAATAATAGAAGAGGATCATGTCATTTACCAGTGGCCTTCCAAAGAAAGGCATGCAGCTAAAACCAAATTGCTAATGAAAGTGAGAGCAAATCTTAGGTAGAGAGGTAAAGGAGTCTAATTCAGACTAAAGGACAATGGATGCCTACTGGTCTTGAACTCCCTGCATTTGCAAGCTGGAAAAGGCATGCAGAGATGGGGCATTGCTCTAAAGTGCGGCATGTTGGCACTCTTATCTATCAGCAGATCCTCAAGTTTAAGACTAATGGTGGGGTCAAACCTATCTTCCCCGTTATCAGATCAACGGCAGTGTCAGATTTGTCCTATGGCATCTCTACAAGAATGGGATCTCTAAATCCTCTCTTCCTATTACTCCATCTGCTAATGATAATGGGACACTCTCGAAATGCTTTAGTTATAACAACTTTTTTCCAAATCCAATTTCATCAGTCAAGCTATCAGTGTTGAAATTTTACAACTGAATATATGATCCATATGTGCACCATTCCTAACCTAATAGTTTTTTGGAAAAGTGACCTATAGCCATGAAGAACAATAAAGAAGATCTTCATTTCAATTTAATTTGCTCCCTTAAGAATAAGAGATTAAATGTTCCATGTTTTAGAAAGGATGGAAGGAGATATTTTCATTGGATTATTTTTAGAGTTTTTATTATATAGATAAAGAAAAGCCCCTCAGATATTTAAGTTTAGACATAGGTAGATTATTAAGAAGAGTTTATTATTAGTTGAAAAATAAAAGGTAGATAGGATAAGGTTCAAATAGATCAGTGCATTGGAAGCTTATCTAGAAATCAGGGTTCACGTTGGCTTAGAAGAGAAAGATATTAATATGTAGAACAAGCTATATAATAATACAGAAAAAGATGTCATTGCCTTGGGTGGTATGGGAATAATATTATGGACTAGAAATTCTTTAAAAAATCCCCATCATATCCATGGTCAAAAGAATAGTAAATTAAGTTTGTGTTTTGTGATGGTCTATCTACTGAAATCATTTTAGGGAAATAGTCACCACAGATAGAAGATGTCATGTAGCAAGGCATTTAAAAGCTTTCTCCTCTCACAGGTGGTGGGCGTGTGAAAATTGAGAGTGTAAAACTGGATTTCAAAGAAAAGGCCCAAGCTAAAGTCGGCTCACTCGACAATGCTCACCATGTACCTGGAGGTGGTAACGTCAAGGTAAGAAACAAGGTCGTGAGCTGAGCCTGTCTTGTTTTGTTTTGTTGTTGTTGTTGTTGTTGTTGTTGCTAGTGCTGAAATACTCCTTATCAACTTGGGTCCCAGATCCAAAGACCTGGACATAGAGGAAGTAGAGATGGCAGAGCTGAACAGAAGTGACATTGACATCAGCTCTGAGACATGAAGAAAGGTCTAGGGACCAGTTGAGATGCTTGAGTTAACAAGGACTGATGTTTGTCTTGAACAGATTGACAGTCAAAAGTTGAACTTCAGAGAGCATGCCAAGGCCCGTGTGGACCACGGAGCTGAGATCATCACGCAGTCGCCAGGCAGATCCAGCGTGGCGTCCCCCCGACGACTCAGCAATGTCTCCTCCTCCGGAAGCATCAACCTGCTCGAATCCCCTCAGCTTGCCACTTTGGCCGAGGATGTCACTGCTGCACTCGCTAAGCAGGGCTTGTGAATATTTCTCATTTAGCATTGAAGTAATAATATTTAGGCATGAGCTCTTGGCAGGAGTGGGCTCTGAGCAGGTGTTATATTCATTCTTTACAAACCATAAAATAAATAATCTCATTCCCAAACTAGTAATTGTTACAATTTTATAAAAAACAATGAATAGTATATGCAGAAATTGACTTGATTTCCATTTGCAACAGGAAGACACTGGCTTTACATGAGTACAGTTGGACAATTATTTTTGCTCTGCTCTGTTTTGCATGGAGTATTATTATTTTAAAACTTGCATTTTTACCTTTCATGTGCCTGAAGGCTATCCATACATTCTGAAAGGCCTTGTTGAAATCCAAGCTGCTCATTTCACTATTCTGTTGCTGGGTGAAAATATAAAAGCTGCCCATTTTAACTTATTACAGGTTAAATTAAATCAAGGAGTCTGATTGCAGGAAGGAAAGAGCATGTAAGAAATAAGTTTTTTTAAGTGTTATTTTGTATAAATGGGAAGAAAGATTCAGTTAAGTTATTAACATTTGGGACCTGGATAATTTTATCAGAGTATAAGTCAATCCAATAAATTATTTAACTAATTAAAAATAGTTACGAAGCATTTGAGCTGTGGTTGAGGAAGTGGTATAAAAGTGCATCTCTTAGGAATGAAGCACTTTCATTAGGATGGGCTCGTGTCTGATTAGAATGTCAGTTGATCAGCTAGATTTGTGTCCACACTACCAGTTTCACACTCCCTTTCCATCTGTTTGATACAGTATTATAGATATAAATATATATATATTTCTCTGTGGCCATTTGTGATACTTCCTCATATACTTGAATATTATACTTCCTTATTCACAGTATCTGTGTCTCCTGCACCCTTTGGTGTTGCAATTTTAGGTATGTGAAAGTAGATGTTAGCAGGGTTCTTTCCCTATTTAAAAAAAAAAAGTTAAAAAAGAACAAAAAGTTTTAGCATGAAGTTGCTTCCTGTAACAACTCAGAGCTGTAACCCTGTTTTAGTGCCAGATACAAGTCTCTCCCGTGATGCTAGGAAAATTTATTTTTCTTTGCTTTCACCAACATGGAGTTTGTGGGGTTGGGTCCAGTTATACATTCAAAGAGTTTACAGATCATTGGTTTCAGATTATGGATTTATCTCATTTTGAATTATGGAATAGTTTGGGTTTTATTCCTGTAATCATTCATGAAACAGACTTCTTAGGATTTCTTTCTTTTTTTTTTTTCCATTTGCTAAAGTTGAAACTCACAGAGGGAGTTTGGGACACGTTGCCCCGCTCTTCCAAACAATACCTGCTAATTAAATTACCTGATAGAAAACATTTGACTTTCTTACCCAAAGTAAAGATCCCTTGATCAGAAAGGACAAATACAGTATTTTGAGAAAGTTTAGCTACAAAACATTTGAGATACAGATATCCAAATCAGTTTTTGCAGGACTCCAACATTGCCCTCTGTAAAGGAACACGATATGACTCCGTATTACTTATCAGAAGGTAATATTGGTCTGACTGGATATTCAGTCTAGAAATCACAAATGAATTAATTCCTCTCACACATTATTCATCTTGGACTTGTGAATAAGCAATGAAATAGTCAATGGCCTAAATAAGCAATGAGTTACCAGGCTGGGTAGATGCTCTTTTGTATTTTATCTCTGTTTTTTCTTGCTCCAGGCTGGTAGGTTGGATCTGAATTTAAAAGCAAGTGGTCTGATAGGTGTTTGATCCCCATGAGCCAAATCAATTCCTGAATATAAAGGAGGAAATGATGAGCATGGATGAGGCAATGAGGAACCAAAGTAGCATCTAAGATTGCAGCCAAGGGATGCAAAGACAGAGAGACACAGGTACTGCCATTTTGTGACCCGCTGGATATTGCAACCAATGTAACTTCCATCATAAAAAAAGCTCTAGGAGAAAATCATAGCATTCATTTTCAACTAAGAGGTTTTACATAGGCAAACCTGTCTGAAAATGTAAATTAGTTATTTTATACAGCAGTCAAAAATTAGAAACTGCTGAGTATGACCATGGATATGTCTATTTTCTACCGAGTAAGTAAGTACTGTGATGTTGATTTGACCAATCTGAGCATTTTATTCATCAGCTTCCCTTGAAATGGACCAGAAAATTGGGGAAGAAAGAATAGTTATGTAGAGACTTATGGTACTTTCTTACATGTTTGATAGTGTTAGATAGTTTTTAAAGTTCTCTAGAAAGAAGTTAACAGCTGGCTAGGACAGTTTTAACTCACAAAATAACCATTTTTTATCAATCTGGTTTAAATTTTCTGTAAAATGTAAGACAATTATCCTTTACATATTAAAATTCCATTTCCTGCAAATACCTGTCCCAAATAAAGATGGTACAAAGCACGAGGTTTAAATTAGATTTGGCATTAAAACAAATGCATACTTCAAATCACAGCAAAATTATAATGATTAAATGCCCTTCCTTTGTATGGAAATCTGATTCTTTATGATGTTAACAAAAAGAAACTGATAATTTGTACCAATAGATGAGAGAAACGCACAGGCTAAATGTCTTCTTCTGGGAACACGGGGTGGAACTTATCTTGCCTTCACTCTCAAGATTAACGACACAAATTAAGCTTTTTGAACACCACTCTTGTGGGGATACCCATACGCTGATCTAGAAAGTAAAGCTTCATAGTTCCAATTCTAGATCTACTAATGCCAGTTTCTCTCTGGCTTTAGCCTTTGAGAACCTGTTTAAGGATACTAAGTAATCCAGAGCTGTAAAGAGTTAAAAGGCCAGCTTCTCCAATGAACTCACTCTCCCTGGGTCACCTGCAGCCAATAATTGGGTCCTTTATAATGATGCAGGGAAGATCCAAGTTCATGATGAGTTTCAACGGCCATGTTCATTTAGGAACCAACTCTCTCTGGATTCTCCTGCTGCGTTCCAGCAGGGTGATAGGCTGAAATCCCACCCACAAGCGAGACACCTGTGCAACACCAACTAGGTCTGGCTAAAGAAGGCTGATGAGAAAACTTGGATAAATGGAAGGATCTGCCGATGGCAGCTGGCCTTCACACATTGATAGAGTAACACAGAAGGAAATAGGCATCAGTCAAAATGTAACATCATGTCAGTATCCTTAAAGAAATCATCTCAGTGTGGTTGATTCTGACATTGCTACAGTTACACTGTTTCTCCTATTTTTCATGCCACAAAAATGAGGAAAATAAACTATTCATGGTCTAAGTAGCCAAAAAAAATACACTCATGGCTTGGAAAGGCAAGTTTTAGGCATTCCTTCCAAGATTGGTGTGCTAAAATCAGCACTGATGTTTGTGTTTTTACACCTAGGATTTTTAGCCTGGTTGTATAGGTCGAGGCCAAGTCCCTCTGCAGGAAATAGCTTATTTTTAAACTTAGAAAATGTCAATCATGAAAAATCTACTTCAACTTTAGCAAAAAGAAAAAAAAATCAACACAAAGTATACTCTGTATGCTGGGATTCCAAGGTTCCAACATGCCACTATAAATCTCTGGGGGGGTTTCTTTCTTCTGATAATTCTAGAGCCTGTTACCATAGAAAGGCATTTCTTCAATGGCTGGTTGTAGTTAGTTCATGTTTTTCAATCAAAATTTGCAAATGTATTTGTTGCTGTATAGTGATTGTTTTGCAAAATAAAATTGCTTGTCACCTAACTTATAGTTTCAGATTGTTTCTTCTCTGGAAAAAATATTACACACACACACACACAGTGCTCAGTCCAATCAAGGAAGAATTATGCTAAGAAGGCTACAATTATCTCCCTAATTCCTACTGTGTGCCAGGCTTTATCTACTACTATATTTACCAGGTTGCTATCTGTTTCAAGAGACAGAAGCTCAGATCAAATTGGCTTAAGTGACCAACAATGCAAGCCTCGAGCATGGATGGATCCAGGCATTCAAAAGATGTCATTGAGGGGCGCCTGGGTGGCTCAGTCGGTTGAGCGTCCGACTTCAGCTCAGGTCATGATCTCACGGTTCATGGGTTTGAGCCCCACATCGGGCTCTGTGCTGACAGCTAGCTCAGAGCCTGGAGCCCGCTTCAGATTCTGTGTCTCCCTCTCTCTCTGACCCTCCCCTGCTCACGCTGTCTCTCTCTCTCTCAGAAATAAACATTAAAAAAAAAAAAGATGTCATTGAGACTCTTTCTTTTTCCAACTCTGGATCCAAACGTTCACAAGATGTCATGTGAAATCTTTCTTTTTCCACATCTTAGCTCTACTGCTTCTGTGTTGGCTTTATTGTCAGGCAGGCATCCCTTTCATTATGGTCATTGGAAGTTCCAGGTTTTACAACCCACTAAAGAAAGCCTTCTTCCCACAAGCATTAGCCAAGGTTCAGGGTCGGAAAATCACTGAACTTTGGGTCACCTGCTCACTTCTGCTGTTTGCCCATGGTTGGGTCACATGCTTAACTCTATTACAGTTGGTTGGGGTAGGATGAGAGCAAATGGAGAAGTGGCCTCATCTGGACTTCATAAACTAATCGTGAAGAGGAAATGTTCCCTTCTAATTAAATGTTCCGACCTAAATAAAATCAGACTGCTACAGCTATAAGAGAGAAGAATTGATTCTGTGCAGGTCCTAACACAGATTTCCTGTGAGTCCATATGCCCTTTTCTCTATCTTTTTTCAATCCTTTAGCTCCTTGCTACTCAAATTGTGCTTGGGCTTCACCTGGGACCTGGTTAGATATGCAAATTCCCAGGCTCCACCCCCATGCCAATGTCTCGCATTCCCCTGGGTTAACCAATCTGCATGTTAAAGCTGAGAAGCATTCAGCTCTTCTAGTCCAAGGGGAAAGGTCTCAACAGCAGCCCTCTAACAGGTAAGAATTACTTCTAAGACTATATGAGATAATATCACCAAGCCTAATATCAAAGAGTCTAGTTACCTAGTGGTAGAAACTTGTGACTGGTGGAAGAAGTGTGGTATTAGAAGTTTTCCAGACCTACCATTCTAGCTGGGTGAAACCTATGTCTAGCAATGGAGTCATCACCTTCCATTCCATCTTCCTTTACTAATAATGCAGATTTGGTGCAATATAGTCAACATCGTTGGACTTTCTCTTTAATGTGTTTTTTTTATTAGTATCCATGTTGTCCTTTAAGTAGGTCCTTAAACTACACAGGATTTAGACATTTATTTGGTAGCACTAATCACAATAAAGTTTTAATTTTCTTTTTTTATTAATTAATAAGGCAAAGAAGATTTTAGTTGTCTTGAGAAGAGACAAGTAACTCAGATATAATGTAGGGTTACAAAATAACCCTCTAAGTAGTGTATATAGAGAAAAAAATGTTACTCTTTTATTATATTCCCTTCTAGAACATTGACCTAAATAATTAAGGGATAGGATGTTGTCCCTGTCAAAAGTACACAGTCCAGCAACCTAAAATTGTTTCAAAACACTGTCTTTTACTAGGCTTTCTTGAGTCGAAGAAGCATCACAGACACACTCCAAAAAGCCCTATTTTTTTCTCTCCTGCCTTTTATCACAAGTATACCACAGCTGTTCCCACTTCTAATCCTTCAGATTCCATTAAAATCTCCTGCCTCGGGCCTGGTTGAGGTAATACACCTGTGGCCTCCAGATGTGCTTTGTTTGGCCTGCACAGTGTTTTCAAGCCCACGGAAGTTCTCACACCCCCACACACACACTCTTAGATTTGGATCTTTCAAAAGTTAAAAGATTTGGCAACATTGGGCCTGCATTCATGATCTTGGTGGGCTGGAGCTGGTTCGTGAATGATGAAATGGGTTTCCTCCTTGCACTTGGCCACAGTGCCAACCCAAGCCAGCTATTACTCTCAGACCACTTACTCACTTTCACTCATTACTGTAGGCACTAGACCCTACAGACTTTGTTTGTAAACTCAGGTTTAGATAAATAAGTGTATTTTTCCCTCTCTCCTAAGTTTTTCCTCATCCCATGAAGCAGAACCCAAAAGAATAAACCCCTAATCCTAAAGTGGGAGGGGGAAGGGTCAGGTTGGATAGGTCAGATCAGAATCCACTGGGAGCCTGGGAAACCAATATTTAATAGACTTATGCCTATCTCAAGAAAAAAGAAAGTAAATCTTTAAGTAGTACATTTATTTGGCACTAACAACTGGCAGTTTTCATATCCATGATAAACACATTTAAGATTCTTTTCCCACCTATATTTATCATTAATGTAAAGAAAAAAATAATAAATTGCTTGTGTCTCTGCCCTATGATAGATAAAAATCTCATTATCAAGTGAGAAACCACAAAAGCTGTCCTCCTCCTTAGGAGGGCTAAACTTACAGGGTACTTGCCTATAACTTTTAGAAGTCGAAAAGTGACATTGTGGAAAGATGTTCTAACCTGGAAAGCAAGTGACATGTTCTTAAACCCAGGGCTGATGGTCAGCCAACATGCCCCTTATTCTGTTGAATAAGTAATGAGACTATTGAAAGACTTGCTGCCCAAACTTCCTCCTTACCAATGCCCATCTTTGGCCTCCCAGGTTTATTCCTCTAGCCTCCATGGACCTCATTCAGTTCTAGCACCTGTAAGTTCAATACCTTATACAGCAGAGAACCTCCAAAATCTGTCCCAGTTCCCACAAAAGTCCTGCCTTTTAGGCATCACTAGTGGCTATGCCCCCCTCCGGGGGCTCTGGAGGACTGGCCTGTGCATCACCAGCTATTCCAGGAAGCTCAGATGGTCTATGCTGGCATCTAACAGCCTGCCAGCCGGCCACAGCCATTCCTTGTCTACCCCTGTCCCTGCATTGGCCTCCTCTTCCAAGTCAGAGGAAGACTGGAAGCCCACAGAGGAGACCGTGCCTTTTCTGGCATTGTCAAATAGCTGGTGATCAGTGACCATATTATTGTCACCTGCTACCAGTCTTCATTCCACCCAGAACTTCCCTCGTATAGTTCCTTATGGGAACTACAGTCACCATAGGACTTTGAGTCTTAACAGGGTATAGAGACGGGCAAAATGCACTGAGGAGGTAATGGGTTTCCTGAGGCCAACGACAGAAGAAGATTATGAGCAATAGATAGGCTCCATGGAGCATTGTGCGGTTAATGATGCCTAAGAAAAAGAGGTTTTATGGTCCCTGCTGAAATTCACCTCCACCTAAAACCCACCAAAAGCCCATCTGAACTTGATATAAACATTAATTTTATACTTATTTAGTGATTGTCTTGAAGGCATCCTTACAACCATGTTAACTCCTCTGAGTACTGGTGATTATCAGCATCCCCATTTTACAGATAAGAAAACTGATCATAGAAAGGTGGTTTAGAGGCACATGGGTGGCTCAGTTGGTTAAGTGTCTGATTTCAGCTCAGGTTATGATCTCACAATTTGTGAGTTCAAGCCCCGCGTAGGGCTCTGTGCTGACAGACTGGAGCCTGTTTCAGATTCTGTGTCTCTCTCTCTGTCCCTCCCCTGCTCATGCATTCGCGCTCTCTCTCTCTCTCAAAAATAAAATAAAAACATTAAAAAAAAGAAAGAAAGAAAGAAAGAAAGGTGGTTTAAAATGTAATGGGCAGAGCCAGAATTTGAACCTAAGCAGCTCAAGATGTCTCGGCTGATCAGGTCTAATAGATTAGCTTTGAATATTCTAATATTCTTTCAATATTCTAATAAGCAATTTTCATGACAGTCAATAATGAAGATGCCAAATATACATTATGTAAAAATCTGCGCATTATAAGAGCTAGAAAAACTGGTCATGTATTTGCTGTTAATTCAGCAAATAAGGAAAGAGGATTATGTCTCAAACAATATCATTTATGTAAAGAGCAATTTTTTCTTTTAAAAAAAGGAAGTATAGTTGATACACAATGTTACATTAGTTTTAGGCACACAACATACCGATTTGAGAAGTCTATACATTGTGCTGTACTCACCACATGTATATCTATCATTTGTCACCCATTTTTCTCATCCCTCCACCCTTCTGGCCTCCATAAGTTTGTTTTCTACATTTATGGTTCTATTTCTGCTTTCTGTTTATTCACTTGTTTTATAGATTCCAGATAAAAGTGAAATCATATGGGATTTGTCTCTCCCTGACTTTTTTTTTTTTTACCTAATACCTCTATTTCCATCCATGTTGTTGCAAATGGAAAGATCTTCTCCTTTTTTATGACTGAGTAATATTCCATTGTGTATATGTGCCGCAACTTCTTTATCCACTTATCTACCAATGGACAGTGAACACTTGGATTGCTTCCATATCTTTGCCATTGTAAATAATGCTGCAATGAGCATAGACGAGCATATTTCTTTTTGAGTTTGTGTTTTTGGTTTTGGGGGGTAAATACACAGTAGTGATATTTCTGTTTTTAATTTTTTGAAAAATCTCTGTACTGTTTTTCACAGTGGCTGCACCAAAGTACATTCCCACCAATGGTACATGAGGGTTCCTTTTTCTCTACATCCTCACCAGCACTTGTTAATTCTTTTCTTTTTGATTCTAGTCATTCTGACAGGTGTAAAGCAGTATCTCATTGTGGTTTTAATTTGTATTTTCCTGATGAAGAGTGATGTTGAGCATGTTTTCATGTATTTGTTGGCCATCTGTATGTCTTCTTTGCAAAAAAATGCCCATTTTTCACTGGATCATTTACTTTTTGGTATTGAATTGTAAAAGTTCTTTATATATTTGAATATTAACCCCTCACTGAATATATCATTTGCCAATATCTTCTTCCATTCAGTAGGTTGCATTTTTGTTTTGTTGATGATTTCCTTCTCTGCGCAAAGCTTTTATTTTGGTGTAGTCTCAATTGTTTAACCTTATTGTTGTTCCCCTTGCCTTAGGAGGCATATTCACGAAAAATGTTGATAGCCAGCGTCAAAGAAATTACTGCCTGTGTTTTCTTCTAGGAATATTATGGTTTCAGATCTCACATTTAAGTTCTTAATCCGTTATGAGTTTACTTTTGTGTAAGTTTGAGAAAGTGATCTAATATTCTTTTGCATGTACCTGTCTAGTTTTCCCAGCACTGTTTGTTAAAGACACTGCCTTTTCCCCATTATGTATTCTTGCCTCTTTTGTCATAGATTAATGACCATATAAACATGGGTTTATTTTTGAGCTCTCTATTCTATTCCATTGCTCTATGTCTCTATTTCTATACCAGTACCATACTGTTTTACTACAAATCCATAGTATATCTTGAAATTTTGGATTGTGATATCTCCAGCTTTGATCTTTTTTTCTCAATATTGCTTTAGCTACTTAGTCTTTTGTGGTTCCATACCAATATTAGAATTATCCTAGTTCTGTGAAAAATGCTGCTACTATTTTAATAAGGATTGCATTGAATCTGTAGATTGCTTTGGGTAGTATGGACATTTTAACATCAATTCTTCCTATCCATGAGAATGGAATACCTTTGCATTTGTGTCCTCTTCAATTTGTTTCATCAGTGTTTTATAATTTTTGAGTATAGATCTTTCATCTCCTTGGTTAGGATAGTCATAGGTATTTTATTCTTTTTGGCACAGTTATAAATGAGATTGTTTTCTTAATTTCATTTTCTACTACTTCATTATTAGTGTATAGAAATGCAACTGATTTCTGTGTATTAATTTTGTATCCTGCAACTTTACTTAATTCACTTATTATCCTAATAGCTTTTTGGTGGAGTCCTTAAGGTTTCCTATGTATAATATCATGGCATCTGCATAAAGCAACAATTTAACTTATTCCTTACCAACTTGGATGTCGTGTTTTTTTTGTTGTTGTTGTTGTTGTTTTTTGTTTTGTTTTGGTCTGCTGTGGCTAGGAGTTTTCAGTACTCTATTGAATAAAAGTGGCAAGAGTTGACAACCTTGACCTTAGAGGGAAAGCTCTGTTTTTCACCATGGAAGATGATGTTCGCTGTGGGGTTTTGCATATGACCTTTATAATTTTGAGATATGTTCCCTATAAACCCACTTTGTTGAGAGTTTTTATCATGAATGGATTGAATTTTCTCAAATGCTTTTTCTGCATCTATTGAGATGATCATACGATTTTTATTCTTCATTTTGTTGATGTGGTATATCACTGATTGATTTGCAAATATTGAACCATTTTTGTATCCTCGAAATAAATTCCACTTGATCACGGTGAACTATCCTTTTAGTATATTGTTGAAAGCAGTTTGCTAATATTTTGTTGAGGATTTTTACATCCGTATTCATCAGGGATACTGGCCTGTAGTGTTCCTTTTTTGTTGTGTCTTTTATCTGGTTTTGGTATCAAGGCAATGCTGATCTCACAGGATGTATTTGGAAATTTTCATTCCTCTTCTACTTTTGGAATAGTCTGAGGAAAATAGTGATTGACTCTTTTTTAAATGTTTCGTAGAATTCATTTGTGAATCCATTTGGTATTGGACTTTGTTGGGAGTTGTTGAACACCAGTTCAATTTTGTTTACTATTAATTGCTTTTTTCAGATTTTCTACTACTTATTTCATTTTTGGAAGTTTATATATTTCTAGGAATTTATCTTTTTCTTCTAGGGTGTTTAATTTACTGGCATACATTTTTTGTGGTATTCTGTTATAATCTGTATTTCTTTTTTAATGTTTGTTTATTTTTGAGAGACAGAGAGAGACAGAGTATGAGCAGGGAAGGGGCAGAGAGAGAGAGGCACAGGATCTGAAGCAGGCTCCAGGCTCTGAGCTGCCAGCACAGAACTCAATGCGGGGCTCAAACCCACAGACCGCAAGATTTTGACCTGAGCTGAAGTCGGACACTTAACCGACTGAGCCACCCACGTGCCCCTATAATCTGTATTTCTGTGTATTTCTGTAGTGTCAGTTGTTACTTCTCTTTCATTGCTGATTTTATTTGTATCTTCTTTATTCTTCATGAGTCTTGCTAAAGATTTATCAATTTTATTTTTCCAAAGAATCTGCTTTTGGTTTTATTGATCTATTCTTTTAGAGTCTATTTTATTGATTTCTGCTTTGATATTATTTTCTTCCTTCTATTAACTTTGGGCTTTGTTCTTCTTAGTTCTAGTTTCTCTAGTTAGATTGATTAAGATTTTTCTTAATTCCTGAGATAAGCCTTTATCACTATAAATTTCCATCTTAGAATTGCTTTTACTGCATCCTAAAGCTTTGGGGACCTATGTTTTCATTTTAATTTGTCTCCATGTATTTATTTCCTCTTTGATTTCTTCATTGATCCTTTGGCTCTTTAGTAGCATGTTTAGTCTCCACATATTTGTGGGTTTTTTTGGTTTTTGTGATTGATTTCTAGTTTCATACTGTTGTGGTTGGAAAAGATGCATGATATCATTTGTCTTCTTAAATTTATTAAGACTTGTTTGTGGCCTAATATCATCTATTCTGGAGAATGTTCCATGTGCATTTGAAAAGAGTTTGTATGTTGTTATTTTGGGATGGAATGTTTTATACAAATATATGTTAAGTACATCCTATGTAATGTGTCATTCAAAGACACTGTTTTCTTATTGATTTCTTATCTGGATGATCTATTGATTGATGTAAGTGGGGTGTTAAAGTCCCCTACTATTATTGTATTATAACCAACTCCTTCCTTTATGTTTGGTAATATTTTCATTAAACGTGCTCCAATGTTAGGTGCATAGATATTTACAATTGTTACATCATGCTGTTGGATTGATCCCTTTATCATTATGGAATGCTCTTTCTGTCTCTTGTTCGAGTCTTTTTTAAGGTCTATTTTGTCTAAGTATTGCCACCCTGGTTTTTCATTTTCTTTTCTTTTTCCTTCTATTTGATGGTGTATCTTTTTCCATCCTTGCACTTTCAGTCTATATGTGTCTTTAGTTCTGAAGTCAGTCTCTTATAGGCAACAGATATATGGGCCTTGCCTTTTAATCTATTTTGTGATATGTCTTGATTGGAACATTTAGAACATTTACATTTAAGTAATTATTGATAGGTATGGATTAATAGGAAAAATTATTGACATTTTGTTAATTATTTTCTGGTTGGTTTTGTAGTTCTTCTCTGTTCCTTTTTTCTTCTCTTGCTCTTTTCTTATTTTCTTTATAAATATAAGTTTTCCAATGGCAATCAACTAAACAGGAAATCATTGGATTAATTTTATGTCATTTTCTTTGGCAAATGACATCTAATGTCTAGCAAAGGTCAACCAATAGTTTCTAAAAATCAACAGTGCATTTGGAAATTATTAGGTAAACTCGATAAACTATTTATACACAACACACATCACTTGACAGGCTGTTTTGCAGCTTATATATTTTTTGGAGAATAAAAGCAGTTTTTCTAACATATGTATTAACATCCCAAATGGTAAATAATTTAACATCACCCTTGCTTCTTTCACTGTGCAGCTTTCTTAAAGGCTGTTTTTCTTTCTCTGTTATGACACCAATACCTGAATTCAATTTCTTGGTTTTATTACAAGCATGGCATGTCACTTAAATTTTCCTTATGAAACAAGGATCTACAATCCATAGCACAATCTATGAAAATTCCTGATCAAGCCTTGGAAATAGAATGCACACTTCAGATAGCCATCTTTGATTTGTAATATTAGAAAACAGAAATATGTTGCTTTTCATTAGCATCAGAAAATTAAGACCCAGATAGATACCTAAAAGACTCCTCAGTCATTTTTCTGCTTCAACTGTAGAAAAATCAGAAAGCACTCATTATATGAACACCAAAGTGCCAATATTTTGTCTCTTCTTGTGTAACCATTGTGTTGAACAAGCATGACTCCTGTGAATTGTGATCAAAACATGAGTTTATTTTTGTCTCTCACAGTTTTTTTCAACATTATGCAGTGGAAGAAATCTCCCTGCCTCAAGCTGAAGACTTGAGCAGAAGCGTGACTTGTTAGTCCCTCTCAAATAATAAAATTCTTCTGGTTATAAAAAGAGTCTCAATTCTAAAACAGAGTCTCAGTTCTGAGATTAAAATGTTCAGCTCATGGAATAGTCAAAACTCTGAAGCTGATGGTGTAAGATCTATACTCTTCCCCAGTATGGATCTACCTTGGGCTACAAGCATGCGTTGAGAGTGGGGAATAGTTTTTCTACACAGATGCTGTTTCTGCTCCCTCTTGGTATAAGACAGAATAGGAGAAGTAAGGGAATGTGCTTTAAGCAGTTTTTCCCTTTTAGTCGGCACCCTGTGGTTACTCCCAACCTCTTTCTGCTGAGGCTTGTCTCCCATTTAGGCAACCTTATAGGACAGGACATAAAGCTGACTTTCTCCAACTCCCTCCCTTCCATGGCCCTCATCTGTCCCTTTTGTATTCTCTCCCCTGCTACTGTAGGAGTAGAGGTGGTGTCCAACTCAGCAGCGCTCCGTGGACCACACAACCAGAGCCATCAGCCCTCCTCTAGACACTAGATCTCTCCAGCATGTAGAAATCCAGGGTCTCCCAACATCGGGGAAAACATTTAAGTCTCTCCAAGTATTTGAACACTCTATTTATTAAAGCCTCGGTTAGAAGGCAGCACGTCTCCATGGCTATCCCAAAAGGAAAGTGTGGCTCATAGACATCATGGCATCTCTGTCCCAAGAAATGCTCTCATCAATCTCCTCTCACCAAATTCCTCTCTATGTCCCCTTTTTTGCATTCTTAATCTGACAGGAACAAAGTTCTGGAGATCATTTCCTTTACAGGAAAGGGCAATTTTTGACTCACTTTTGAGTCCTAATGTTAATCAGTCTACCCCCTTGGTAGACTCTCGAGCCAAAGGAAATCTAACTCTACCATTCTGTTTTCTTTTCTATACTTTTTGCTAGAATAATCTCATAATATCTGTAGCTTTTTAAATAGAAAATGAATGATTGGCACAAACACTTAGTGTACATCCTCATCTGGTCCAGCGCCCTCAAGATATCAGTCAAGTGAGGAGGACAGATCATGAAAAATGAACCACAGTCCAGGATAAACAGTGATAAGTGGTGGTAATGCAAGTTCACACAGAGCCTATGGGGGTTAGGGGGAGAGTCTAGTAAGAATAGAGAATGGAAGCAAATTTCAAAAGCAAACACGTAAAGGCATGAGTGAAGGATACATTTTGATACTATTAAATCACTTGGTGTATCTGGAGGATAGGTGGGTCAGAGAAAATACCCCCCCCCCCAAAAAAAAAAAAAAAAAACCAAAAACCTGGAGACAGATTTGGGATCTTCCATTCAGAAGTTTGGATTCTATTGTGTAAGCTAGAAGCAATCATTATAGGGTTTTGAAAGGATGAGAAATTACATGATCAGGTCTGAGTTTTAGAGGAGTAATTTTGACAACAATGTAGAAATTGGACTGGAGAAAAGAGACTAGGGCTGGGAATACCAGGGGGAGGTGACAGAGTCTGAGTCAGGAGAGCAGTAGTGAAGATCAGGACAGGGCAAGATGCTTACGGCACTTCTGAAATAAATGGCTCAGAACTTGGAGACCATGGGACATGAGTTAGTTAATAGAGAAGGAGAAATACACTTGATTTTTAAAACTTGGGTAGCCAAGTAGATGATAATGCTATTAAAGAAGGTGAGGTATACAGGTGTAAAAATGAGATGTCAGTGGGATATCCATGAGGAAATCTCAGAAAATTGTTAATTCACATCTGGATCTTAGAAGTAGAATCATGACCAAAGGTGGTTATGAGTATTTCCTCAGATTCAAGCCTGGGAGGATGGAGCAAACAAATAAAAGAGGAGTTGGTTGCCCCAGTCATCTCTAACNAAAAAAAAAACCAAACCAAACCAAAACCACCAACCTTTTCCAACTCCAAAAGAACAATCTGAAATGAATTTTCCCATACATAGTTGGCAGAACTTCAAATATAAATGTTTTCTTCTTGATCTGCCTTTCATCCAGGGTACGCAATGTTTGTCAATATTGTGAATGATGAAAAGGCATTTCTCTGCACTGAATCAAAAGCAATTCTTGAACGTTTCTTTCTATTTCCATTAGTTCACAAGCACCTGCATTTGCTATTTTGCTGGCACATTGCTGCTAAATCTGACACTGACTTCTAAATGAATATCAGTAGATGTATTTGCTTGTATGATAAAAAGAATGAATAAATTTTTTCAAAAGAATGAACAGGCTTTGATTATGTATATGAAGCAACTCAAAGCATATCAGGGTTTTAAAAAAAAAGTGATTAATACCTGTTTCATTACTGATTCATTTGTTGGTCTTAGATTAAATCCTTCAACCAACCCATCCGGCCACGAGAATGAAAATAATCTTACTTATGTCCATGTGTTTTAGCCAATTAGATTTGCAGAGTAATTTGTGATTCTTAGGTGAAAATTATTAAGTTTTCTCATTAATACATCATGAGAGTAGTGAATAATGAGTTGATGAATTTAAAACCCTCTGCCTGCAGGGCCAGTTTGGAAAACCACAGATTAATTTTGGTTACATAATTTATTGTGATTTCTTCTCTAGATAGACTTGAATGCATTATACAATCCTGCAATCACTTGTACATATTTGCCTTTGACTTCTATTTTGATCTGATTCCAGTTTTTACATACACATGCATGTGAGCACACTTAATATTCCACATTTTATGACGTGCGTATTCTAAAATTAAGTTAGTTTTTAATTTCTTGGTAAATGAGAAGTGTTTCTGACTATTCCAGAATGAAAGGGGAACTAAATTTGCAGGTTAATTCTGACAGCAGGCTTGTTTTTCCCAGCTATCTGGCCTGGGCTTTCATTCCTGATGCCAGAGGAACAATGATGCTTGATTAGAGGAGCATATTCAGAACAACACAACTTATTGCAAAGCAAGAAAAATCCCCAAGAGGAAATGAGGCATTTACCTATGCCTTACAAAGAAAATTTTCACCAATAAAAAAATGGAATCCTATTATATATTAAAACATAAATAGATGACTTCAATTCTTTTTTAGAACGTGGATTAAACAAAAGAGAGCAAGTAGAATACTTTTTTCTGAACCTCAAATCCACACCCAGTGTTATGCCTTTTTTATTTTTTTAATGTTTATTTCCTTAGAGAGAGAGAGAGAGAGAGAGAGAGAGAGAATCCCAAGCAGGCTCCACATTGCCAGTACAGAGCCCCACAGGGCAGGGGGTGGGGGCAGGGATAGGAGGGGAAGCGAGAGGAGTCTCAACCCACAAACTGTGAGATCATGACCTAAGCAGAAATCAGGAGTTGGACACTTAACTAATTAAGGCACCCAGACATCCCACTCATTCCCTTTTTATAGCAAAATTCTCATCAATCTTCTCTATAGACATTAAAGCATCATAGAATCAATTTTATACATTTGAGAGAAAGATCTTAGCTGTAACATCTGTGAAAGATGTAAACACTGAAAGAAGTCTGTTTGGCTAGTTTCAGATGAAAATATGCTAGAAAAATAAAGATTAAAATTACCAAGTGTGGCACAGCACAAATCATGGAACAAAATGAAACACCTTTGGTGTCTCAAAAATGTTTCAATCACAAGACACCATTATTCTCGGTACAAGACACTTGATCAAGGCTGTTTTCTTGTGTTTGAACCAATGGCTGGCTCAGCTATTTCTGGTACCCCAGCTATGACACTTACAAGAGGAACCCATAGCAACCATTCCTCTATTGGTGGAATTTTTTTTTTTAACTTGCTAGGCTGTAATGCTAACACTACTGGAAAGGAAATTTCCGGCATCATTCTTTTTGAAGAATTGCATCTTTTCTTGCAAACACATTTTCTTCAGCAAATATCATTAAGCAGGCTGGGTAATGCCTCTGGATGTTAAGGGTACTTGTTTATAAGCGGAAGGACTGTATACATTCTATAGCGAGGGCTCAGAGAATGATCACTATGTGCGAGCGAAGTCTTTGTCTTTGGAGTGGTTTCCTTGGAAAAAAAAACCAAACTAATGATCTCTAAAGTAAATTAGTAGTTACCAACTGTTGACAACTAGTCATGTGAAGCAGAATTAAGGGGCATATGGGTGCTCAGTTGGTTAAGCATCCAACCTCAATTCATGTCATGATCTCACAGTTCAAGGATTTGAGCCCTGTGTCAGGTATCCTGACAGCTGGAGCTTGGAGCCTGCTTAGGATTCTGTGTCTCCCTCTCTCTCTGACCCTCCCCTGTTCATGCTCTCTCCCTCTCTCTCTCTCTCAAAAATAAATAAACTTTTAAAAAAAGAAGCAGAATTAAATTACATAATCACTGCTGGGTATTAGCAGCCATCTATAAGCAGATATGGAGGATATAAGTTGTGGTACTGGTTTCTTATTACGTACTTAAAGAAATCAAAGTTGATTGCTTTCCCAATATACCTTATGAGCTTTGATACATTGCTTCTTTTAATCTTCATAATAACTTAGGCCTCAGGCCCAGTGCAGAGACCAATGTGGGGCTCAAACTCAAGACTCTGAGATCAGGCCCTGAGCTGGTATCAGGAGCCTGACACTTAACTGACTGAGGCACCCAGGCATCCCTCTTCATAATAATTCTTAGTAAAGCATCATTTTGTCCATTTGATTTTAAGGAAATGGAGGCTTATGGGGCTAAATAACTTTTTATGTGAATAAATCGTTGAGCAGTGGATTCCACGGGTTTCTCTGATTGGAAAACCCATAGTTTTCCCACTACACTATGCTGTATCCCAGGAAGGACATCAGTTATTTACATTAAGAAAAGTATTAAAGTTTACTTATGATTTTTATTAAAATAAAACCTTCAACCCAATGATGAAAGGAAGCTCTATCATAGAATAAAGAACATGAGCTTTCTAATCCTGACCTTAGTGTTTCTGGATATGTAACTTTGGACAATTTACTTAATTTTTCTCTGCCTGAGAATATTTGTAAAACAGACATTGGTAGGCACATTAAAATGTGATTAAATTAAATTTAGAGAACAGCTCATAGAGTTGTTGGGATTTTTAAATGAAATAAATGTGTAAGTTTGTCTGATAGAGTACTTGATACTCAGTATATGCTAAATTTTCTGTTCCATTTTTTATATCTTTAAAAATGTTTAATGAAATATCGCAGCATAATTTTACCAAAAGAACATACTATACATGTTCTTGTGTACCATGCTGTTCTCCCCTAAACATGTATTACGAACATCTTTCAATTTAATAAATGTAGCTGTGCGTTATCTTTTTAAATGACTTTATTTCATTCCTTTTGGTGGATATACTATACCTTACCAAAGCAGTTGGACACTTGGTCTGTTTTCAGATATTCACTATAATATATGATTCTGCTTGTCCACATCTTTGCACAGATCTTTATTTCCTTCCCAAAATTTCTATCAGTGGAATTTAGTTAAATATATAAGGATTGTTTTTTATACATGTAGTCAAATTGCCTCCCAAAACTGTACGCTCCTTTTTATTGTCACAATAGAGGAATATTTAACCACTTCAGTTTTTTTTATCTTTGCCAATGAGTTATACGTACATTTAGTTCTTTAATCTAAATACTCTGATAATAAAATAGTGTCTGATCAATTAATTTCAAGTAAAAGTAATCGGTAATTTACATCAGGGATTTATAAACTTGTTCTGTAATGATCAGGTCTAGTGTAACTATTTTAGGTTTTACAAGCCTTACTTTCCCTGTTTACTCAACTCCACTTAGAATATGAAAGCAACCACTGACAACACATAAACAATGAGTGTGGCTGTGTTCCAATAAAACTTTATTCATGGATACTGAAATTTGAATTTCATAGATCAGTCACATGTCTCATATTTTTATTCTTTTTATTTTTTATTTAAAACATAAAAACTATTATTAGCCTACACAGACAAGGGGTGATTTGGCCTAGGCTATAGTTCGTTACCTCCTATATGGGTAGATGTCTTTTCATGTGGTTCATGCTTCCTAATTTTCATCTAACAAAAGCATGGGAGGAGACAGCATAGCTAGAGGGATCGGTCATTGAAGAGACTGGTGCCCTTTTTAGTCTTAAGGAGAGTTGTATCCTTTCACAATACTAGATGACTTCATATCATGCTCTAGAATTCACTACTAGTATGGGGCGCCTGGGTGGCTTAGTCGGTTAAGCGTCCGACTTTCGCTTAGGTCATGATCTCGCGGTTCGTGGGTTCGAGACCAGCAGCGGGCTCTGTGCTGACTGCTAGCTCAGAGCCTGGAGCCTGTTTCAGTCTGTGACTCCCTCTCTCTCTGACCCTCCCCTGCTCACGCTGTGTCTCTCTCTCTCTCCTAGAAATAAATAAAAAATATTTTAAAAAAAAGAAAATAAAAAAAATAGAATTCACTAGTAGTATGGACTTAAATAACTTATCCTCTCTGTCTCAGCTTTCTCTTACTTATAACAAAGTTTCCCTTACTTATAACAAAGTTGGAATCATCCATATGATGCCCTTCATTCATGTGAAAGCAGTTATGTAAGGGCCAACATTCTTCAGCTCTGGAAAATTCACAGGTGAGGTATGGTATCAATATATTGGACACACAAGTTAAAATGGACAGCCAAGCTGATATTTATTCACAAGCAGTTACCTTTCATTGGCTTCCTTACAGTAATTAACCTGACGTTCTAGTACACTGAAATATTCTTTTACATTTTCTGATGTTTTTAGATTTTCAACCTTTATTTAATCTTTAAAATAGTCCTGTGAGGTATACAGTTTTGCTACATTTTATAGGGAGAAAACTAATATGAAGTAATTTTCCAAATTAATGAAAGAGTTATAACTTGAACACAGAAAAGTCTTTTTTTTTTTTAAATGTTTGTTTATTTTGAGAGAGAGAGCCAGGGAGGGGCATGGAGAGAGAGAGAGAGAGAGAGAGAGAGAATCCAAGCAGGCTTCAAGCTGTCAGCGCAGAGCCGTACACAGGGACTTGATCCCACCAACACTGAGATGATGATCTGAGCTGAAACCAAGAGTCAGACGCTTAATTGACTTAGCCACCGAGGTGGCCCCAGGGACAAGTCTTCTAAGTGCAAAGCCAGGCTTTTTCCCCTCCACCCACATAGATCCTCTTAGATCTGGAAAAACTAGTTGGCTGCCTTTTCCACTGTCCCCTTATCCTGGGCTTATCACTTACTGCCTCACTCTTCGATTCAAAGTGAGTCTGAGCTCTACCCCCCAGAGCCCCTGCTGTCATAGTCATGGTTAGAACATGTCTTTTCTCCTCCGGATTCTATCACCATTTACTGAACCACTAAGGACACTATGCGTCAAAGGCAGCTAAACCCTAGGCCAAGTGACAGTGAGGAGTAGGCCCACGGAGCACAGCCACAATACTAACACAGGAAGTCCAGCCTGACCTGCTGCTGTGGCTCCTCCTCACACACTTGCCTACCCTACTTCCTTGTCTGTGAGACTTAAGCCCAACTTCTGGGTTTGTCAGATTTCCCTCCTGATAATGTCCCCCTTTGTTTAAGTTCATCTGATTAGGTCTGCTACTTTTGACCAAATAAGCCCAAGATAAGGCATACTGATTGACCCATGGAAGATTTTTTATTTCCTTCCTACAGTATGTAAAGACCTATGTAGACCTATAGGATTTGGGGGAGAATATAAAAATAATATTTTCATACATATGATTATGGAAATAATAAAGGAAACTAGCATGTAATGTTCAAAATGACATTCAAAGCTACATATTGATGTAATATTGGGCACAGTTAAAATATGATTAAAGTAGGCAAACTTATAAATTATTTCTCATTGAAATACTCACTACTAACCATGACATTTATTTTGGATGAGGACTATTCTATGATCAATGTTGATAAAAGGCTTGCAGGGAGAAAATAGGAGATTGTGTTTCATTTTATGACATTTATTTCTGCGTTTCCTGATGATAAAACTGTACTTTCTTGATTAACCCTATTTATGCAGCAGCTAGAGCTGTTTACTTCTGTTTTTCAATCTTTTGTGTAGTTGTCTTTTCTATACTCAAATAAAAAAGTGTTGTCATCTTGTGCCTTTAAAGTATTCAGTTGTCCGCATTGGCCTGAGCTACTTACCTGCTTTTTCTACTGTAATCTATTTTGTGCACTATAGTCACCTTAAAACCTTCACAAAAAATATTCGTAAGCTTTCTATTCCCCAAAGATTCTTTTTTTAAAATTTTTTTTAAAATTTATTTCTAGGAGAGCGAGAGAGAGACAGCGTGAGAAGGGGAGGGTCAGAGAGGGAGTCACAGACCGAAACAGGCTCCAGGCTCTGAGCTGGCAGCCAGCACAGAGCCCGACGCGGGGCTCGAACCCATGAACCGCGAGATCATGACCTAAGCGAAAGTCGGACGCTTAACCGACTAAGCCACCCAGGCGCCCCAGCTATTCCCCAAAGATTCTGATTTAAGTGAACAAAGATGGAAGCTAGATATTAATGTCTTTTGGGGTTTCTGGATGAGCTTTTACTTTTTCTTTTTAGAGAGAAGAGGACACACAAACCAGGGAGGAGGGGCAGAGGGGAAGAGAATCTTAAGCAGGCCACATACTCAGGGCAAAGTCTGACCCAGGGCTTGATCCCACCAACCCGGGATCATGACCTGAGTGGATATCAAATTTGGATGCTCAACCGACTAATCCACCCAGTCGCTCCAAGATTTTTCTTTTTAAGGACTTTATTTTAATGTAATCTCCACATCCAAAGTGGGGCTTGAACTCATAACCTCGAGATCAGGAGTCACATGCTCTACCAACTGAGCCAGCCAGGTGCCTCCTCTGGTAAGATTCTAATCACCAGGATTGAGAAAAAAACCTACCAACCTCTTTTAGAATTCAATTAGTCAGCAGTAGGGTTAATAAGTGTGTGGTTTATTTCTTAATCATATAAAAGGATATTGATCCTGATGCACAACACTTTGGATCCGGATACAGGTGAAGAGATGATTCTTGATATGCTGGTAACTGAGAAGAACAGCATGAAATGGGAAGCCTTGCATAAGCTTGGTTCTAGCAACAGAAGTGATTGTGCTGAAAATAAAGTATTCTATCAATGGTTAGCGCTTGCCTTTTTAAAACAGAAAACCGTAAGCTGTCAGTTTGCTGGTATTTTCAATCAAGTTGCAAATGTTTCTGCAGATCAAATCCCCTCCTCTGGAGAGGAAGTGCAACCTACGGTCACACAGTTGGATTCCCTGGAAGCCAACTCTCAGATGCAGCCTGGGGCACAAGTAATAATTGTTACATTCACTATAGAACAGAGAAAGCTCTCTCTGCTGAAGGCAGGTCAGGGTCTGTGGTTTCTGGTGCTGTCACATGACTGAGTCACAGATAGAAGCTGCCACCTTGGGAGAGGACACACACACTAAGCAACAGGAGTGAGGGGTAAAAGCAACACAGCAGAAGGGATGGAGAGCTGCAGCCAAACTATTTCTCCCTGGCTATTTCCTAAGGAGCCCAGCAAGCCGTGTCTCTCTTCATGCCAGTGCTCATTACTACCCATCACCGAACACACTAATTAAGGTATTTCTGAAATTTCAGCCCATCACACGCAAACAAGCCTTTAAAAGAATACTCAAGTGCAGAGATTGCTTTTCCACATTTGAAAAGGATATATTTACTAAAAACAAATCATTTTACTTTTTCTAAATTGGCCCCAGTGCACAAAAGTTTCAGACTCCTGGAAAACGTGAATTTCACCATTCCTTTAACAAGTAATAGTATAAAAGATGTTTTTTAAAAATAATTTTTTGCTACATACCGGGGGCAAATTAAATTGAAGAACAGTTTTCTAAGGGGCTGTTCAGCATTTCCACCTTGATAAAATAAAGCTCCCTCCATTACAGTATACTATTAAGTGGAAACTTACACAACTTTATCACCTTCATCACATGACAGTGTGCATACTAATAAAGTCGGAGGATTAAAAATATTTCAAGCCTTACCAATGTTAAATGAAAATGACTATTCGATGACTCAGCAAATATGGCTTCCAGCGTGGTGAAGCTTTCATACTCTTTAAACAGAAAATGTGTTTGTTTATAAAACTAGAAACAAATGACAGGTGGTTTTAAGATCTTGAGTCTACCAAAGTACAATATGCATCTTTTATTTTTCTTCTTAAACCTGTAGCAGAAAAAAAGCTTTCATACTCCTAAAACAGAGCTGTCAGACAATTGACCAGAATCAGAGGGCTGGGCTGGCATGAATTCCTTTGGTAAAGCCATTGAAATTAAAGTTAAAACAGAGATTTGACCTACTAACGCAATGTGTCAGGATTTCAAACAAATGAATTCCAAAGCAATGTCTGGAGCTCACGTCCATCCCCGTTGTCCACAGGCATCAGTGAGCCACTCCGTATAACTTTACCCTGTGCTTCAGGAATATGTTGACAAACAAGCCCTAATAAGATGCCAAGTGGAAAAGAAAAATGTAAATGTAAATGCTATAGCCATCTTTTCCATGTAACTGCAAGGTTTATAGAACATCAGCTGAGAATAATCAGAACCATTGTTTGTCCATCTTCTTTGTGTCACTCCATGAAAGAGCACCATGAATTTGTACCATCAAGACAAAATGAAAAAGAAGACTAAGCTTCGCAAGAGTTTGTGTGACAGGTTAAAAGGCTATGTTATCATGTCAAAAGAATAAGGCTCGTGATAGGGTAGAATAGGCACTGTGCCAAGAGCTTTATATATATTGTAGCTATTCTATCTAAAATATGTCCACAAGTTCTTTGACACTTCTCCCATTAGTAGGTGGGATCTATGTCACTTCCTTTCAGGAATCAAGGATATGTTGTGTCTTAAACCAATAAACCACAGAAGTATTGCTACATGAGGCCGGATCAGAAAAGGCTAGGCAACTTCCATGGTCCATTTGGGATCTTCTCTCTGGGTGAACTGAGCTGTAAAAAGGCCAGCTATCTTGAGACTATCATCAAAAGGCCAGTGGATAGCCTAACCTGAGCAGCCAGATGTCAGCTGGCCTCAACTGTTTACCATGTGAGCAAGTCACCTTAAGCACACCGACCATTCAAATCCCCACATAACTGCAGTGCCAACCCATGACTAACTGTAACTGCATGAGAGATTCTAAAGGAGAATTGTCTGGCAAGACCTTCCAAGTTCCTGACTCACAAATCATGAATACAATAAATAGTGGTTTCATGAGACTAAGCTTTGGACTATTCATTTGTTATGTAACAGTTATGACCAGAAAATAAATTGATTCATTTAATCCTCAAAACAACCTTACAAAATAGCTACTCTTATTTTTCTCATTTTTTTTCAGATGAAGAAGATATTGACTCTCAGAGACATTAAGTGGCATTTTCAATGTTACATAGCTTATGAGCAGCAATACTGGTACTTGAACCCAGGTAGTCAAAAAAAGGTAGACCCTTGCTCTAAAGGGTCTTGAAATGGGGTGTTATCATATCTGAACTTCTTGGGTGCCATTTTAAATATTCTTGGCCTCATCTGTTTCTGAAGCCAGTGACCACTTGCTCTCATTTCAGCCTCTTCTGTAAAGAGACCAATACTGTGTGGACTCTTACCAAGTTCACCTTGCCTAATACTCCTGCTACATATAGGACTAGTGACCCAGGAATCCCTGTTGGTGCTGAGGCACAAGATGCTATAGGACCATCTCTGAGCCCGTACGTATGTGTCAGAAGTGTGGACAAACTAACATGCAACAGAGCAAACACAACCTCCAGATAAACTCTTCTCCCTTCCTTCTGTAGACACACTTTCCTGAGAAGCGGTAAAGCAGTTATGCTGAGAAGCAGGCTCTCAGGGGACCACCTCCAGATCAAGCAATGTATTGTATTTGATACAAAGTAGTAGTCAGCTTGGTAATATGCCATCCTATTAGCTTTGTCTCCTCCACCTTATGTATTTTTAGTTCACTTCTACCCACTTAGATTGCACTCCCTAACAGGCAGAAACACATAAGCCATGGTTTCAAGTCCAGCTTCTTGTGAAGCCCAGGTCAAGACAATAATCGAAAATATTTTCACTAAATGATTAAGGCTATGTATGTATAAAATATATAGCTGTTTTGCATATTTTAAACATTTAGAACAAATGGTATTATATGATGAGATCATTCTGTACGTTGTTTTGTTCACTCAGCATTATATTTTGGAAATTTTCCCATGTCGATCCATGAAGCTATAAATCAAACATGCTAAAGGCTATATTTTATTTCCTTGTATGCATGGATCTTAGATAATTTATGCATTCTCCTGTATATGAACACACATAGGATGCTTAGAATTCACTGCTAAAATGTTGACGTGATGAGTAATGTTTTTATCTTTTTATGCACATATGGGATGAATCCTCCAGGGTCTACTTAGGGAATTGTTGGATTGAAGTGGGCACATACAGCCAAAGTTGTCTTCAAAATTATAGAAGTCCTAAGAACTTGGTATCATCAGACTTTAATTAAAGACTATTTTTTGGAAAAGTTTTATGCTTACAGCAAAATTGAGATGAAGGTACAGATCTCCTGCCCTCACACTGCCCCATCTTTGGCATCTCCATCAGACTGGCACATTTGTTACATCAGTGAACCTACATTGACCTATCATAATCACCTGTTATCCATATTTTACCAATGGCTCATTCTTGGTGTTGTACATTATATGGATTAAACAAATGTATAATAACTTTAATTTATGGTATAATACAGAGCATTTTCACTACCCTAAATACCCTCTGTTCTCACCTATTCATCTCTTGCCCCTCCTCAATCCCAGGTAGCCATGGATTTTACTGTCCCCATAATTTTGCTATTTCCAGAATGTCATAGAGATGGAATTATACAGCATATAGCCTTTTCAGACTGGCTTCTCTCTCTCTGTAATATGCATGTAAGGTTTTTCCATATGTTTTCATAGCTTGATAACTTGTTTCTTTTTATTGCTGAATAATATTCCATTGTCTGAATGTACCACAGTTTAAGTATTCATTGAATTATTGAAAAATGTCTTGGTTGCTTCTAGACTTTGGAAATTAAGAACAAAGCTGCTGTTAATATACATATGCAGACTTTTGTGTGAACATAAATTTTAATTCATTTGGGCACATTTCAAAAAATATGATTGCTGAATCATATGATAAGAGTATGTTAGTTTTCTAAGAAACTGCCAAATTATCTTCCCAGGTAGTTGAACTATTTTTCACTCCCACCAGCAGGGAATGAGAGTTCCTCTCATTCCACACCCTCATCACCATTTTGTGTTGTCAATGTTCCAAATTTTGTTCATTCTGATAGGTGTATAGTGATATTTCACTGTTATTTTAATTTACATTGTCATGATGCCATACAAAGTAGAGCATCTTTTTTATTAAGTTTTAATATTTAATTCCAGTGGAGTTAACATACGTTTCAGGTGTACAATATAGTGATTCAACAATTCTAGACACTATTCAGTGCTCATCATGATAAGTGTATTTTTTAAGTTCCTTTATTTATTTTGAAAGGGAGAGAGAGAGATAGCACAAGCCCGAAAGTGGGGGAGAGACAGAGAGAGAGAGGGAGAGAGAGAATCTCAGTGCAGAGTCTGATGTGGGTCTCAATCCCGCAAACTGTGAGATCATGACCTGAGCCAAAGTCAGGAGTCAAACACTTAACCAACTGAGCCATCTAGGTGGCCCATTAAGTGTACTCTTTAATCCCTGTCACCTTTTACCCATCCTCCCCTTTCTCTCTGGTAACCATTAACTTCTTCTCTATAGTTAAGAGTCTGTTTCTTGGTTTCTCTCTCTCTCTCTCTCTCTCTCTCTAGTTTCCTTTGCTCATTTGTTTCTTAAATTCCACACGTGAGTGAAATCATATGGTATATTTCTCTGACTTATTTCACTTAGCATTTTACTCTGTAGCCCCATCCATGTCATAGCAAATGGTAAGATTTTATTCTTTTCTATGGCTCAATATATTCCATTATTTGTATATATCACATCTTCTTTATCCCTTCGTTTATTGATGGACGCTTGGCTGCTTCCCATATTTTAGCTATTGTAATTAATGCTGCAATAACCATAGGGGTGCATGTATCCCTTTGAATTAGTATTTTTGTATTTTGGGGTTAAATACCCAGTCATGCAATTACTGGATCATAAGGTAGTTCTATTGTTAACTTTTTGAGGAAATTCCATACGGCTTTTAAATTCCATAGATGGCATATGCTTATTTGCCATCTAACTGTCTTCTTTGGTGAGATATCTGTGAAGTTCTTTGGTTCGTTTTTCTTTTAATTGAGTTTGTGTTTTCTTATTTTTGGGTTTCAAGAGTTCTTTGTATGTTTTGGATAGTCCTTAATCAGATATGTTTTTTGCAAATATATTTTCCCAGCCTGCAGCTCATCTTCTCATTCTCCTGACATTGTCATTCCCAAAGCAGTTTTTAATTTTAATGAAGTCTAGATTTGACCTTTTATCTTCTAGGACTTTTATACTTTCGCATTTTACATTTGGGTCTGTGATCCATTTTGAGTTAAATTTTTCTTCATTTTTAAAATTTTTATTCATATTTTGAGAGAGTCAGAGTCAGAGACAGAGCACAACTGGGGGCAGAGGCAGATAGAGAAGGAGACACAGAATCTGAAGCAGGCTCTAGGCTCTGAGCTGTCAGCACAGAGCCCAATGCAGGGTTGTGTGATCATGATCTGAGCCAAAGTCAGACAGTTAACTGACAGAGCCACCCAGGCATCCCTGAGTTAATTTCTGTGAATAGAATAAGGTCAGGGCTAGATTTTTTTTTTTATTTTTTGCAGGTGCATATCTAATTGCCCTAGCACCATTTGTTGAAAAGACAACTTTGCTCCATCTTATTGCCTTTGCCCTTTTGTCAGACATCAGTGACTATAATCTGTGGATCTANATTTTTTTTTTTTTTTTTTTTTTTGCTGGTACCACATTGTCCTGGTTACCATATTTTTATATTAAGTTGTAAATTGGATAAAGTCAATTCCCTAACTTTGTTCTTCTTCAGTATTGTATTGGCTATTCCGGGACATTTGCTTCTCCATACAAACTTTAGAATCTATTTGGTAACTTCCATGAAATAACTTGCTGAGATTTCGTTTGGGATGGCATTGACTCCATAAGTCAAGTTGGGAAAAACTGTTATCTTGATAATATTTAGTCTTCCTATTCATGAACATGTAGTAACTCCCTATTTATTTAGTTCTTTGATTTCATCCACCAAAATTTTATAATTTTCCTCATACAGATGTTGTGCATATATATTAGATTCATACCTAAATATTTCATTTTAAGGGGTGCTAATATAATTTGTATTGTTTTTCATTTTTAATTCCACTTGTTGATTGCTGGTATATAGGAAAACAGTGGACTTTCTTATATTAATCTTACATCCCAAAACTTGCAATAATCATTTATTAGCTTCATGAGGACTTTTTTTTTTGTCATTGCTTTTGGATTTTCTCCACAGATGATCATATCATCTGTGAGCAAAGCTTTATTGCTTTCTTCTCAGCATGTATACCTTCTATTTCTTTTTATTGCCTTATTGCATTAGCTAAATTTATCAGACGTGTAAAGCTTTTTTATTTTAACTTTATGGCTTGGAGAGGTATTAAAATTTTTATTTGTATTTTCCCAGATTATTGATGAGATTTAAGCATAATTTCATTTTTCAAATTTTTGTCTTGGCTTATTGATTTTTTAGTAAATTTAATAATATATTCTAGATTCTAATTTTTTGTTTATTGAATGCATTTCAAATATCTTTTCCCATTCTAGGATATATACTGTTATTTTTATGAACCTTTTGTTGCAGAAAATATGTAATATATTTGAGTTATGTGTGTTTCCTTATATAATTTTAATTTCTGAGTCTCAAGACTCAAAGTGTTTATAAAAATCAGGAAATCAAAACCATTTCTTTTTTTAAAAAATTAAATTTTGCCTTCTAAATTTTACATTTATGTCTTTAACTCATCTTGAATAATTTCTTTGTTGGTATGGCTCAGGTAAGAATCTCAATTTACCTTCTTCAAATAGAAATAACACAATCTACTCTGTTACATGTTATTTATTCACATTTCATTTTTTGTACTTTTTATTCTGTTCTACTAGTTAATTTTTCCATCTGTATGTTATTATCAATCACATTGCCTTAATTACTATATGGTCTTATAATTCCTCAACCCTTTCCTTCTTGTCTATCCTTGACTCATTCTTCTTTTTTTTTGTTTTTTCTTTTTTCTTTTCTTTGATGCAAAGGCAGCTTAAAAGCTGCCTGCTTTTATTTATTTATTTATTTATTTATTTATTTATTTATTTATTTATTTGACTCATTATTCTTCTATATAGATTTTAGGAACAGTTTTTTAAGATTATAAAAAATCCTAAAAAACATTGGATTTAAAGAACAACAATATATCTTTATGAAAATGAGTCTTTCTACCTAAGAACATGGTATTCTTGTAAGTTTTATGCCTTTAAACAATTTATTGTATTTTTTATATTTTTTTACACAAAGCCATTAAATATTTTTGTTAAATTTATTCCTGGATATTTTATAGATTTTTTTGCTATTCTGTCAGCTGAGCAGATAAACCTTAAAGCAATTAAACATGATATTCAGAAAATGATAGGTTTTATGAATTAAAAAACAGAATTATAGTAGAACATTTATGAAACAGTATAGAGAGGATTACTTTAGGCAGGTTAATAAACAGTCTTACACGAGGAGGTTATATTTGAGTTGAGGCCTGAACAGTGAAAAGGTGCCAGCCTTGTATATATATGGAAGAAGACCAAAAATTCAAGGTACTTGAAAGGCCAGTCTGTCTAGAACAAAGTGGAGAAGGAAGAGTTTTGAAATACAGTCACATCAGGAAGACCCTTGCAACCTGAGTAACAAGCTTAAATGAGCATGGACTGTGAGATTTGGAACTTTGTTCTACTCACTCAGAGACCAGTGGGACTTGCCCTCCTTAGAGAGGTCAGCTATTTGGGCTAAGGATGCCCAAGACACACTGAGTATATCCATTCCTGTATAATAGGAGTGACCTTAAGGTAAGTGTGGCCTTTCTCCTAAAACTCCAAATCTACTGCATCAATGTATTTGTCATATGCTTCTCACTGACAAATATAAGATAACAGCAATCATTGTTCACATTTAAATTCTAATGGGTTGCCAAGATTAATGGTGGTCTCATGTCAAAAAACTATTTTCGTTAATTACTATGAGTGTTTTTATTATTACTGGCTCTCACGTACTTACACAGCATTCTAGATTCTGCTTACTGAAGCAGTCTTTTCCAAGACCCAGTCAGAGTTCTCCTCTGTTCAACCTATCTGCCAAGAATGTTTATTTATATATTCATCTGGCAACTCAAAATCTGGCCAGTATCAAAATTCACTCTTCCACTTAAAAGATGAGAACCTTCAAAGCTACATCTGTCTGGATCCTTTTGCAATTTCCTTTCATGTGCTTTGTAAGTCCAGTAGCCTGTCTCTCTTCTGCCCAAGGCCATTCTATCACTGGCACCATCTTTGGGAAAGTTCCACATCCAATTCATTCTTGCACGGTGAGATTATAATATCATGCAGTGATTACAATGGAGCTGGTTTATTAACTGTGATGGTGTAATTGACTGGATTAACCCGGTTCTTAGCTTCCCTCCAACAGTGTTCATCTGAATTGAAAAAGAAATGCATGGCAGAAGGCAGTGTAGATAAAAGCATTTTAAGGAGGGCAGGTTTTTTCCCAAAAGCCAAAAATTACTTGGAGGTTTTCAATAGGCATAGGAGATGTAAACCATCATGGTAGTCTTGATTTTTCCACTAAAATGTGATTCTGAAAACTAATCTTGAAAGTGCTTATTATAGATTTCTTCCATCCTTAAATGACTCAGTGCCTTAAGGTCATTTGGGATTAGAACTATTAGCTCTTCTTCATCTTGTATCACCAACAGGGTAATTCTTGCATCTGTCCTTGAGCAGTGCTCACCTACATGATTCATAGCAATTTTTCCAAACTCTCACAACTACACAACACTTAGCATTATACTAAAAAGTTGGGGCAGAATTTTTAAAGCTGGCTTTACTGTTTCCTTCATTACTTACTGTGTAACTTCAGGCAGGTTATGTAACCTTCCTGTGTCTCAGGTTTCTCTTATTAAAATGTTTATAGTAGAGTTTTGGGGTTTTGTGGGGTTTTTTTTTTTTGATCAATTGATACATTTAAAACAGACCTTGACATGTAACAAATATTCAATATATGTTATCTGCTATTAATATTTTCTGATAAATGTCATTATTCCTCCAAAATCAAATATCACTCTTAAAAAGTGACCATATTGATTACTTCACAGTTTACATAGGCCATCAAGCCTACATTATGTCCCATGCTTATCCTTCTTTTTCTACCATTCTTCCTTTTTATCTCCCCTCTTAGGAATTATTCCTCCACCAAAGAATGGTTAATCCTTCTGTGTGTCAGATATAATATCCTCCAGCTCCTTGTTAACTTTTATACCCTCTCTCAAATAGCCTCAGTAGTTTCTTCTTCCATGACTTCTTAATTCTGGCCCATAAATATGTTCAAGTCTCCTATTTTTTTTTAAAAACTCTAGGGATGGCTGGGTGGCTCAGTTGGTTGAGTGTCCTACTTTGGCTCAGGTTGTGATCTCGTGGTCCATGGGTTTGAGTCCTACCTCGGGCTCTGTGATGACAGCTCGGAGCCTGGAACCTGCTTTGGATTCTGTGTCCCCCTCTCTCCCTACCCCTCCCCTTCTCATGCTCTGTCTCTCTCTCTCTCTGTCTCTCAAAAATAAATAAACATTAAAAATTTTTGAAAAACCTCTATCATATAGCCATTTTGGAAGATAATTTTGTAGGGTTTTAAAAATGTTTTATTTATTTCTGAGAGAGAGAGAGAGAGAGAGAGACAGCATGAGCAGGGGAGGGTCAGAGAGAAAGGGAGACACAGAATTTGAAACAGGCTCTAGGCTCTGAGCTAGCTGTCAGCACAAAGCCTGATGTGGGGCTTGAACCCACGAACCATGAGATCATGACCTGAGCCAAAGTTGGATGCTTAACTGACTGAGCCACCCAGGCACCCCTAGTTTGGCAGTTTTCACAACGCTAATCATAGTCTTAAAATACAATCCAGCAACTGTACTCCTCAGTATTTAACCAAACCAGTTCAAAACTTACATCCACACTGAAACCTGCACATGAAATATTTGTAGCATCTTTATTCATAATTGCCCAAAAACTGAAAGCAACTGAGATGTCCTTCAGTAGACGAATGAATAAACCAACTATGGTACATCTATACAATGAAATGTTGATCAGCAATAAGAAGAAATGAACTAACAAGTCACAAAAAGACATATAGAGGAAACTTAAATGCATATTACCAAGTGAACAAGCCAATCTAAAAAGGCTATGTACTATGTGATTTCAACCATGTGACATTCTGGAAAAGGTAAAGCTATAGAGACAATAAAAACATTAGTGGTTGCCAGGGATTAGGGAGGGAAGAATGGGTAAAATACAGAGGATTTTTAGGACATGAAACTGTTCTTATGATTCATAATGATGGATGCAGGACATTATTTGGCAAAATCTGTAGAACTGTACAATAGATATAGTGAATTTTATAGATTTAGTTAATAATAACATATCAGTATTGGTTCATCAGGAATAATAAATGTACCACACCAATGCAAGTTGTTAATAATAGAAGAAACTGGACTAGAAGAAAGAACTATTTGTAGTTTTGGTTTAATTTTTCTGTAAACTTAAAACTGCTCTAAGAATGTTTTTAAATAATTTTTAAAACCTTAAGCTTTATACAAATCCTTTCACAGAAGCACCTAAATTAGTATTTGATTGAGTAACTGGTAGAAGGTACTTATGTATACCAGATGGTGGGAATCTTGGGGGTCCTCTTAGAACTCTACCTATCCCACTAATCTATCCCATGCTGTCAACTTGTGAAAATGCACTAAAGTTCATGTCCCCTAGACTTATAAATTGGGCTCTCTCTCTTTTTTCTCTTTCCATATATTTGCCTGGATTACTTTAATTACTTCTATGGTTTCAACTACTTTTTATACAGTGTAAACCACAAAAAATTGATCTGTCCTACCTAGTGAACTCCTCTGAACTCCATACTCATATTTCTAGATGCCTCTTCATGGTATCGATTGGAATTTCCAATAGAGACTTAAGGAAAACTCATTAATGCTTCTATACACTATACCTAAAATAAGAACGTAATTCTCCCTGTCAACTTTTTCTTTGAATGAGATTGTCATTTACTCAGTTGCACAAAATAGAAAACTTAGGTTTGCTTGATATTTATTGAAGGCTTACTACAGATTAGAGAATCTCTTAAATTCTCTACAAGTATTAACATTTAATCCTAACAGCATCTCTATGGGAAAGGTACTATTATTTGGAGACCTTGGCCAAGAACTTTTACCAGGGTATTATACCTAGGACAAGCTAGTGCTAGAGACAAAACTGTCTGGCTCATGATCTAAGCTCTTAATCACTGTTCCATCTATTTTTCTCTCCCCATTCCTGCTTGGTTATTGAATCTTACTAATTATACCTCTGCAATATCATTCAAAATTACCTCCTTATTTCTAGCTCTGCTATCATAGCCTTAGTTCAGCATCTCATGAAATATTTCTCTGATCTCCAGACTGGGGTTCCCATCTACCACTCTTGCTTATTTAAAATGACCTCTACATCTCAGTCATATATCTGTCACATTTAAATAGAAGCAACATTTTTACTGCCCTACTTAAAGTCTTTCTTATCTAAACTTTGTAGCTTGCCATAGAAAATCTTTCTCCATTCAATTTCTGCTCATATTTTCTGCCTTGTTCCTTTGTTTATAAGTGAATCTGTGTCATGTCTCCCAGGGTACCCCTTTCTTTACATGTCTATATTCCTCTCACTGCCGTGAGTGCTTTATGAGCAAGAATCTATATAGCATGATACTTGGCATATAAAATAAATTCAGTAAATATACATTGAAAAAACTGTATTTTGAATCTATCTTTCCTTGTTTCAAAATTCCTATTAAAAGATTACTTCAAGGTATTAAATGCATAATTTAAATTTGTGACTGAAAATACTAATATATAGCATATAATTCTCTCTATATGGAGTAGATGCACTTGTAGTTAATTACACTGGAAATATTTCTAACTGTTGAGATCAGGTTCTGTGGTCTAAGCCTCTACTCTTAGACCAATATTTTGTTCAAAGAGGTGTGTGACTATATTTGTTTGCAGGTAGTTGGGTTCACAGCAATGATTTTCTACTCCAACTGCCTTCATTTCACCCCACCCCCATTTGTTTTGCTGCTAGATAAAACACCTAACAGAAATCCATCTATTAACTATATAGACATTTGACTATGACAACTGAAGGAAAATGGCAAATATCATTGGGATGAACAGGGTCACCCAAGGACATTAATGGACTATAATAAACAGCATTTCCTAATAGCATGATTCAAATGTTCTTCCTCAATTTATAATTAACTGATGCCCGCAACTGCTTAGTTTGAGGATATTCCTGCTTTAGCAAAATGAGCAAGGTTAATTTCTTGTGGTTACCATTTTAAAATAATTTCTCACATTAGGAAACTTTCAAGCTTTCTCTGTCTTGCCAGGCTTGATCTCTTCCTTGTTTACACTCCTAATAATTTTCATGTGCTCCTTCTGCTAAAACCCAAGGGTGGATTCCTGACCTCCTTGCTAGAGGTGCGAATGATGCCAGGGTTAGGGACTCTTCTGCAGTTTCTGAAAGCTCCTCCTCCCCAGGCCGTGACAATTCTTTGGACGCTGAGGTTGGGAAGCAGGACAGGTGACACTCCTGGGGTGCAGCTCGGAAGGAAGGAAGCCGAATCCTGGGGCTTGAAGAGGCCGAGGGCATCAGCGTGCAATGCGGAGCGTGGACCTTTCGGGCCACCCCGCTGCGGTTCAAGGTTCAACCTGTCCCCTGCCCTGCTCTGCCGCCGGGCTGTCCGGCGCGGGCCGCTGTCCACAGTGGGAGGTACTGAAAGCAAGGAGCGGGCGCGGGGGCGGCGAGGCGGACAGCTCCTCCGAGCGCCCCCCTCCCCGCTCCGTGGCTCCTCCAGCCCTCCCCTCCTCCCGCAGCCATGTTCCACGCGCGGGGAGGGGTGGGGGAAGGAGAGAGGGACGGGGGATCAGGGCGGAGAGAGCCGGCTCTGCCTCGGGGAAGGAGGGGATGAGAGTTGGGGAGAGCAGCGGGAGGAGGAGGAGGCGGCGGCGGCGGCTAGCCAGGAGCCAGCGCTGGGTCCTGCAGTAGGACTCTCAGGAGCCACCATCATGGTGAAGAGGAAGAGCTCCGAGGGCCAGGAGCAGGACAGCGGCCGCGGCATCCCCCTGCCCATCCAGACCTTCCTGTGGCGGCAAACNCGCCACTGCTGCCACGGCTGCTGAGGCCGCGCCACAGCCTGCAGCTCCCTCTCTGGGGCTGGAAAGCGAGCCCTCAGCACCTGCTTAAAAACACGCATTTTAAAAATATTTCGTGAAGTTTGGCGACAAGCAGATTGGCAGTTGAATAAATATATACATTATTTAGGGGGTGGGAGGGCAGAAAGCTTAGGAAGAGGGGGCGGGGAACTAGGGAGGGTAATTATGACTGGTTGTGTTCTTGCGTCCGATTTCCCCTCCATCTCCTGCTGTAATTCCAGGCCGGTGACCTGTTGTTTTTCCAGCTCCTGTTTGGCGAATATCTGCTCTGCCCACTTGTTAACCATTTTTGCTCGGATTCAGCCAATGTAGTCTTCTTGGTTCAAGACCCTGAGGAGGAGGATTTTTTATAAGATTTTTTTTTTCCTGGAAAGAGCTGAAACCTATTCCAATAAACAGGAAACAAGATTTCCAGTATTGTTATTATTATTAATATTATCATTATTATTACTATTTTGGAAATGTATCAGATAACAAATTAGATTTTGGAAATCATAACCCACAAACTGTGTTCCTTTTTAGTTTTTAATATAATTACATACACGGGTCGTATACCACTCCCGACCATTGGCAATTTAGAATCTGGTTAGGTCAAAGTCTGCAGAATAAGAGTGGATACAGAAAATGTGGAGAGCCACATCTCTTTCATATATGTAATTACACATCTAAAAGCAAATGTCGTCAGCTGTTCAACACCTGCTCATTAACAGGCTATAGGGAGGCATGAGATTTGAGTTTTATAGAACCATGTCTTACTCGTTGAAAAAAATGTCATAAAGATTATAATAATTTTTACTTATAACAAATATCTCTATTAATTTTTCAGTGCATTTTTGAGGCCTAAACTGGGGAAACAATATGAAGCCTCATGTGTGGTATGTGATATTCACCATTTAATGATTATTTCCATATTTTGTGTGGCAATTTCTAACCAAGGAAAGGCATTAAATTGTACTGACTGTATAGATTAATTCACTCAGTAAATATTATTGAGCACCTACTGTGTGCTAGGCATAGTTCTAAATGATGGGATAGAGCAATAATCAAAACATAGAGTTTACATTCTGGTGGGAGGAAGTCAAGCGACTCACAAATAAATGACATACATAATAAGCCAGATAGTGATAGATACTATGAAGAAAAATGAGGTAACAAAGCAGACTGGAGGCACTGGCAGCTGGAGGAGGGGGCGGCTTCCATGTTTAGAGCAGTGGATAGTAAGGTTTCCCTGCCAATGTGACTCGTAGACAAAGATGTGGGGAAAAGGGGAGGGAGGAATAGGAAAGAAAAGAGGGGAACAGCACATCTAAAGGACCTTAGCCCAGAGTGGATAGGGGCAGAGGAGGAGAAGAAAGGGTGGTGAGATTCCAGGGTCTTACAGGGCAGGCACAGTAAGCCCAATCCTTAAACAAAATAGAGACTGTTCTAGAGGAAGCTAATGAGATGAGTACCTATGAACTACTCAAGGTAATATGCAGTTCTGAACCTTTATGTCTTAAATGTTTGGTGCAAGTTGGAAAATAGATGATGTAAAATAATTATGAAAGTAATGCTCTTAGAATTTATATCCTATAGAGTGCACTTGTCCTGAGATTCTAAGGGAATCCCCTATCTCTAAAATTTCCCACTTCACAAATTGAAAACAAAAGGCATGAAATCATGAGGCAAAATGAAATAAACTTTTCACAGGTTTCATTAAAATTTGAGGCTCAAGTAAAGGTCTTCACACTTCATATATTAACACCTACCCGTTTGGACATTGCCATGAATATTTGCCAATGACTACATAGATGACCTTCTAGTAAGGAGTATGGAAATGTGTTAGGGGCTTTAAAAATGATGAAAGCCAGGGTGCTTGGGTGGCTCTGTTAGTTAAGCATTCGACTCTTGATTTTGGCTCAGGTCATGATCTCACAGTTCATGAGATCAAGCCCTGCATCAGGCTCTGTGATGATAGCATGGAGCCTGCTTGGGATTCTCTCTCTCCCTTTTTCTCTACTCCTCCCCAACTCCCACTCTCTATCTCTCTCAAAAATAAATAAATAAACATTTTTTTTTTAAACTGGTCAAAGCCACCTAGAGAGTTAAACACACAGGCACACACACTCAAATAGGAATTTGTTTTTTTGTATCGCCTGCCCTTCAAAGTTGCCACAAGGATATTTTTAAAATATAATTCTCTCCTGACAGC
>NW_027527591.1:3390315-3456098 GCF_008692635.1 Crocuta crocuta | reverse complement strand
TTTCCTAAGGGCCTTTTAATGGAATTTCTTGTTGTGCTTAGCTCAAGTCAGAGTAATTTGACACTTCAAAAACCTCTGGGCCTTCTATAAATCATGCTTACAATTATACTAACTTAAAATAATTCTGACTTTTTCCTGTTCCTGGCAAAGATATGTCTGACATTTTTAATATAGTCACTCAATATAAAATAACTAAGTCACATAAATAGGGAAACAAAAATATAGAAAATAATTTTAAGGGTTTGAAAAATAATAAAACGTTATATTAGTAACATTTAAGAAGAAAATGACATTAAGTACCCAGAGTTATCTGTTATTATCTAATTCATCCTCTAATATGTTTTCAACAAGACTGCATAAATTCCTTATAACCTTTTAATGCCCAACATACTCACCCTTTACATGATGAATGCTTAGATACCTGAGGGCTGAAGAATTTAAAAGCATTTGGATCTGTCTTTATTTAGTTAAAAAGAAAAAAAGACTGTATCTCTGTTTTTACCCCATATCAAATCCTCAGCATAACTTTTGTTATGAGGGTAAATTTCTTATTTTCCTTTTTTGAGTCAAAAAGTAATTAGATTTCTTTGGAGAATCTCTGTATTAAGTAGCGTCTTTTGCTCTGATATCCTAATAATATCAATAATACAGCTTGAATACTTAGAACTTGTATTATGATCACTCTAGACCACACCTCCACAATCTTCTTGGTCACTTGTGGCATCAAGCAGCAATCAGGTTAAGTTCTTACAAGACAAATATTTATTAAATTTATTTTAATATTTGGTAGCTATACCTCCCCTAACACCTTATAGTGATACCCTCCTCATCCAAACAACAACAACAACAGACACTGAGTAGGTCACATTTCTGGGAAGCTTCACTCCCTGAACAAGACAGGAGATTTAATAAATGAGCAAAGCTTATGGCTTGTTTCCATTCTTTCTTTTCTCCCTCCCTTTCTTTCTTTATTCAACAGATATGTTAGGTATTTTTATGGTGACAGGCATTAGATAAGGATGTCTTGTCCCGGGTTGTTGCTACGGCCATGGAATAATTCAGAGACCCCAAAGTCAGATTTCTTGAAAGAATTGTATCTTATTTAACACTTGTTGAAAATTGACCTAAATTCGGTCCTCAAACACTTTCATAAAAGCCATTTTACTTTGTTCTTCAGTTGTCACAGACCCTTTGGATGCCTCAGCAAAATTTTATAAAATATTACATCCAAGAACTCATGACTGAAATGTGTTGTTGTGCTTTTTTTTTTTTTAAAGAGGAAGCTTATTTAGGTGGAAATAAAAATCATTTAATAATTCAAATCGTGTATTTTAAATCAAACGCCTAAAATGGGTAAAAAGAAATTCTCACTGACCCATTATATGTCAACATATACAATGAAATGCAGTGGGAGTGCCCTCGAAAATATCTCCTCCACCCATTTGCATCTTGTAATACCTTGGTGTCCATTTTCTCGTCAATCAATATCTCTAATTCCTTATTTTACGTTTTTTCTTCTTTTTTGGTATCTACAGTCCTTTGAACGAGTGTTGGTAGAAAACAAATTGCATGGCCTTTCTCCAGCCCTCTCTGAAGCCATCCAGAGCATTTCCAGGTGGGAGCTGGTACAAGCTGCTTTGCCTCACGTCCTCCACTGCACGGCAACCCTGCTTTCCAACAGGAACAAGTTAGGTTGGTTCTTCTGCATTACTTCTTCATGGCGTGTGGCCGACTACCCGCATGGTAACAACATTTACTGGCTACTCACTGTTTTCCTAGGCACTGTGCACACACGGTCTCATTTAATCCTCACAAAAGCCCCCTCCCTTTGATACCACTATGATCTCCATCTTACCAAGGAAAGAACTGTTTCTTTTGTTTCAAGCAAGATGTGAATATATTTTCCTTTTATAAATTTTTTTAATGTTTTATTTATTTCTAGGAGAGAGAGAGAGAGAGACAGCATGAGCAGGGGAGGGTCAGAGAGAGAGGGAGTCACAGACTGAAACAGGCTCCAGGCTCTGAGCTGGCAGTCAGCACAGAGCCCGATGTGGGGCTCGAACCCACGAACCGCGAGATCATGACCTAAGCGAAAGTCGGACGCTTAACCGACTAAGCCACCCAGGCATCCCTATATTTTCCTTTTAAACATTAGAAGATTATAGGGAAGCCAAAGACTGCCACCCATCCAAGATGAGTCCCAATCAGATGTGTCTCCTTTGCCCTCTCAACTGCCAAAGCGACCCCTTGCACTTTGTAGTACTGAGTGTATGTGCCTGCATGTGCATAAAGATTCTTCCCCTTTTTTAGATTATTTTACAGATTGCTTTTATCACATGGTAACATGTCCTAACATCCACCCAATGTTTGCATACACTCTCTACATGCTATTTTCCATATATATATATTTGACTAAAGACATGTGATGCCCCTATGGCAGTATGTTATTCTACAGAGATTTTAACCAGTTAGAAAGCCCCAAAACAAGAATGAGCCCCAAAACAAGACATGCAGAGAAATGCCAGTGTCTCCCAGGAAATCAAACCACAGAGCAAAGCAAGAATGTTCTTCCCAGACCAAAAGTGGATATCTATTGTTCTGGTAGCAGAGTTGGCCTTAACCTGGCTCTGTGGTTGTCCCCATGCAGGCCACCAGGATAAACTGGGTGTTGCTGAGACGAAGCTCCTTCACACCCTGCACTGGATGCTCCTGGAGGCCCCTCAGGACTGCAACAGCGAGCGGTTTGGGGGCACAGACCGTGGCTCCAGCTGGGGTGGCAGCAGCAGTGCTTTCATCCACCAGGTAGAAAATCAGGGTTCCCCGGGGCAGCCTTGCCAAAGCAGCTCCAATGCTGAAGAAGAGAGTAACCGAAGGAAGATCTTCCAGAACTCCATGGCTACTGTGGAGCTCTTTGTGTTTCTGTTTGCTCCTCTGGTACACAGGATCAAGGTAAGCAGAGGGCTAGTATGAGGCTGAGGGTGGATAGATGTGAGGTGGGCTTCAAATGATACTTCCGTATTTCCGTATTTGGTTGACCGGGTCTTGGTACGATGTCATAGCAAGCCAAGACATGGAGAGTTTTGTTTTCATATTAAACCACTGAGCATAATTTCAAAAACAATTCTTTGCATATCGTTTATCTACTTAAAAATCTTCAGTGGTTCTTCTTCTGCCCCAAGATAACATCCAAATATTAAACATGGCATATCAAGTTAAGCATGATCCAAGGCTTAAGTATATCTTTTAATTTGTCATTTGCTAGTCCCTACTGGTATCATCATGACCCAGCTCTGGGAGCCATTGCCTGAATATGCCCTTGCTGTTCACTCTGCTCTCTTTCCTTCCTCTGTTCTTCTCATGATTCCTCAAATCTATAGCAGAAGTTTTAAATGTTTTGTATACTGTGGATTTTTGGACAATGTGATACAAGCTGAGAATTGCTTTTCAAGATATTTCTTAATGCATAAAACACAAAAGACAGGATTACATGGAAACCAATTTTATTAAAAACACAATTATATACAAGTACCCTTTGGATCTGAAAAAGATTATCATTTGAAATTACTATGCCACCACTCTCTAGCTGTATGATCTTGGTGGTATTGTTTAACCTCTCGGATCCTCCATTGCATACAATTGTGGCTATCTCAAACACAAGGTAAATATATGTGTTCCAACACAAGGAGAGAAATCATGATCTATTTGCTATTCCTGTGAATGAAAAAATTACAGCATTCCATCTGAGTGCCAAGTTAAGAGTTAAGACATTAATATACTCAAATGTTCTTTGATAGAATATTAGGATTCTGATGAATGGATGTTTCACGTTGTGTGTGTGTGTGTGCACATGTGTGTGTGCATGTGTGTGCACATATATGTAGGTGGTTGTGAGACCATTAACAATCACTATAAGGAGAATGAACTAGTGAGTCTTCACTCAGTTTTAGTTAAAACACACTTTAACTTGATTCTGTCCAATTGCTGCTAGGAATAGAATTGAAATTACCTGTAACTTCCCCACATGCTTTGCATGCACTGGCCACATTGCCCATGAAACATACTAAAAATTTTAAATGTTGTAAAATCTGATTAAATTGCTACTTTAAAAACTTTGACTTTCCATTTTAAAAAGTCTTTTATGATGGTTACACTTACTAAAATGCATTACTTTAATTGAGACCATCATCTGGCTTATGAGACCTGCAGGTCTAAGCCCTTGCCCTCCTTCTCAGCCTCATCTCCCTCCATGTCACTAGCCTTTCTCTCATTAACTAACCTCCAAGGTCTCTTGGAGAGAACCCCCTCCTGCCCTAAATTTTCATATGGCTATGTCCTTCTTATCAATTTACTCACAACTCAAATGTCATCACTTCAGAGAAAATTTTCCTGACTATTTTAGTGTTACTAGCACATGACTATATTTACCCTCTTAGTACTTATCAGTACCTGAAATTATTTTCTGTGGTTGTTTTTATGTTTCTTGCCTATCACCCTCCTAGAACAGAGTTCTTGAGCAAAGGGACGCTGCTTATTCAGGTCGCACTGTATTTTCAGTGTCTAGAATAGTATCTGGCAAAAATGAGGTACCAAATAAATATTTAATAACAGACTCACCGAGTAAACCCAAGTTATTATCACCTTAGATGATCCAGGTGCTAAGAGTAGCAATTGTACATAGGTACATAGCTCTTAAAATGGATAGGACAGGAAAGAAGGGGTCTTTAAAAAATGATTGCCCATAGTGATGACTATGGTGGAGAAATATCCTCTGGACTGAAAAATGTGAAAATATATAAGTGACAGGAATGGCTGTAATTTTATCTGAAGATACAACTGAGAGTCCAAGTTTGGGAAACAGGCCTACATTTAAATCCAGTGCTTGTTGCTTCCTACTATTAGTTTCCTTAAGCCTCTGTCTTCCCAAGTATAAGAATAGTTATACTATTGGGTATAAGAATAGTTTTATGAGGCCTTGTGGTTAAACGTGCAATGGTGAGCCACATTACACATAACAAGGCATTAACAAATGTTTAGTTGCTTTTAGTGCTGGTGTTTTATTGCTATTAGTATTTCGTATTCTTAGTAGAAAGGGAGCCAGATCCTCTTTCACGGGACACTTCCAGATAGTTTATGGCTCAAAACCCTCAAGTTTTACTTCTGGCCTGGAGTATTTATAAGGAAGTAATTGGAGCATTTATAAGGGAATAAGACAGTGCATATAAAATACCATACAATGATTAAATCATAATAAACTGTTATTATTAGCTGTCATTACTAGCATATTATTATTTCATCATTTTATTATTGCCATGAAGGAAATATTGTTCCAGATGCTATAGGGAATAAAAAATATTAATGAGTCAATAAATTTATCCATAAGGCCTTTTCCTTCTGAGTGAGGTGTTTGCTTTTTAAAATGTATTTAGAAGTGTACAGTCCCTGGATCAGGATTTCCCAGCCTGGCCCTGTTAGCATTTGGTGCCAGATAATTCTTTCCTGTGAGGCATTATCCTGTGAAGTGTGTAGGTTATCAGTAGCATTTCTGACCCCAGGTCACAAGATGCCAGTATCATCTCCTCCTTCTGAGTTGTGGCAGCCACAAATGAGTCCATACGTTGCCGAGTGTCCCCAGTGGGTAGGCAGGGGGTGGGAATTGCCCCTCATTGAGAATCACTGTCTTAGGTCTTTCATTTGCCTACTGGTTATCAGATCCTGTCTCTCCCTACTTTCCTATCCATTCTACACCCATGTGAACTACTCCTCACCAGCACCATTAATGCCCCCTTTTTCCTATCCTTCCATTGCATTTGCCTTTTAAAATTCCAACACCAGGTCATGCCTAAAATCCACTTTTTCTATCCCTGCCCCCAGATACCTGCATGCCTTTGGGGGGAAACCACACAACCATCCAGACTGGTGTTTCTACAAAGTTGTAGTCCTCAGCCCCTGTATGCTGCCCCACATCTCAGGTCTTCTCTTGACTTTACTCCCTCAAGTAGCCAGTCAGCACTTCTAAAGATGGTGTTGTAGGTTGAGGCTCTTATAGGACATGGTGCTACAGGAAGTGTGGGAGGCTGAAATCCAGTTGAGGCCACTTTCTAACTTGTTTGCAGTCTTCTGGCTTGTCTCATAAATCCAACTTCAACACTAAAGTGATCTATGTAGATCTGACCAAATCACCAACATGCTTAATTTGTTAATTTCCTACGACCAGTGAAATTCCAGCTCTTTAGTCTGGTAACTGGGCCCTCCATAACCTGCATGGATACTTCTCCTGTCAATGAGCTCCAAGTTCTTGGACTCTTCCCAAGAACATAACATGCTTTTTTCCAGGCCTATTCTCATGCTGGTTCTGCACTCTAGAATGTTCTCATGCCCTGCTCTTCTGCCTAGAAAACTCCTACTTAACCTTCACAATTTCATTTAAGATCCATCCCTCTCTTCCTCTATCTTTATAATATTTTAGACAGATTTTTATTGTTATTTTTAGTTTAGTATCATTATTTCTTTATGGGTCAATCTCTCCCATTAGAATCTCAATGGTTTGAGGGTGGGGAGATATCACTGTACTCTGAAGAGCTAACATAATATCTCAATTTTGTAGGTATCCAATCAATATTTTTTGACTGTATTAATTCATTAATTAGCAAATAAATCTAATATAAATGATTCATCCTTTTGTAAGACAGTGTATAATTAATTCAATGCACATTTTTTCTATTAATTTATTTTAATTCTAGTATGGTTAACATACATTGTTATATAGGCTTCAGGTATACAATATAATGATTCAACAATTCCATACATCACCCAATACTCATCACAACAAGTGCACTCCTTAATCTCCATCACCTATTTCACCTATCCACCCACCCACCTTCCCTCTGGTAACCATCAGTTTGTTCTCTACAGTTGAGAGTCTGTTTCATGGTTCGTCTCTTTTTTTTCCGTTGGTCATTTGTTTTGTTTCTTAAATTCCACATATGAGTGAAATCATATGGCATTTGTCTTTCTTTGACTTATTTCACTTAGCATTATATTCTCTAGCTCCGTCCATGTCATAGCTAAGGCAAGATTTTATTCTTTTATAAAGCTGAATAATATTCCATTATATATATCACATCTTCTTTATCCCTTCATCTGTTGATGGACCTTGGGCTGCTTCCATAATCTGGCTATTGTAAATATTGTAAATAATGCTGCAAAAATATATGAATGCATGTGTCCCTTTGAATTAATATTTTGCACCTTTGGGGTAAATACCCAGTAGTGTGACTGCTGGATCACAAGGTAATTCTATTTTAACTTCTTGAGCAATGCCCATACTGTTTTCCACAGTGGCTGCACCAGTTTGCATATTTGCCAATAGTGTAAAAAGGTTCCTTTTCATCCTCATCCTCTCCAGCAACCATTTCTTGTGTTTTTCATTTTAACTATTCTGGCAAGTGTGAGGTGGTATCTCATTGTAGTTTTGATTTGCATTTCTCTGATGATGAGTGATGTTGAGCATCTTTTCAAGTGTCGCCCATTTGGATGTCTTTGGAGAAGTGTCTGTTTATGTCTTCTGCCTACTTTTTAATTAGATTGCTTATTTTACGGGCGTTGAGTTTAATAAGTTCTTTATATATTTTGGACACTAGCCCTTTATTGGATATGTCATTTGTGAATATCTTCTCCCATTCAGTAGGTTGCCTTTTAGTTTTGTTGGTTGTTTCCTTCACTGTGTGTAAGCTTCTTATTTTTTGTATAAGCTTCTTCTTTTGATATAGCCCCAACAGTTTGTTTTTGCTTTTATTTCCATTGCCTCAGGAGACATATCTAGAAAAATGTTGCTATGCCTGATGTCAGAGAAACTGCTGCCTATGCTCTCTTCTAGGACTTTTAATGTTTCATATCCTTAATCCATTTTGGCCATTAATCCATTTTGAGTTTGTTTTTGTGTATAATGTAAGAAAGTGGTCCAGTTTCATTCTTTTGCATTCAGCTGTCCAGTTTTCCAAACACCATTTGTTGAAGAGACTGTCTTCTTCCCATTGCATATTCTTTCCTCCTTTATCAAAGATTAATTGACCATATAATTGTGGATTCATTTCTGAGGTTTCTATAATGTTCCACTGATATATGTCTCTATTTTTGTGCCAGTACCATACTGTTTTGAATACTATAGCGTTGTAGCATAACTTAAAGTCTGGAATTGTGATGCCTCCAATTTTGTTTTTCTTTTTCAAAATTGCTTCGGCTATTCAGTGTCTTCTGTGGTCCCACACAAATTTTAGGACCAATTTTGTTTGTTCCAGTTCTGTGAAAAATGCTGTTGGTATTTTGTAGAGAGTGCATCAAATGTGTAGATTGCTTTGGGTAATATGGACATTTTTAACAATATTTGTTCTTCCAATCTATAAGCATGGAATGTCTTTCCGTTTTTTTATATCACCTTCAATTTCTTCCATCAGTGTTTTATACTTTTCAGAGTACAGGTTTTTCACCTCTTTGGTTAAGTTTATTCTGAGATACTTTATTATTTTAGGTACAATTATAAATGAGATTGTTTTTTTAACTTTCTGCTGCTTCATTTCCAGTATGTAGAAAAATGCAACAGATTTCTGTACATTGATTCTATAATTTTAATTTATAATTGCCTCAAATATGTTACATGAAACCAATAATCTAAAAGTTCTGTCAAATGTATTATTTTCAACTAAATTTAATTTCATTAGTGAAAAATGCTGAGTATTTATTACAACTAAGGAATTTAAATGGGATGTCATGATTTGATCATATTCACTTATTCCTCCAATAAATATTTATTGAGTGTCTTCTCTATGAAAGGCACTCTTCAGAGTGCTTTATTCAGCAGTGAATAAAACAAAATCCAAGCCCTCAAGGAAGTTTTTATAAAATCTGTATGTATGAAGTAAACAACATTAAAATGAAATTTAAAATAAGAATACTTTTTAAATTCGATTTTTCTAAACTACTATTAAGCATATTTAGAATAGTTTCATGCCATCATGGAAACAGGCCTTCAGTGAAAGCAAGAAATGCATCTGAAATGTAGGGATATTGTCTCTGCCAGTGTTATGTCTTCTGGTTTTTCTAAGGACCTTACTTGACCACCTGTCCCACAGCGTTTGAATGATACTGTCTTTTCCAGCTATCAACTTGCTGGCCATATGTGCATACACAGCATTCTATGACCCACTAGTGGGGACTCCAGAAGAAAAAATTAGAGTCCCAGGATTTATGCATTCAGCCAATTTAAAAGGACTCACAAAGGAACATGACAACATAAAAGGAGGCCATACATTTTGCAAGTTTTCAAGTCTGAAGAATGATTAGTTTAATTGGTGCTATTTTCGGAATGTAAACTATACTCCATTAATCAACAAGTATAAATTGATGCTCAAGGAGAATACACAGAAGGAGATCTCAATTTGTCTCCATAAATATATAATCTAGTTGGATATATATCAAATAAAACAAAATAATGACAGTAACCATCAGTGAGTGGATCAACTGAGCCAGTGTTAAAAGCCGGGGGTTCAGTATAAGAGGGCTTACCTTCTGATGTGTGTCCACAGGAGTTTTATTTGTGCCAAGACTACTTATCAGGAACATAGAAAAGGACGGAGTTCCAAAGCTATGAAATTCTCGAAACCAGGTCAATTGAGATTTGGCTTCCTGCATTTCTGGAGACAGATCTGATAAGTTTTGCTTACTGTTAATCCCCTGCTTGCTGGGTCTAACACCACATATAATACTAGGTTCCCATAACTTCAGACGTGCCTGTCAAGCTGCTTCCTCAATATCTCTAGTTGAGTGTCTAACAGGCATCTCAAACTTAACATGTCTGAAACTAGGCTCCTGATATCCCCCAACCTGCTCCTTCTTCATCTTGCCTATCTTTGTCAAAGCCAAAAATCTTTGACACCCCTTTCTCTCACCCTCCACTTCCAGTCAGTTCTGTAGACTGTATCTTCAAAATGTATCTAGAATCTACTACCACTTCTCATTTTGCCCTCTACTAACACCCTTCTCTAATCATCTTTCACCTAGATGATAATAATGGCTTCCTAAATAGACTCTCTTTCCACCCCTACTCTTTCTCAAACTATTCTTAATAGCCTCAGTAAGCCAATGAAATGTACATCCAGTAATGTCATACCACTACTGAGAACCCTCAGTGGCTCCCATCTTACTCAGTAACTGCTGAAGCTCTTACTATGACCTATCAGGCCCTGTATTATTTGGAACTCAATAACTTCTTTGACCTTATTTTTTTTCTTTTACTCTTCTGCCATCAACCTGACTCCAGAAACAGTCTCCTGGATGTTTCTAGACACACAAGGCATATGTAGGACCTTTGCACTTGCTGATTCCTTCACATGGAATGTTTTTCCTGAAAATATCTACTTGGCTGCTCCTTCATTCCATTTAGATCCTTTTACTCAAAGCCACTTTCACAATAAGGGCTTCCCTGGCCATGCTGTCTAAAATATCAACACCTTGCCTGACACATCCCTTTGCCTGTTTTTCCTCTCTTTTGTAGCAGGAGAGCAGGGACTTTTGTGTGCTTTGTTCACTATTCTAGCCCAGAACCTAGAATAGTAGTAAGTATGCAGTAGGTGGTCTACAAATATTTATAGAATGAATGTTGACTGAATTTGACCAATGCTGTATGTGCTTTCCTAATACCTTCACAGGGAGTCCTAGATGTTTTCCCATCGTGGGCACTGTTGTAGTGCCAGGATCCTAGCCTATAGCTTACAGAAGAGGCTGCTCTGTATATATGTGTGGATATCATCAGCCCTTCTAGCCAAAGTTTCCTTTGACATTGAGCCATGTTGATTCACCATTTGCAGGATCACTTTTCTTATTTTTTTTTTTTCCAATTTCTTCCTACAGCTTAGCCTTCTAGATCAATGGTCTTCAACCATGGCTACACATGAAAGTCAGCATGGAACTGAGTGATTCTAATTTAATTGGTTTGGGCAGGGGAGGAAGTAACATCTGGGCCTCCAAAGTTGCCTAGGTGATTATAATATGCAAGCGAGGGTTGCACACCACTGCCCCATGTGAGTTCCTGGGTTTTGGTTGTGTTCGTTAATCTGCAATAACATTCTCTGCTTCCACCTCTACATTTTTTTGAGAGACTGGGTTGTCAATTTATTTTTTTCAGTATTTATTTTAATTCCCATCAGTGGCTGAGCTGTTTAAAATGTAATCTCAGAATGTCATATATTTGTACTTACACAATATGAGATAGTATTTTAAATATCTCAGCCTCTCAAAATGATGTAATGATGAAGCAGAAAATGTGCTCCCTAGAAAATACCTTAAATTGTAGATAAATGGAATGATTATGAATTGTAACATCAGTGCAACTTAGCAAGTACTTACCGAGTTCCTATTGTGCACCCAATTTCTAATGCTGTATTGAGCCCTGTGATGATGCCAAGTGCTGTCGAAGGGTGAAGATATCTGATAGACTCCTGCCCTCAAGGAATTAAAGATTGTTAAGAAAGCAACATTACAAAACAATATACTAGAAGGGTCTAAATATATGTTCCTGATTCTATGAAATGCAAAAATAAGACACGGATTGGAGAATAACAAGTCAAAATAGCCAATATCTGAGAATATTGATTTAAGAGGGAGAAAGAAGGACAATTAAATAATTAAGAGGAATAACAATGATAACCACAAGAGAACTGCCAAGGCTCTTGAAATAAACAGGCCTTGATCACTGCTAACACAAAACAGTAATTTATGTTTCATGCTTTGGCCAAAGCTGCATTTTAATTATTAATTATGCCAAAAGCAGACCACGGTGGTTTCCATAATAATTGTGATGATAACTTAGGACTATTCATTTACCCTAGAAACACTCATCTGAGTGATGAAAGAAGGTCTAGAAGATCAACCCAACCTACTTTGACAATAATCTTGTGAATGATGTTAATCATTGCAATGACTGGTTTCTTCAACCAGGTTTTACAAGCCAGTTATTGGACATAGATCTTCTCTTCCCCCAGGAATCAGACCTTACATTCCGACTGGCCAGCGGTCTTGTTATATGGCAGCCCATGTGGGAGCACAGACAGCCCGAAGTCTCTGGCTTCACAGCACTGGTGAAACCCATCAGGAACATCATTACAGGTTCGTAACTTGGACACCCAGCGGGATGGTCTTAGCAGACTCCCTCATATGCAGGAGTAAGTGTGATGAAATGATTTGCCCTTAAGAAACCAAGAGGAATGAGGTACCTGGGTGGCTCAGTCAGTTAAGCAACTGATTCTAGATTTTGGCTGAGGTAATGATCTCACTGTTCATGAGTTTGAGCCCTGTGTCAGGCTCTGTGTTGACAGCATGGAGCCTGCTTGGGATTCTCTCTTTCATTCTCTCTCTGTCCCTCCCTGCATCTCTCCCTCTCTCTCAAAACAAACAAACAAACATTAAAAGAAAGAGCCCAAATATGTCCATCAAGTGATGAATGGATAAAGAAAATGTGGTGTGTGTGCGTGTGTGTGTGTGTGTGTCTGTCTGTGTGTATATAAAATGGAATATTACTTGGTGATCAAAAAGAATGAAAGCTTGTCATTTGCAACAATGTGGATGGAACTAGAGTGTATTATGCTAAGAGAAATATAAATATATGATTTTACTCATCTGTGGAATTTAAGATACAAACAGATGAACATAAGGGAAGGAAAGCAAAAATAATATAAAAACAGAGAAGGAGATAAATCATAAGAGACTCTTAAATATAGAGAACAAACTGAAGGTTGCTGGTGGGGTGTTGGGTGGAGATATAGGATAAAGAGGTAAAGAGCATTAATGGGGCCACTTGTTGGGATGAGCACTGGATATTATATGTAAGTGATGAATCACTATATTCTATTCCTGAAATTATTATTTCACTATATGTTAATTAACTTGGATTTAAATTGAAAGAAAGAAAGAAAGAAAGAAAGAAAAAGAAGGGAAAGAAAGAAAGAAAGAAAGAAAGAAAGAAAGAAAGAAAGAAAGAAAAGAAAGGGAGGAAGGGAGGAAGGAGGGAAGGAAGAAAAAGGGAAAGAAAGAATGAAAGAAAGGGAGAAAGAAGGGAAGGAAGAAAGAAATAAAGGAAAGAAGAAAGAAAGAAAAAAGCAAGGAAGGAAGAATAAAAGATAAAAGAGAGAAAGAAACCAAGAGGAAGAAAATTTCTCTAGGGAGTTATTATATAAGTGCCCTGGGCACAAGACTTATTTACGTATGAGAAACTCTAAACCAGGAGCACATGCTATTCAGTTGAGTGACTTTGGATAAGTCATTTAAATATCCTGTGCTTCAGTTTCTTCATGTGTAAAACAAGAAGTAAAATATGATATTGCTAGTACTTACAGGGTTGTTATGAAAAGTGAATTAATTATATATAAAATTGCTTAGAAGAATGTCGGGCACATAGTAAGTAAATAAGATATTATTATTGGGGTGCCTGGGTGGCTCAGTCAGTTGAGTGTCCGACTTCAGCTCAGGTCATGATCTCATAGTTCATGAGTTTAAGCCCCGTGTCAGGCTCTGAGAGCCTGGAGCCTGCTTTAGATTCTGTGTCTTGCACTTTCTCTGCCCCTTTCTCTCTCAGAAATAACCATTAAAAAATAATAAAAAGATATTATTATTATATCTTCATAATCGTTATAGTAGACAGATTAACACCTCCTTAACCATCTTGCCTTAGTGTTTATTTGCTATCAAAGTATTTCACTACAGGAATCATCTAATGAAATAATTGTTTTGGTGAATTGTAGAAAGAGCAACATTTAACAGCTTGAAAAGTGCATGGAAAGCTCAGGCTTCACTCCAGATGTATCTCTTACTATGTATGTAAACTAACCTCTCTGAGTGTTTCTAGTTCTTTAAAATGGAGATAATAATACTATCTTATATAGCCTCATAGTGTGGAATAATTAAGAACCTACATAAAGTACCCATTTTATAGTGAGTGCTTTATAAATTCCATCCTTCTATTTCCAACCAAATTTTTATCATCAATAATAACATTTAGAAAGAGATAAATTGTGTGGTAAGTCTATAGAGACATTATATGTGTGTGTGTGTATGTGTGTGTGTGTGTGTGTGATATACATCATTTGCTAACTTCAGAAGGCTTTTTTGCAGACAATGGAAGATTATGCATGTAAAAGGGCTTTGTAAGGTGAAGGAAGCCATTAATAAGTTTTTACATACATTCCCCCTGTAACATACCTTTGCAAGGTACTTAGTATGTTAAAGGATTTTCTAAATAAAAGATAAGATGCTTATAGTGACAAATCATGCTTAGTATAGTAATTCAAACAAAAGATGAAATTTTTCATATAGTAAAAGTAGACTAATTCCAGAATTAATTTGTGAACAATGCATTAACTAGTGAAATAAATTATAAATTTGAGAGTAACAGTGTGTCATAAGGTTCAAATAGGAAGGAACTAAATAAGATATCATAGCCAGAAGTCATCTACTTCAGATTCCATGGATAGAATGAGGTTAATTTCATAGAATTAAAACAATCTGAGAGTGAAGACAGATGTATAATATTAAAAACTGAAAACAATAGAAATAAGACAAAATAAAAAATATGCCACAGTAAAACAAAACTATTACTGAAAAAACTATATCCTTATGCTGATTAAGGATTTTTTCATATTTATAAGCCTTATCACTTACCTTATGAATAAGAGGTCACTTCACATTTAGGTCTCTCTCTCTCTCTCTCTCATTAATACATAAACTATCATTTAACAGATGTATTAAAACCTATTAAGAAATAGTGTCCCTCATGAATCACTGGGGCTGTTCCCTTCACCATCCCAATGTTATTATTGGGTTATTTTTTTATTTTTTATTNCCTTGTTCCTCCGTCAAGTTCCTCCTAATCCTCCTATACGTGCAAACATATGATATTTGTATTACTGGGTTATTTTAAGGGTTAAATGAGACCGTAGTCCCTTAACTATGGTTTTGGTTTCTGTAGTTTCAATTCCCCATGGTCCAAAAACAGATGATTTGCTCCTCCTGACAAATTGTCAGAAGGTCAGTAGTAGTCTAACACTATGTCACAATGGCTGTATTGTTCATCTCACTTCATCTCCTCATGTAGGCATTTTATCATCTCACATCACCACAAGAAGGGTGAATATGGTATCATGAAGTATTTTAAAAGAGAAAGAGACCAGACCATATTCACATAACTTTTATGACAGTATATTGCTAGAATGGTTCTATTTTATTGTTAGTGATTGCTGTTAATCTCTTACTCTGTGTAATGTATAAATCAAACTTTATCATAGGTATGCATATGAAGGAAAAAACAGCATATATAGGGTTCAGTAGTATCTTCAGTTTCAGGCATCCACTTGGAACAGATCCCTTGCAGATAAGAAAGTAGGGCTGTATATGTCAAATTCTTTATTTATTTATTTATTTATTTTACAAAATAAAAGAAAGAACAAGAAGGGGCAAAGAGAGAGGGAGAGAGAGAATCCCAAGCAGGCTCCACACCATCAGCACAGAGCCCAGTGCAGGGCTTGAACTCACCAACTTTGAGGTTATGACCAGAGCTGAAATCAAGAGTCGGATGCTTAACTCACTGATCCACCGAGCCACCCCTGTAAAATGACTTAAAAAGAACATGGCAGACATTGGTACCATATAGATGTTAACCATTATTAATTTTAGTATTGCCAACTTTTTAGCACCAACAGCCTATTGAGTCAGAGTGAATAGATGAAGAAATCTACATTGTTATGATAACCTAGCAATGCTAAGGTTTTTTAATTGGTTCTTTGATTTCTCTTACAGCATATGATATTAAATATCATCTTTCAGGGTGATAACGATATGTAAAAATGATTTTTAGGAAATTATGAAATAAAAATAACTTATTGTAATCTTATAAAATCTGTGATGATATTTCTTCCATCTTTGCAGCTAAGAGAAGCTCTCCTATCAACAGTCAAAGTCAAACCTGCGAATCCCCAAATCAAGACACAAGCCATCAGGAGGTGAGTTTATTGTGATCCTGGGAAGAAAGGAGGTGGTCATTTCCTGAATGTGGTGTAGGGTGAAAGATAAGACATGAGTTCTAGAATGATACTACTTGGCTTCAAATCAAGCTCCTACTTTTGAATATAAAACTTTAAGTCTCAGATTTACTATCTGTCAAGTATTCAAAATAGTTTTATGCACTTTTGTGGGAGGGCTGAAACGGGACTATGTGTGACTGGTACTTTATCTTTGTGGCAAGTGTAATCAGTAGTCCTTCATCTCCATGGCTAGTGTGTAATCAGTAGTGCTCTATCTAAATGGTTAATGTGTAATCAGTAGTGCTTTATCTCAATTGCTAGCATGTAATATTCAATAAATGTTAGTTACCATTATTCATCCAACATAAATTATTCTTAATTATTAAATCTTCTAATATTTTTTAGGCAGTCCTAATATGGTAACATAATGCTGCAGCAGGTGGGGAGGAGGGAAAAAGTAGAAAGGAGGCGTAAGGTATAGTCCTATCCCTTAAGGAATATAAAGCTTAATGAACACATAAAACAGAATACCTAATAAAAAAAGACTATAATTCAGTGAAAAATTTTCATGCATTCTTTGGTTTGGAAAAGAAAGAAGTGAAGGCCAGGGTTGTTCGAAGCCACATAGCTATGTATACTGCCATTAGCTTAGTGTGTTTTTATTTTTCTTTAATTTTTTTAATGTTTGTTTATTTTTTTTATTTTTATTTATTTCTAGAAGAGAGAGAGCGTGAGCAGGGAGGGTCAGAGAGAGAGGGAGATACAGACTCTGAAATAGGCTCCAGGCTCTGAGCTGGCAGTCAGCACAGAGCCCGACGCGGGGCTGGAACCCACGAACCGCGAGATCATGACCTAAGCGAAAGTAGGATGCTTAACCGACTAAGCCACCCAGGCGCCCCAATGTTTGTTTATTTTTGAAGAAGAGACAGAGCACTAGTGGGAGAGGGGTAGAGGGAGAGAGGGAGACACAGAATCTGAAGCAGACTCCAGGCTCTGAGCTGTCAACACAGAGCCCGACGCGGGGCTCAAACTGACAAACTGAGATCATGACGTGAGCTGAAGTCAGACGCTTAAGTGACTGAGCCACCCAGACGCCCCAGCTTAGTGTGTTTTTAGATTACCTGCCTTCAGTTCCAGTCCAATGTATGCAAGATAGTTTGCTGCTTTCCATGAACATTGGACCCTCTTTCTAACTGATGCATTACTGTCAGCAGCGTCATCATTCTTTACAGCCTCAAAACTGGAAATTNTGTGTATTTTTTCTATTCTAATATATATATATATATTTACTTTTAATATATATATATTTACTTTTAACATATTTGAAATCAGGGGAGTATGATGATCGTTGACTTCTTAAAATTTCCCTGCCTGGTAACAATACTAATATGGTTGTCATTCTTGTACAGCATGAATTTGTCATTTCTGTCATTTAACTTTGTAGAAATGGGATTAGTGGCTTAGAAGAATATGTCAGAGGGAATAGTGGAGCACTGTTTTAAGAAACAACTTTTAGGAAATAACATTTTTGACACCGAGTAGGTCACTCTTTTGGAAAAACATATATCAATATCCCTGATTTCAATTTTTTTATATTTTCTAATTTTAAAAATATTTAAATATAATTTATTATCAAGTTAGCTAACATATAATGTATACAGTGTGCTCTTGGTTTTGGGGATAGATTTCTGTGATTCATCGCTTACATACAACACCCAGTGCTCATCCCAACAAGTGCCCTCCTCAGTGCCCATCACCCATTTTCCCCTCTCCTCCTTGAGTTGAAATTTAGAAATTTCAAAAATACCTACACCAATTTATTTCACTTAATATCTTCCTTTTTACATATACAAAGAATGGATATATAATCAAAACCTACACCTAAATTAAGTCTAAGATACTGCTTTTAATAAGTATATTACAAAAAGTCCTCACTGGTAAGTGTCCTAGTTTAATTAACAGAGTTTTTTTTCTTAATTGAACATAAAATAATGGTGTGTCTTCTAACTGCTGACATGTTAGATACAGCAAAATACATCTCCCATTTCATTCTCCTTACTCCTCTCAATTTGATTTCTTGCTGAGTCACATCATTCTATCTTGTTATGTGGCTCAGATGTGCTCTTGAAGCTTCCTGCCTGCACTGTCCTCTAAATCCAGGTCCTCATAACTAGATTGCAGCTGGAAGCACCTAATTGGATTTTTCTACCTTTAGCCTCTCTTGCTTCACATAAATACCACTTAATAATGCCTGACTAACCTTCCTAATGCATCATTTATTTATTGACTCATCATTCCACAGAGGCTTATTATATGCAAGATGCCATTCTTTCTTTATATCCCTAGGAACCTATAGTGATTTTTTTTTTTTTTTTTTTTTACCATGACCTCAAGGCCAAACTTCTCTCCCTGCTTTTCTGTGCCTTCTACCACCTGGCAGCATTTTTCTTAAGTGACCTTGTTTACCCTTCAGGTAGTTAAGCACTGCTTCCAATATACAGAGCATGCTGCTTTAGCCAGCATGCTCGATCTTTGCTCAGACTGTTTCCTCTAAGTGGAATGCTATGTTTCCTCATCATTGCCTGTCTACGTTTTATCTTTCTTTTAAGGACCAATTAAGCTTTCAACTCCCCCATGAACTCATGTCTAATTACTTTAAATTTGCACTGCCCAATATGGTAGCCACTAAGCCCATGTGGCTACTGACGCCTGAAATAAGGCTAGTCTGGGGGCGCCTGGTGGCTCACCTGGTTAAGCGTCAGACTTCAGCTCAGGTCATGATCTCACAGTTTATGGGTTTGAGCCCCATGTTGGGCTCTGTGCAGACAGCTCAAGCCTGGAGCCTGTTTCGCATTCTGTGTCTCCCTCTCTGCCCCTCCCATTCTTGCACTTTCTCTCTCTCTTAGGAATAATTAAAAATTAAAAAAAAAGAAAGTTTAGCCTGAATTGAGATGTATTGTAAGTATCAAATGTACACTGAATTTTGACAGCTTAGTAGGGAAAAAAGTATAAATATCTTGATGATAATTTTTATATTGATTCCATGTTGAAGTGATAATTTGGGATTACACAGAATATAATATTAAAATTAATTTCACCTATTTTTCTTTTACTATTTCTAAAATTAGGTATGTGTCTAATGTTTGTGCCTTGTATTATATTTCTGTTGGACATGCTACTCTAATCTATATTCATTTGTCTTAAAACTTAACTGTAAGTTCTTGATTTCAAGGTTCAGTTTCATTCTAATACTTTTTATCTCCCAAATTACTTAACGTGAGGCACACATAGCATGCTCATGCTAAGTGATTTTTCGATCTAGTTCACAGGACTCATTTTATGAAATTTTTAGCTGTATTGGTCTCTCTATGCATTATGGCTGGACAACACTTTCTTATTTTACATATGAAGATGGAAATTATAAGGACTAAAATACTATGATAAACTGAAAGTCTTTACACTTAAGTGAAGAATTTCATCTGTAATACCTATGGAAAGATAATGTCATATTTCCTAAGTAGAGTTACATTTATTAGCTAAATAATTAAAATAGGCTACTCTGTCAGAAAATGGCTGAACTTGTACATATCAAATCAGAATAAAGGTCATCGTATCCAATTGGAAAAATGTATCACATCTTCCTTTAATGAGTGATGGAAAAACCTGAACCTTGTGCTTTAATTTTCATGTTCTGGCTTCAGTTTGATGTGCTCTTACGAACCCGGTGCTTGTTCCCAGCCTCAGGTCTCTATTCAATTCATCTCAGTATTGGCATATCTTTTTTTTTTCTTTTTGCTCAATTCCTAGTTATTCTTTTGTCTTGTAGTTTTATTTAGTTTTTTAAATTTCTTTACATTTTTTAAATTTACATCCAAGTTAGTTAGCATATGGTGCAACAGTGATTTCAGGAATAGATTCTTTAATGTTCTTTAGCCATTTAGCTCATCTCCCCCTCCCACAATCCCTCCAGTAACCCTCTGTTTGTTCTTCATATTTAAGAGCCTCTTATGTTTTGTCCCCCTCCCTGTTGTTACATTATTTTTGCTTCCCTTCCCTTATGTTCATCTGTTCTGTGTTTTAAAGTCTTCATATGGGTAAAGTCATATATTTGTCTTCCTCTGACTGACTAATTTCGCTTAGCATAATACCCTCTAGTTCTATCCACGTAGCTGCAAATGGCAAGATTTCATTCTTTTTGATTGTCAGTATTGGCGTATCTTTGATGAGTTGTTGGCTTATAACTTTTCTCTCACAGCTACTGGATATAAAGGTGAAAAAGAAAAGAATCAAGGGCAAAAAGAAATAAAGTATATGAAAGTACTTACCTGAATGCTTAAAAGGATATACATTGCTCTCTAGAAATCTGTTTCCATTCCCTCTTAAATGAAGGCAAAATCCCTTGGTCTGTGACATTGTAGTTAGCTGTGTTACAAAGAAAAAATTTCAACTTTAGAAAACAACGTATGTAATATGATAGCTAATTCTATAGGATATACCTAGAAAAAGAAAAACTAATCTGCTATCTCTGCCTCCCAAAGGGACTCCAGGTGGTCTGTGAAACATTCCAGTCAGATCCCATCTCACCCAAGGCCACCATGTCAGGCTGCCACCGTGGAAACTCCTTTGATGGAAGTCTGTCCTCCCAAACTTCCCAGGAAAGAGGCCCAACACATTCCAGGTACATGATTGCAATGTTAGGGACAAAACTATTTCCCTGGTCACCAAAAGTTAAATATGCATTTTTACCTATTTGTGTGGTCTCTGTTCCTTAGAATGTGTCAGTGCATAGAATGTGTATTCTTGGTCATGGTATAATTAGATTAATAATTCCAGAAATGTGCTATGAAAGGTTCTCATTTAAACAAACTTGGGTGGAAATGGGGAGACACCTGATAATGAGATGTCTGATTTACATGATATTTTAAATATTTAAATGCAGAAACTCAAATTATGCTCTCAAATATCATGCTGCAGAGATGCGACAAGATCTGCTAATTTCATGTGCAAAAATACTTTCGTAGATTCTTGTATTAAAATGGATGCTTTTAAAGTGTGCACAGGGAATTGAAAAGGCTATTCTTTGTACACACTACAACACTATCCCCTCCTTAGCTTGTGTATGTGGTAAATTTACTTTAAAATGTCTTCCCTTGAGACAAACATTAAGTCACTTCTTCCTGTTCCCCACTAAAATGGTGAAAGACTATATTCATGAGGCTTGCTTTGAACTCAGCTAGAAACCACACTTAGTTACCAGGAGTCCCTGAAACTGTTTGTGTACCTCTACTTTAGAACTTGATGTATAATTTACATGCCATACAATTCACCTAGTTAAAGTGTACAACTTAATGACTTTTAGCAAATTTATAGACCTGTGCAGCTATTACCACAATCCAATTTCAGAACATTTCTATCACCCAAATATATCTCTTGTGCCCATTTCAGTCTCTCTCAGATGATTGACCTGCTCCAGATAATCACTTAATATATCTTCTGTCTATATAGTTGAATTTAATAGAATTTTCAAATACATGGAGTTATACCATATATGATCTTCTACATCTGGCTTCTCTCACTTAGCATAATACTATAGAGGTTTATCCACATTACAACATGTACAAGTAGTTCCCTCCTTTTTATTGCTAACTAGTATTCTATTGTATGGATATATCACATTTTAGTTATTTATTGGTAGATGAATATTTGGGTTGTTTTGACTTTTTGTCCATTTTGAATAATGCTGCTGTGAACAGTCACATACAAGTTTTTGGGCAGGCATGTGTTTTCAGTTCTGGTATCATAAGTAGATACCTAAGAGTAAAATGGCTGAGTTGTATAGCAAATTTATGTATAATTTTTTAAGAAACTGCCAAACTATTTTCCAAAAATGGCAGCACCATTTTACATTCCCATAAGAAATGCACAAGAGCTCATTGTTTCTCTGTATCCTTGTCTCTTTTACTATAGCCATTCTAGTGGGTGTAAAGTGAGATCTGATTGTAGTTTTAGTTCATATTTTCCCTAATGACTAATGATGTGAAGTACATTTTCAGGTGCTTATTAGCTATTTGAATACCTTCTGTGGTGAAATGTCTACTCAAACCTCTTGCCCACGTGTTAACTGGGTTGTTCATCTCCTTATGATTGAGTTATAGCAGTTTTTTAAAATATATTCTAGTTGTAAGTCTTTTTACACAGATATTTCCTTTCAGTTTTATCTTACCTTTTCATTTGGTAATTTTTAAGTGATCTACCTCCTTCTAGCAACAGAATCAGGCTACATGGGTATAGAGTTTTTTAAAGATTTCTTAGAATTGTTGAAAGCATGAAGTTATATGAATATAATTGCTTTTTAACCCAAATACTACTATGCTGTGCTTTTAAAAAATAATATCCAAAGAATTTATCTTTCAGTATTTATTTTGGACTTTAAAATAGGCAAGTGGCCTAGTTGAATAATCTTTTGCTGGTTGAGAAGATGAATGTTGACAACATTAGTTGTATAAGCAGAGATTGTATTTTTCCATAGGATGGACTGTACTAGGTCACTGGTGATAATGAGTACTTAAAATCATATCATTTTTTCTTTACTTATTTATTTTGAGAGAGAATGTGCCTGAGTGGGGGAGGGACAGAGAGAGAGAGACTGAGAGAGAGAGGGAGAGAGAGAATCCCAAGCAGCGGTTGGGCTCAAACCCATGAACTGGGAGATCATGACTTGAGCAGAAATCAAGAGTCAGATGCTTAACTGACTGAGCAGCCCAGGCACTCCTAAGATCATATTATTTTTAACGTGGAAGGAGCCCTGTGAAGATAACCAAGTTCACCCTGACAACATTTTTACCACCTGAACACGTTCAGCAACGAGAACTTTTATATTCTTGAATGAAGTTCACTTCATTTTTGGACAGCTCTATTTAGTGTCATGTCCTCCTTATATTTAACCAAAGTTTGCTTTTCAGTAATTTCTGTCTTTGGTTCTTATATTAGTTTTCTACTGTTATGTAACAAATTACAACAATTTACTGGATTAAAACAACTTACATTTATTATTTCACTATATCTGTATGTCAGAAATACAAGCACAATTTAGCTGGGTTCTCTGCTTTAGGGTCTGACCAGGCTAAAATCCAGATTTCAGGATGGATTGGGATGTCATCCTAGGCTTGACCAGGGAAAGATCATATACAGGCTCCCTCAGGTTCTTGGCAGAAGATCGAGGTTCCTATTTTCCTGTTGACAATTGTCTGGGGCCTGCTCTCAACTTCTAGATCCTGCCCACAATTCACTGCCATGTGACTCTCTCCATAGTTACCTTACAACAGGCAGAGAAATTCTAATTCCAGCCAACTAGTACAGAAACTTTATAATATAACATAATTACAGGTGTGATATCTCATTGCCTTTCTGATATTCTGTTGATTATAAGAAAGTCACAGATCTACCTACACTCAGAGGAGAAGAGGATTATAGAAGGTGTGACTACCACCAGATGAGAATCAGGGGTGGCTCTCCTAAGTGTGTTTACCACAGTCCTCTTAAAGATGTAGAGACTCTTCCCATATTAATTTTTCACTTATTCAAAAGTAGCTATTATGAAGGACAAACACACACCAAGGCTTCCATTTTATTTGATAACAATAATAATTCACTAACAAAGTTGTCAATGGCATAATTAAATCAGATTTAGGGAAAAGGTATTTACTTTGGTTACAGACTAAACAATGGGTTATTACCTTTTATTGGATATCTTTATATGTCAAAAACAAAACTAGTGTCCTTACATTTGTAATATTACCTAAGTTTTTATTTATGCATTTACTTTTGCCTTAAAAATTTTTTATTAAAGTATAATTAACATACAGTGTTATATTCATTTTAAGTTTACAATATAATGATTCAACAATTCTATACTTTTCTCAATGCTCAAGATAAATGTACTCAATTCCCTTCAGCTATTTCATCCATTCCCCTACTTCATCTCCTCTCTGGCAACTACCGGTTATCTGTATTTAAGAGTTTAGTTTTTTTGGCCTTTTTTCCCCCCTCTTTTTTCATTTGTTTTGTTTCTTAAATTTCAAATATGTGTGAAATCCTACATGGTGTTTGTCTTTCTCTGATTTATTTCACTTAGCATTATACCTTCTAGGTCCATCCATGTTGTTGCCAATGGCAAAATTTCATTATTCTTCCTTGCTAATATTCTATTGTGTATATATGCCACATCTTCTTTATCCATTCATCCATCTATGGATGGACACTTGGGTTGATTCCATATTTTGGCTATTGTAAATAATGCTGCAATAAGCATAGGGGTGCACAAATCTTTTCAAATTAGTGTATGTATTTTCTTTGGGTTAAATACTCAATATGAAATTACTGGATCGCTGTAATTCTATTTTGAATTTTTTGAGGAGCCTTCATACCGTTTTCCATAATGGCTGTACCAATCTGTATTCCCACTAACAGAGTGCAAGGGTTCTTTTTTCCCCCACATCCTTTCCAACACTTATTTCTTGTCTTTTTCATTTTAGCCATTCAGACAAATATAAAGTGATTTCTTACTATTATTTTAATTTGCATTTCCCTTATGATGAGTGATGTTGGGAATCTTTTTATGTATTTATTAGCTATCTGTATGTCTTCTTTTTAAAAAAAAAAATAGTTCATTGTCAAGTTGGTTTCCATATAACACCCAATGCTCATCCCCACATGTGTCCTCCTCCATGCCCATTACCCCCCTCCCCCTTCCCCCCCACCACCATCAGCCTTCAGTTTGTTCTCTGTATGCCTTCTTTGGAAAAATGTCTATATAGATACTCTTGCCCATTTTTAATCATATTAGGTTTTGGGGGGCAATGAGTTGTGTACATTCTTTGTGCATTTTGGATATTAACACTTTGTTAGATATATCATTTGTATATATCTACTTCTATTCAGTAGATTGCCTTTTTGTTTTGTTGATGGTTTCCGTCTCTGTACAAAACCCTTTTACTTTGGTGTAATCCCAGTAGTTTAATTTTGCTTTTGTTCAATTGCCTTAGGAGACAGACATATTCACAAATGTTGTGATGGCCAGTGCTAAAGAAATTACTGCCTATGTTTTCTTCTAGGAATATTAAGGCTTCAGGACTCAAATTTAGTTTCCTAATCCGTTTTGAGATTTTTTGTGTATGGTGTAAGAAAGTGGTCATGTTTCATTCTTTTGCATGTAGATGTCAGTTTTCTCAGCAACATTTGCTAAAGAGACTGTATTTTCCCCACTGTATATTCTTGCCTCTTTCATCAGAGATTAATTAACCATGTAAGCATGGGTTTATTTTTGAGCTATTTTGTTCTGTTGATCTATTTATTTATTTTTGTGCCAGTACCATACTGTTTTGATTACTAGAGCTTTGAAGGATATCTTGAAATCTGGGATTGTGATATCCCAGCTTTGTTCTTTTTCATTACTGCTTTGCTAGTTAAGGGTCTTTTGTTGTTCCATACAAATTTTAGGATTATTTGTTCCAATTCTGTGAAAAACGATGTTGGTGTTTTGATAGATATTGCGTTAAATTTGTAGATTTGCTTTCATAATATGGGTATTTTAACAATAATAGTTCTTCCAATCCATATCTGTTAAGTGTATGTTAGATATAGGTTGTAGCAGTATCAAAGTTTTTATCCTTAAAGAGCTGACTTTCTTTAAAAGTAGACAGATAAAAGAGTAATTAAGTAAAATTATTTGTAGACTACTTTAAGTCTATGAAGCAAAAGCAAAGTAAAAGAATGGGAGGTGGGTTTTTTTTTTTTTCTTTTTCACTGAGACCTGAAATAAAGGCGACAGCCTCAGGAGGATCTGAGAAGAGCAATGTAGGCAGAAGGAACATATGTAAATGTTCTGAAATGGTAATAAGCTCAGCATGTTTCAGGAACATCAAGAAGGCCAGTGTGACCAGGCAGTGGCACTGAGCAAGAGGGTATGATGTAGGTCAGAGAGGTTTTGAGGGGTCTGATCACACGGGAGCCAAGAGGCCATGTTAGGAAGTTTGTATTCTGCTCCAGGTGTGATGAAGAAACATTGGAGTAGTTGGAACAATGGAGTGATATTAACCAAATTTCATGTTTTAAAGATCATTCCAGATGGTTTATGGAAAATAGACATGGCGGGGGGCAAAAGTGGACACAGAGACTAGATAGGAGACTGTTACAATGGCCCAGGTGAGAGAGCATATGCCTTGGTCAAGGTGGTAGTAGTATAGGTGAAAAGGCTAAGATGAGACTGAAATTGGGATTTATTTACAGGGCAAAGCTGACATGATTGAATTTGGGGAGTGAGAAAAAGGGGAATCAAGCATAACTCTGAAGATTTTGGCTAGAGCAGCTGCATGAATGGTGATTAAATTTATGAGCTAAGGAAGGCTGAGAAAAAGCTTATATAAAAATACCTGAATCTTCTTACTTCCATGTGTCTCCGAGGCCACCACCATCATTCAAGCTACTCTACACCCTGTGCCTGGAGAACTTCATTAGCTTGTTGATTCATCTTCTGTTATTCAACTTTACCACCAACTGATATAGAACATACAGATTAAAAATAAAAAAACAAATCATGACACTTCTACTCTTGAATTCTTTTAATGCTATCCATTGTTATCAAGATAAAATTTAAAATCCTTGATGTGCCCTTCAAGGCTCCACATTATTTGGCTGCTGTCCAGTTCTCTAGTCTAACATTATGCTGCTACCCACACCTCAGTGACTAAACATCAACCCGTATTTTGGCTTTCAAACTTCCCCTTATCTCTGAGATTTGGAGTATGTTATTCCATCTGTCTGCATCGTTCTTTCATCTATCTTCACTTAACCAAATCCTCTTCCTTTAAGACTAAATTTAAATATGATTTCTTTACTCCCTAGAGAGGCTCTGGCAGATGTTTAACACATTCATAGAACTCCATGTTTTCTCTTCTAGCATGAGAAGCAAACATGATATAAATAGTTGTATGATGATTTGTCTAATAATGATCTCCTCCACTAGGCTGTAAAATCCACAAGACCAAGTCTCTCTCACTCCTTCCTCTCTCCAGTACCTGGTACATAACCTTCAGTGAAGGGTACTGAATAAGTGAAGGAGTTTAATTTTTACAACATCCATGCAAAGATGTTATTCCTCTTTTAAATATGAGGAACTGAAGCAAAAAGAGATTAAATAGTTCCCCCAATGAGACACACAGGAGTTGGAAAAGCTAGATTTGAGCCCAATCTAACCACCTCCATGGTCCACAGTCTTCTTTCTTTCCACTTGAAGAGGTAGGTCTAAACCTTTCAAGATATTTTCTTTGGCTTCACTTACCTGGCCCTCCTCTAATTTGTCCTTTATTTCTACTACCTCAGAAATTATTAAATATAAGATCAGAGATGTAATTTTTATATACTTCTGCATCTCTAGTAGACTTACCTGAAATCTAGTTGGAATTAAACCAGTGTATCAGTTATCTGTTGCTGCATAACAAATTACTCTGAAATTAAGTGACTTAAAACAACAAACATATATTATCTCACAGTTTCTGAAGGTTATATATCCATACCATCAGCTTTGCTGCAGTCTTTTTTTGGTTCAGAGTCTATTATGAGATTAGTTAATATGTTGTCTTGGACTGCAGTCATCTGAAGGCATGACTGACTTGGAGGATCTGCTTCTAAGATCACTCTGGTGGCTTTGCCCAGATGCCTCAGATTCAGATGCCCCTCTATGGAGACTGCTCACAATATGGCAGATGATTTGGCACAAAATGAATGGTTTGGGGGCAGGCGGTGGGGAGAAAGAGAGAGAGGTTTTTTTATAACTAATTTCAGAAGTAACATACCACTATTTCTGTCATATTCACACAGACCAACAGAATACATTTTACAAAGAAACTATACGAAGGTATGAATATAACAAGGTGGGGATCATTGGAGAGATCTTAGAATCTGGCTATCATAGTTTGCTTCTGGTTCCCCTGTGATTTCCATCTCTTTCACATGCAAAATACACTTAATCTCACCAAGGTTGCCCAAATGTCATCCAATTACAAGATGAAGTCAAAGTCCAGATCTCATCATCAAAATCAGATCTAGGTGCAAATAAGATACCTCATGTGTACAATTTAAGCACAACTCCTTAATTATGGTTCCTTTCAATATATGCACCTGTGAACTAAAGAGACAAGTTATCTGTACCCAAAACATCCAAATACAATGTTGGGATAGACACATGGTAACTGCTGTGGACATGTGTGTATTCAGAGGGAGAACATAGGAGGCACTGATCCATAGCAGTTCTGAAATCAAGCTAGACAAATATTGAAAGCTCCTTGATTAGATCTCGGTCTTATTCTTGCCTATGGCTCTTAGCTCCACCCTTTGGGCTATTGATTCCATGCTCTAAGTCACCTTTCTTTTTTTTAAGAAAGATATATGTGTTTATAGCTTGCTTCCTGCCAGTAAAATTTGGAGGGGTACAAAAGCCTCTTTTAATTCTATACTGCTTTGGCAGTGTTGTTTTTACATAAAATTCTTTAAAAACTTTGGCACTCCACTGTGAATCTTATTGGGGCCCAGTAGAATAGACAAGTCTATTTATTCATTCATTCATTCATATATTCATTTATACACACACACACACACACACACACATATATATATAGTTTATTGTCAAATTGGTTTCCATACAACACACAGTGCGCATCCCAACAAGTGCCCTCCTCCATGCCCATCACCCATTTTCCCCTCTCCCCCACTCCCCATCAACCCTCAGTTTGTTCTCAGTATTCAAGAGTCTCTTATGGTTTCCCTCCTGCCCTCTCTATAATTATTTTTTCCCCTTCCTCTTCCCTATGGCCTTCCATAAAGTTTCTCCTGATCCACATATGAGTGAAAACATATGGTATCTGTCTTTCTCTGCCTGACTTATTTTACTTAGCATAGCACCCTCAAGTTCCATCCACATTGCTACAAATGGCCAGATTTCATTCTTTCTCATTGCCATGTAGTATTCCATTATATATATAAACCACATCTTGATCCATTCGTCAGTTGATGGACATTTAGACTCTTTCCATGATTTGGCTATTATTGAGAGTGCTGCTATGAACATTGGGGTACAAGTCCCCCTATGCATCAGCACTCCTGTATCCCTTGGGTAAATTCCTAGCAGTGCTATTGCTGGGTCATAGGGGAGTTCTATTGTTAATTTTCTGAGGAAACTCCACACTGTTTCCCAGAGGGGCTGCACCAGTTCACATTCCCTCCAACAGTGTAGGAGGGTGCTCATTTCTCTACATCCTCACCAGCATCTACAGTCTCCTGATTTGCTCATTTTAGCCACTCTGGCGTGAGGTGGTATCTCAGTGTGGTTTTTATTTGCATTTCCCTGATGATGAGTGATACTGAGCATCATTTCATGTGTCTGTTGGCCATCTGGATGTCTTCTTCAGAGAACTGTCTATTCATTAGACAGGTCTCTTTAAGGTAATCTTTCTCTAACTTGGAAGAAGATTAAAGAACAACACCCTTAAGTTTCTTTGAACCCTTCCCCCTACTTTATTACATGTGAATCACACTTTCAAAAAATTTAGTTGGCCTTTTGTCCCATGGAATAATATTCTGAGGCAAGATCTTAGATCATTCTCAAGACCTAAAATGATTTTACTGCTTCACCCTTGACTTTATCTTTAGACCATGTTTTTCCAAAAATGCCCTAGATTTGATGTTTGCTCAGAAGCCATTTCTTAATTTTAGCATTATTTCCCATCTGGAGAGACTGAGCATTTTCAAAATCATCAAGTCCTAGGTCATTAGTCTTTAACAGTTCTTCAGTTAGATCATATCTTTCAATCTTCTATAAGCAGCAAGAAGATATTAGAAGCCACTTTCAACACTTTATTTGGAAATCTTATTTAGATCTATGTTCTTAAGCCTGTTTCTTTAACTTTCCACAACACAGCAGGCAGCTTTTGCCTTGTTAAAGGATCCTCCTTCATCCTCTTTTCAATGTCATGTTCCTTACTTCCCTTAAACTCTTACCAGCAGCCTCCTTAAAGTTCAGGATTTCCAGTAGTAATTTGTGCAAGGCAATTTATGCTTTTATTTTTTAATACACTCTTCAAAGCCTTTACAGTCTCTGCTACTGCCTGGGGCGCCTGGGTGGCTTAGTCGGTTAAGGGTCCGACTTTCGCTTAGGTCATGATCTCGCGGTTCGTGGGTTCGAGCCCCGCGTCGGGCTCTGTGCTGACTGCCAGCTCAGAGCCTGGAGCCTGTTTCAGATTCTGTATCTCCCTCTCTCGTTGACCCTCCCCTGCTCATGCTGTCTCTCTCTCTCTCTCTCTCCTAGAAATAAATAAAAATATTTAAAAAAAAAACAGTCTCTGCTACTGCCTGATCCCCAAACCATTTCCAACATTCAAGATGTTATCTTTCTATACTTTGGCAAATGTCGATAGTTCATCCATTGGGGTACATATGTCCCTTCAAAACAGCACTCCTGTATCCTCTGGATAATACCTAGTAGTGCAATCCCTGGGTTGTAGGGTAGTTCTATTTTTAATTTTTTGAGGAACCTCCATACTGTTTTCCAGAGTGGATGCCAAAGTATAGAAAGAGCCCAAATGTCCATTGACTGACGAATGTATAAAGATATGGCATACGTATACAATGGAATATTACTTGGCAATCAAAAATAATGAAATCTTGTCATTTACAACAATGTGGATGGAACTAGAGTATATAATGTTAAGAGAAATAAGTCAGTCAGAGAAAGACAAATATCCTATGACTTCACTTGTATGTGGAATTTAAGATCTGAAACAGATGAACATAAGGGAAGGAAAGCAAAACTAATATAAAAGCATAGAGGGAAGCAAACCATAAGAGACTCTTAAATATAGAAAATAAACTGAGGGTTGCTGAATGGGTGTTGGGGTGGATGGGCTAAATGGGCAAGGGGCATTAAAGAGGACACTAAGTTGGGATGAGCACTGGGTGTTATATGTAGTGATAAATCACTAAATTCTATTCCTGAAAAATAAATAAATAAAAGAAGAAGAAAAAAAAGATGTTATCTTGGTATTCAAGTCTGTATTCACTATCAATTGCTATATAACAAATTACCCAAATTTCTTAATAGCTTAAAACAAAAAACATTTATCATCTGACATAGTTTCTGAGGCTCATAAATCCAGAAACAGCTTAGCTAAGGGCTGTAGCTCAGGGTCTGTCAAGATATTGGCAAGGACTGCCATCATCCAGAATTTTGGGTTTGAGAATCTGCTTTCAAGATCACTTAGATGGCTATTAACTAGAAGCTTCAGTTCTGCAGCCTTTGGGCCTCTCCACAGGGCTGTTCATGGCATGACAGCTAGCTTCCCTCAAAACAAATGACCCCATTAAGAGAGGGAACAACCAAGATCAGTGCTTCAGTGTCTTTAAACCTAATCTCTAAAGTGACATGTCATCACTCCAGTATGCTGTGGATCATACCAACACTGGTGTAGAGAAGGGACCATATGAGGGTGTGAATACCAAGAAGCAAGAATCACTGGAGCCTATTTTGAAGGCTGGCTACAACAAACAATAATGATGATTATATCATCATAATTTTATGTAACTATTATAACAGTATCTGTATGTTTTCTTCAATTATTGAGTATTCTCATAGTCCTCCTTCACTAACTCTGTTCTACACAATTTCCAAAAAGTTTAAGTGTCAGTGATTTCTTACCTCAAATACTATACTTTGACCTAACTTTTAAAAATTATTAAAAACAATATCAGGGTGAAATCTTGAGGTGTTAAGATATTTAGGAGCTTATATTTCTTATATCTTTTTCTCAGCCATACTATGCTTTAGAAATTTGCAAATATAAATTGCATGTAATATTTCTTTGACAAACTGTGAGGTTCAAGGTTTCCTGTTTGTGAAAGAATGTTGTTTTTTCCATTCTCTTAGATTATCTCACTCTAACATCTACACACATATGCATTTCTTGATGCACACACAGTCACCCACAGCACACCCACACTCACATATGTGAATTAGACATGAATCAGTGACACTTTAGAAGAATGAATTAGGTCTTCTCTCTGCCTAGCTGCAGTGGCTGGTTACCATGGAAATGATGCACAAGGTAGACCTTTCAGAAAATGCTAATGTTAATACGTCTTTGTTGGAAGAGTTCATATATTAATCAGAAATGAAGAGAACTTTAATAACAAAGCAATGCAAATAGCTTAGAAACAAAAGCTGTCTGCTTGTATCAAACAAATACAATTCATCATCTCTTTTGCCCTGACCTTGACAGAACAGAACATGACTCTTCCCTGAACTCTGCAATCAGTGAGTAGGTAGCTAGTTGTTTTTTTTTTTAATTAATGTGAGATTTCATCTTCAATTACCATATGCACAGACTTAATTTCTGCTTTGTTAAATATTGTGTAGGGTCAAAACTGATTTCCACAGTTCTCTGCCTCCACAGATTATTATTTCCAGAGTATTTTTCTGCCTTGGATGCTATCTACTAGCATCCCCCAACTCTAATTAATAATAACTTGGTTTCCTGAAGCCATAGTTACACGGAATATATATTAAAGAAATTCTTAGCTTTTTGACAGCCTTTTTTGGTCATAATGTATTATTTATTTTATGCATATAAAAGAACTATATGCTAATTATAGAAAAAATCTAAAGGTATAAAGTAGTTTTTTAAAGTAAGTATCATCTATGAGCTCATCAGGAATATTTAAACACCATTAGTTTTTATATGTATAATTTTCTTTATTATTTTTGCATATAGCATTTAGAATAAAACCTGTATTCATACTTATATAAAATCTTTGTTTTTCTACAAAACAACTTACAGAATAACAGAATATTAGAGTTAGTAAGAACATTTTATCATATCACATAATGATAGCCCGCAAACTATCTTTTTCCAATTACGTAAATTTTTCTGTCATGTGTTAATTAGATTGCTAATTAAAATGACTTACTGGTTGTTAAGTGACAAGATGATTATCTGATAATGCTGTCATAAATGAAAGTACACATTTATTGGTGATTCTTGCCTTTAATTGACTACTCCAGTATAGCTCACACTTTAAGACAAATAAACTTGTGCTTGAATAACACCTCAAATGAAGGTACTTTGGATTATAAATATTTGCTACAGAATGTTCTTCATTGTTGTTTCAAATGGAGTCTCTTTAAATGTTGAGCAATTGAAATGTGAACTTACTTAACAAATTTTTATTAACTTAAAGATTCCATTTTAGTCTCACATCACAGCCTTGTTGGTGTTCTCTTGCTGTCATGCAGTCCATCCTTAGGGGAACTGACATGGTTTGTCAGGAAGTAGTTAAGGACCAGGGGACTCAACTGTACAGTTAATAATTACTTTCATCAAATAAATGTTGTAAGTAGAGAAAGACACGAATTTAGTCATCTGGCACCCTTAGGGACAAAACTGTCAACATACCATTCCAGTTAGTATTTCCATATAGGAATTGTTTAGGACGTTGGCCTAACAGTACAAAAGTCATGCATTGCATGTTTCTCTGGGGCAATTGTCCTCTTAGCTTATTAAGGGTGTTTAAGAATTGCCTGGAGATATTATCTAAAATAATGCTTCCTGAGCTCTATCGCCAGTAATTCTGCTTTAGTAAGTCTGGGATAAGACCTGGGAATGTGCATTTTTAACAACCTCTCTTCTCCCTATCCACTTGGGATTCTCAGAGAAGTTGTCCACTGACACTTCATTATATAGAACACTGCTCCAGGGATTTAAAATAATTTATGGAACTCCCTAATCTCATTTACAAACTAGAAACATTTGGGGACACTGAGGTATGGGGCAGGAAGTAAAGGGTAAAGATAGCTAGTCCAATAAGGGAAAAATAACTCTGTTGAACTAGTAATATCTCCCTTAATCACAGCAGCCTAGCCAAGAAAACAATAGTCTTCATGGGCTCTTATAATAAGCCCAGTGATTGTCACAAATGCTTGATGACCTAGAATTACCTAGCTGGTTGCCAGCCAACCTCATACTTTGTCTTTTCCTTANGGGGGGGGGGGCTCAGAATTCTATTCTTCTAGGTATAAAGGACAGGCTGAGAGGAGGGGCTTAATCCGAGCTTTTTAAAGAAAGAAGTGGAGGTAAACAGTGGCAGGAAGTACACTGAAACCCTCTTAAGAAAATGGTAGAAATGAGAATCAGTGTTGTTTCTTTCCCTCAAATTGAGCTTGAGAATATAATCAGTTAGTTCCCTCCTGTAATCTCAGGAGGAAACAAGTGGCACACTGGTTAATTTGAGAAATGATTACAACAGGAGTTATCTACAGAGGTTGGACGGGATGTAGGGAGGCCAGAAGTCCATGCCTATACTCCAGGAAGACAATCAGCTCTGGGCCTGGAGGGGCTGCATGAGGGAGCGGTTATGGAGAACTCTGTGGAGAGAGTGACTAACAAGGGCTGTGACCACCAATGGCCTAGGTCAGCCCAAGGTCACAGTGCCAGCCCTAGACTAACCTCTGGGAAGAAGTCTTGGGGAAGACGCCATTGCCTTTCTGCGTCTTGTCTCTTGTGAGAGCCTCCTTTTGTCAAATTCAGTCAGGAGCCAGAGGCGGGGGAGTTGTTGGTAGAGACTGGACAGATCAAACTTTCAGGACAGGCAGGTAGAGAAGAGTGGAGATTGAATGGGGTCTGGAAGTAGGGGCTGAAAGCAAATAAAAGACTTCCTGCCCGGGATGGGAACCTTCATTTTGAATCTAGCTCACATGCTTCTTATGAAAATTTGGCAACTCATAAAATTCTGAGATTCAATCTTTTTATTAAAATGATTGTATAATGACAATTTAGATGACAAAATACTTTGAAAAGACAGACATAACACATCATCGGGGGGGATAATGAGACTAATTTATGCAAAAAGCATATATACCTATACATACATATACACATAGATACATATTTAATACTTATTTAACATATATAAATACTCAAATTATATATTGTATATTTATGTTATAGATAAATGTATGATTTTACATATAAGTATATGTGTATCTAATATATATAATTTATATACAGAGACATAAATGGTAGGTTTTTATTCCATGTTGATAAAATCCAAGATCTTAGCCAATGTTCTCTAAAGAAACACAGAGAAAAGAACACAACACCTAAGTGTTCAGTTTTATGTCTTTTCACAAGTGAATACAATAATTACCATGCAGATAAAATAGAGCATTATAAGCACCCTAGCCTGTCATATCATATAACATGTAAATAGCATTTGGTAAATACATGTCAGCATTTATTTGTCTCTTCTCCTTTGGCTGACTTTCAGGATGTTCTCTAATTTTTTACTATAACAAAACTGCTGCCATAAACAGTTGTGTACTGTCTCCTTGTACACATGGGCAAGAGTTTCCCTAAGATAGAGTTTCCCTCAGAAATGGAATATCTGAATCATAGGACAAGGACAATTAAAATTTACTAGATATCAACTAAGTGCACTCTGTGTTAACCAGCAGTGATAGTGTTTCTGGTTAGTCACACCCTCAGCAATACTACCCATCTTCAGCCTTGTGTATTCTCACAAACCTGATGGATTCTGATTGTCACTAAGCCTACATTTCCCTGATTATTAATGGAGCACCTCCCTCTGTTTAGTCTCTCTTTAGATTTCCTTTTTGGTGAAATTTCCTTCCATACCCTTTGCACATTGGTGAATTACTTTACTAGATTTTCTGATAATAAATGATCCTTAAATTCCTAGGAAGAAAACCAATGTGTACAATGCTGGGTATAGTTTGTTAACATTTTATGTATTTTTTTACATCAATGCTCATAAATGAGCTTATGATTTTCCTTTCCTATTCTATACTTGTTTTGTTTCCAGTCCCACAGTTATCTTGGGCTCATGAGAAGAATGTTTCCTTTTTTTTCTGTCTTGGAATACTGGAGATACCTGTTTCCCTAATGATTAATGGAATTTGGCTGAAAACCTTCTGGGCTTGATGGATTTTAAAATAAATTTTATTTCCCACAATTCAGTTTTTAAAGGTCTATTGAAGTTTTTATTTCTTCTCAGATCAGTTTGGTTGGATAAACGTGTCTGTCTAGGTATTCAAATTTTTTTAATGTTTATTTTTGAGAGACAGAACATGAGTGGGGAGGGACACAGAGAGGGATACACAGAATCTGAAGTAGGCTTCAGGCTCTGAGCTGTCAGCACAGAACCTAACGTGGGGCTCGAGCTCATGAACCATGAGATTATGACCTGGGCTGAAGTCAGACGCTCAACCAACTGAGCCACCCAGGTACCCCGGTATTCACATTTTTAATCATGTTCTAATGTCCTTCCTTTTTCTAAATCATTACTATATCTAGGTATGTCTGCATTTTCAGCAGTAGTATTTTGATCACACCTTTTACTATATTTCTTGATTTTTATTAGTTTTGTCAAGGAAACAACATTTGGTTTAGTTAATCCTATCTACCTTTGTCTTACANTTTCAGCAGTAGTATTTTGATCACACCTTTTACTATATTTCTTGATTTTTATTAGTTTTGTCAAGGAAACATTTGGTTTAGTTAATCCTATCTACCTTTGTCTTTTATTAATACATGCTCCTCTATTATGTTCCTTTTTTTTCTATTATTCTGGGTTTTATTTACTTTTTTAACCAGTTTAAACTTTTTTAAATCTTTTTTTTAATGTAGATGCTTCTCTCATTATTTTTTATATCCTTTATCCTGGTAGAAGCATTTAAAGCTCTAAATATTCCTCTAATTCTGCATTAGCTATATCTCACAAGTTTTAATATATAGAATCATCATTCCATGAAATATATTAAAAATTCTCATAATAACTTTCTATTTGACTCATGGATTATTTCAAAGTGTGCTTCTAAATTTTCTCATCCATTAGAGCTTTTCTTTTTTCTTTCTTTCTTTCTTTTTTTTTTTTTTTGATTTTGTTTTTGCTATTGATTTCTATTGCGATCCACTGTGGTTTGAGAACCAGGTTTATATGAAATGTTGAGTCTTCATTTTCTTTTGAGACTTGATTTGTAAACATCCAAGGTGCAAAAAAATAATGTGTGTATTACTCAAATCTCTTCCATTCTTACTAATCTTTATATGTTTAATCTATTATTTTTTGAAAAATATGTGTTAAAAATACTACTGTTATTATTTACTTATCTATTTTCCCCTTACAAGTCTCTCAGGCTTTGCTTTAATCATATGGAAATTTTGTTACCGGGTATATACCTGTTGATAGTTAACATTGCTTCCTAGCAACTTTTTTTTAGCATTGTGGTGAACATCTTTATATCTAATAATATTTTTACATCAAAGTCTACTTTCATTATTATTGCACCAACTTTGTTTTAGTTAGATTTGCATTCTTTTTTTTTTAAGTTTATTTATGTATTTTGAGAGAGAGAGAGCACGCGCATGAGAGGGGCAGAGAGACAGAGAGAGAGAGAGAGAAAGAGAGAGAGAGAGAGAGAGAGAATGACAAGCAGGCCCTGCACAATCAGTGCAAAGCCTGATGTAGGGCTCAATCTCATGAACTGCGAGATCATGACCTAAGCCAAACAAAGAGGCAGATACTTAACCGACTGAGCCACCCACGTGCTGCTAAATTTGCATTCTGTACCCATTCTCTCCCTTCCCAATTTTAGGATTTTCTCTTATAATTAACTTGTGACTGAGTTTTATTTTGTAAATCCAATATGACAATGTTTGTCTTTTATCTCCTGGGTGAATTCAGTATTTGGCTTGATAACTGACAATTCGGATTTATATTTTCAATTTCATTTTATTTTGGGCTTTTTTACTTACTCTGCTTTTTACATGTTTCTTTTTTTTTTTTCCTCTTCTCATTCACTGACTGAGTTTTTTTCTAAATCCCATTTTCCTTCTATTGGAAGGATATGGTTATCATTGAAAGTTTAACATGGTTATTTGACTACTAAAAGTTATAATTCAATAAAATCTCAACCTTTCTTTTGAACAGCACAAGAACTTTTGAGTGCTATTCTCTCTCTTTTTGCATATTGTTATAGGTACCCATGAAGCTATCACCACAAATCAAGACAATGAACACATCTACTACCCCCTTAAGGTTTTCTTGTGATCCTTAGTAATTTTTACCCTTCTCGCCCCACGCTTTCTCCATCCCCAGGCAACCACTGATCTGCTTTCTGTCACTATAGATTAGTTTTCAGTCTTCTAGAATTTCATATAAATGAAAAGCTAGTCTTCTCTTGTCTGTTTTTTTTTCCTCAGCATAATTGTTGAATATATCAACAATTCTGTCATTGTTATTGCTGAGATGTGGTCCATTTCATGGATGTACAGTTTGCTTATACATTCACTTATTATGGGAATTTGAGTTAAGTTTGGAGTCATTGCATTTTTAAAAATCCTTCTGTACTCATGATTATAAAAAATCTCCAAAATGTTTTTCTAGCACTATTATGTTTTTATATTTTTACATTTAAGTCTTTCTTAAAAATTTTTGAGCATTTATTTTTGAGAGACAGAGACAGAACATGAGTGGGGAAGCGGTAGAGAGAGAGGGAGACACAGAATCTGAAGTAGGCTCCAGGCTCTGAGCTGGAACTCATGAACCATGGGACCATGACCTGAGCTGAAGTCGGATGCTTAACCAACTAAGCCACCTAGGTGCCCCTATTTTTACATTTAAAAATTAATCTATCTTGATTTTATTTGGTGAATAAAATATGCCAATTTAAGACATGCTAAGTTATAGTTTTCTGAGTAAATCAGTTATGCTCATATTATTTTTTGACTATATATCCTTTGTACTGATGTAATGCATGAACTTTCTGATAGATTAGATTCTTATAAACATTTGAATCTTTTGTAACTCCATATTCTATACCACTGAACTCTTTTTTGTTCCTAAATCACCACTAGTTGGCTAAATATTATTGTTGTAAAACATACGGTAGTATCTGACAACTTACACCCTTTATACTTTCTTTTATGTCTTTCTTGATTACACTCAAATATGTAATCATTAATCTAGTTAAATTTCGGAATAGCCTTATTGATTTATAAAAAGATCAATTCCTTTGGAATTTTGTTCAGAATGTATGACACTATGAATTATAATAAGAACTATATAACTTATATTTAGTTAGTCCCTTAGTCCCTGTTTCTGTCACTGAGCTCCTAAAACCTTTAGAATTTCCTGAATGATGAGAGCAACACAGGTGGCTTTTGTTGTTAATGAGGTGAGAGTTGGACTGCACCTAAGACTGGGGCTCTTTGCCAGGAGAACCAAACACCTGATTAGAGGGTTGAAACTTTCAGTTCTGCTCCTGACCTACATGAAGGGGTGAAGTTTGAATCAGTTGCCAATGGTTAATGATTTGGTCAAGTATGTCTATGTAATGAAGCCTCCAAAAAATGCCAAAAAGGACAGGGTTCACAAAGCTTCTGGGCTGGTGAACACAGGGAGGTGCAATGCACCTAGAGACAACATGGATGTCCATGTCCCTTCCCCATCCTTACCCTAAGACTCTCTTCTGTCTGGCTGTTCTTGAGTTTTATCCTTTTATAATAAATTGATAATCTAGTGAGTAAATGGGTTTTCTGAGTTCTGTGAGCCACTGTAGAAAATTGAATCCAAGGAGGGGATCAATGGAACTTCTAACTTAGAACCTGTCAATAAAAAGTATAGGTAACAACCTAGACTTGCAACATGGGATCCTTCAGTCTCTGGCCATTTAGTTATAAGCACAGGTGACACTGGGGCTTGTGACTGGTGTTGGAAGTGGGAGGGAGAGCAGTCTTGCAGGACTGAGTCCTTAACCTGTGGAATGTGACACTATCTTTGGGTAGATAACGTGTCAGAATTCAATTGACAGAGAATGGACCCAGAAAACTATTTATGGTGTGGAAGCCCCATCCCCCCACACACATACACGTTGAAATTGGGTTTAAAATGCAAAAGAGAATTACATTAAACTAATAGATTATTAGGGACAGGAATGGAAATCTTTAAAATATTAAGAATTTATCCCAATGCGAACAGTTTGTCTCTGTTTCTTAAGGTTTAAAAAAAAAAAGCTGTTTGTCAGTATTGTTTGTGGTGGTCTCCAAGTGCCCTCAATCTCTTTATTATCATTTGGTTTTAGTGGGGGGGGGGAGATGTTTAAGGATAACATGTGTTAATGCTTGTGCAATCTTTCTAGTCTACCTTGATAGTGGTCACTGTTTCAAGTCATATAGAACAATGATCAAGTCTATGTTGAAAGTTAGATATTTCCTACCTACTACTGATACCAGTTGATATTAAATTGACATTTCTTTACATTACTTTTTAGAATAGATGTTTATTTTCAGCTTGTTGGGTCAAATTTTCTTTGCATTTGAACATACTAAGTTATATTGTCAATTTTATTCCTCATCATTTTCTCCTCAACCCTTGGCATTTATCTATTTGCTGTTATTTTGAATGGATTTCTTTTTTTTTCTTTTCATTTTCAAAATGTGTATTGCTTGTATGTACAAAAGCCTTTGGTTTCTCCATCTTTGTCTTGAGTCCACCTCTAAAATTTATTAATTCATTCAAATAAATGGAGGAAGGCACTAATCAAGTAAGCAGTATCATTTCAAGTTATGCTACATACTATGAAGAAAATTAGAACAAGGTAAAGAGATGGATGGTGGCATAGGGAAGCCACTCTACATAGTGTTTGAGGAAGAACTTTCTGAGAGAATGTCATTAGAAGAGAGCCCAGATAAAACCTATGCATTGAGATTAGAAATTTCCACATAGATAAAAGCCCTGAAGCTAGCACAAGCTTGATGTATTCAAGAGTAGTAAGAAGGCCAATGTAACTGAAACCCAGCTACCAGATGTATCAGGATTGGTCCAATCAGAAGAGAGAAACCAAGCAGTAATTTGAACAAGGCAAGCTTAATATAGGGAATTACTAACTATATCAAGATTAGAGTATTGGAGTAGTGAGGGACTGGCTAATCTGTAAAGAGAACTCTGAAGAATATAGGAATAGCAGATATAATGGAGCAGTCACTAACTTTACAGGTCAGGCAAAACACCAAGGGAGACCTTTTTCTCCTCAGGACTGAGATTCTGACCCTCTTAAAAAGGGCAAAGTTATGCCTCACTGGATAGCAGAGAAATCACTATGGTACTGCACTACAGGGACTTGTCAGAAATCTGCCCTCTGGAACTTGTCAGAAATTCAATTCCCTGGGGTGCTAGGGAAAGCTGTTCATGGGAAGGTGTCTTAGTAGACACATTCTGCTACTACAAAACTTCTAAAGTGAAGTGCCAGGGGAGCTGTTGGCCACTGAATGCTACTGGCTATTGGACACTATAGGAGCCGAGCAAAGGAAAAGCTCTGAGTGCTTTAGAAGCCTGGTGCTAGGAAAAATACCCATGCTGCAGAAGTCATGTGCACTGCTGGAGCTAAGTGCTAGACAACCCACAAATGTCACAGGAGCCTGGTACTGGAGAAGCTGTACACACATTGCAGGAATGTGCTGAGCAAGTATACCAGGGTTAGAAAGAAAATTCTTTCTTCCTGCAATAACTTTTCCATTTCCTCTACTGGCAAAGCCAAAGATCATGCCAGCAATCAATGGAAAAGCATTTAAAGGTCCAGATCCATTTTCACAGAGCAAGAAAAAAAGATGAATTTGGAGCAAAGAGGCAGCAAATAAATAATTGGTACACCAGGGCAATCGTGGTAATGAGGTTGGATTCATATGCACAGCCAGATTATGTAGGCCATGTTGACCGCTCTGAGAAATTTGTATTTTATTTTAAGGATGATTTGAAGATCTGTTGGAAGGGTTTGAGGAGAGGAGAGGAGGAACTAGAGAAGAAGCAATGAGACTCGTAGGAAGTAGTTACAATAAGCTTAATGTAAGATGTTGGTGACTGTGGAGCTGATGAGAAGTGGTTGGAAGGAGAATCTATGGAACCTTCTCATGGATTGAAAGTTGACATGTAGTTGATGTTCAAAGAGTACTCTAGCTCCCTAGAAAAAGGATAACTCTATCAGAACATATATGGGAACTTAGCTGATTGTAGAAAGTTTCTCTTTATATGACTGCCAACTCAGTTAAATAATTAGTATTGTAGTACCTTATTGTGGTTGAGTTTTAACTTATATTTAGTTTGCTACTTATCAATCAAAATACTCAAGATTAAACTACAAGACAGCATTGACATTCAAAACCACTGTGTACATAGGCAATTGCCCCTCAACACACCGGACAATGCTACTAATGACAGTAGAAATAGCCAAGAGTTCTGTGTCCTTTAGGGAAGTACAAAGACTATCAAACTGATCCCCAGGACACCAGACTTGGTCTGGGTTTGTATATTTGAACTTTTTACTATAATTCATGGTAAGATATCTATTTTATGTCAAGAGTAATGACAATGTGTGAAGTAAAACAAGTTTTGCTAAACATACAAATCCTTATTCCATTTGTTGTATTCTAGTAGTTTTTTATTCTAGTTAACATTTCAATAGTAGTCATATACTTTTGAATTAATTCTTGAACCAATAATGAGCCATAACCTTTAGTTCAAAAATATGGGTCTGGGAAGTTTAGAAAAATTTCTCACTTCTCAGTGGCTAAATTTTTTTTGCCAAAGCTCTTCATGTGAGTAGTGCCATTTGCTAGTTTATAGCAGGGCACAAAAAAACTTCTCTTTTGCATCACCTAAGTGAGGAAGAAACTGCGCTTGGGGGTGAAGTTGCGTATTAGTTTTAAGGCCCCATTTTGTATCCCAGAAGTTTTAAGTTTATAATTCAGCATTTATTGTCTGTCATTCACTGGTCTATATGTTATTCAAGACTAAGAAGTTAAACTTAATTATCTTCACATCCCCTAACATCCTTAAGATTATATATTATACTCAGTAATTAAATAAACTTACTTTATAGTGTAATTAAATTGAACACTAAATAATGACTATAGCATGTGTTTAAATTGGAAAACAGAATTTCGGAAATGAGATTTTTAAAAGTTAGTTTTGCTATTTATACAAATATATAGCTCTATAATTTTCAAAATGATTTCAAATTTTTGAAAATTTTGAAAATTTTCTTCCTAACATAACTTTTGCTTATTTAGTACTTTGCAGTTTTCTTGGTTCTTTTACATACTATTATCACAATCGAGATTAAAATAGCCCAGTAAAGTACACAAATATTCCCATTTCTATCAAGGTAAAAAAAACAAACAAACTGATAGCATAGTATAAAAGAAACATCACAATCTGAACCTCATCTATTTCTGTAGACTCTCTTCATTGCCCACCACCCAAATAATTCACCAACTGCACCAATTACTTATTCCCTTCCACCATGATTTTTTTAACTCCATTCCTTTGTAGGCATTGTTTCCCCTCATTGAAATGCTGATCTACCGCCCCCCCCACCTCATCTTCAGCTTTGCCTTGCTAACTCCTACCTAGCCTTCAAAACTCTTTCTAACCTGTCTACTTCCAGGAAGTGTCTAGCAAAAGTGAAATTAGTAAGACCAGCTGGGAGGATATGAGAGCAAACTAGAAAAAGTTAATGAATAAGGAACAAATGAGAAAAGCAGATGTATAAGCCATGTTGTGTCACCCTTTGGAATGTTTGACTTCCAATATAATGATCTTCTTTCTGTCATTGGAAACAGAGCCTCTCTCGTGATACCTCCATGCCAAAGGTCCCGCTATGCCACCTACTTTGATGTTGCTGTCCTTCGCTGCCTACTCCAGCCTCATTGGTCTGAGGAAGGTACTCAGTGGTCTTTGATGTACTATCTACAAAGGCTGCGGCACATGTTGGAAGAGAAGCCAGAAAAGCCCCCAGAGCCAGATATTCCTCTCCTGCCCAGACCCAGGAGCAGCTCGATGGTAGCAGCAGCTCCCTCACTAGTGAACACCCACAAAACCCAAGTAAGAGAAACTCAGTCCATTGTCTTTTGAATCAACAATTTTGGCCATAACAGATTCTCTTTTTTCTATGCATCCATCTCTTATTTATCCAGTGCTGACTATTTTGTTGGTGGCTTACGCTAATAAAATTATCCTTCCCTTACATCTTTTACTAGATCCTTTTGCTTCTTTTTAGTATCAAAAAATGTTCAAAAAAATGGTATCTAAATGCCTTTTGCACACACTAATCTAGAGTTAAGACTCTTGATCCAGAATAATGGAAAATTGGGCCTTCCAGCTAATTGAAATACTAGTTAATAACTTTCACAGGTAACCATTAATTTCTGGTGTCATGAAATGTGTGACATTCCTATTACTGAACATGGTTTAACTTTTTGCATAGCTCAGAATTTTCCAGCACCTCAGTATCATAATTAGAATGATTGCTTTTGGTATATAGTCTTGCTTTTCATTATAGATGTTTATAAAAAATAAACTGACTGTATACTGATTTGATGACATCCCCCTGAAAATCACTTTTTGGTAAATGAATGTGCTAATAGCAACTTGAACACTTTTTCTTTCCATCTTTCTCATCGATACCATATATGTTGAATATGTAGAGAAAAAAAGTGTGATTTGCAGTATGTCCCAGTTGTTTGGTTTACTTACATATGAATTGGGTATGTCTGAAAAAGTCTGCATATTATGAATATAAACATGAGCAATGTAAGTGTATAAAGAGGAGATACTCCATTTTAGTAGTAGATGACTCTGCTCAAAGTAAAAATCTCCTTTGGTGAGTCATTAAACAGAAAAATTTTTTTAATAAGAAAAAATGAGATACCTGTCTCCTCCCTATTTTCTTAGCTTTCCTGAATTTGGAGCCTCGTGGCCTTACTGTTGAAAACTCCAAACAGAAGTTAAGGTTAATATATGTTGTTTCTCCTCAGTAGCAGGATTATGGATTCTAAAAGTCTAGACATGTGAGTTAAATACTTCATAGATAACAAAACAGTAGGCATATCCTTCATAAAAATATGATATCTCAATAAGAAAAATGTTTGGATTTAAAGCTCTAAGCTTTTGGTCATGAAGTCTACCTTTATTTTCTGTTAAGGATCTCACCATGAAGTGTAATGAAGAGGAAAAATCTCTTAGCCCGGAGGCATTTTCTAAGGTTTCATTGACAAATTTACGTAGGTCTGCAGTCCCAGACCTTTCTTCAGACCTTGGCATGAACATTTTTAAGAAGGTGAGTCAAATACTTATGCTCTTTGGTATTTTGGTAATTGAAATCAAATCACGATGACATGAAGTGTTTCTGATCATGAAGCAGAATGGGATGGGTTGGGAAAAGAACCTTGAGAAGAGAGGTCTGCCTCCAGTTATAACACTGGCTTGTAGCATGAACTGGCACAAGGTCTGTGTTTAGAAACGTTTCCTGTTCTAAATGCTACCAAGCTTAATCCTGATGATATGTGTAGAGTGCTTTCAGTAGTGTGGTGGTGGAGGTAGTTGTGATAGCTGTGATGATGACTTACATTTGTAGGATTCATCTCATTTTATCAAGCATTTTATGTAAATCGTTCTCATTTAATCCAATGAGATCCTCATTTCCCACATTTTGCACCTAAGGTATTAAGTTTTACTGAAGTTCACAGTGATTTAATCATCATGGAACATTTGTTCTTGAAGAACATTATTCTTGAAGTTATCTCCATTTTAAAGACAACAAATAAACCAAACTCTTAATAACGTAGCAAATCCCTCCAACAGATCACTAGATTGTCTACCTTCACAACTTGTTATAAATCATAACGTAGATTTCCATTCAATAAGCATTTATTAACCATCCACTAAAACTCTAAAGATGAGAAATTAAAAGAAGAGTCTTTAGAGCAAAGAACTTTGAGTTTACATTTGGGAGTTAGCTAATCGGGGTTCAAATGCTCACTCTGCCCCTTTAATCTTGTGATACTATGTATCAGTTCCTTCATTTGAAAATTGGATATAACATATACTTACCTCAAAAGGTTATGAGGATTAAGTGGATTAAGTGAAATAATTCATATAAGGTCCTTCCTTACTGTGTCTGGTACTTTGTAAAGACTCAATAAATGTTGATTATTCTCAAAAAAAGAAAGGAAGGAACTGAGGCTTAGAAATTGTGGTAGTTTGTGAAAGGTTTTAACCAAACTTAAAACTAGGTTGTTAAGCTAAATAGTTCATGTTCCTGGGGTGGCTCAGTCTGTTAAGTGTCCAACTTGGCTCAGGTCATGATCTCACAGCTGGAGAGTTCAAGCCCCACGTCAGGCTCTGTGCTGACTGCTCTCAGAATCTGTAGCCTGCTTCAGATTCTGTGTCTCCTTCTCTCTCTCTCTGACCCTTCCCCACTCGCTCTCTCTCTCTCTCTCTCTCAAAAATAAATAAATGTTAAAAAAAATTAAAAAAGAAATAAATAGTTCATGCTCTTATGAATCCACCCTTCCAGCTCTCTTTCTGGAAATATATGGAGCTAATGAGATAGAAAATAATATTTGTAGAATAATATATGTGCAGTAGCTTCATTTTCTATTTTACAAAATAATTAGTTCAATTGTGTTTATGAAAGTCACAGAACATATTATTAACTTATCTAGAGCTCAGAGTGTTGCTAAGCAAGTAGTCATGTCTACTTCATTGTTAACACAATAATAGGCAGTGGCTATAGTTTTTCTAAAAATGTCGATCATCAGTGGAGAATAAGTTTTCAGTACTGACTGCACATGAGAATCTCTGGGGAGCCATTAAAAATTTATGTGCCCAGATATGAACTCAAACCAATTAGGTCATAATTGCTGAAGGTTAGGCCCAGACACTGGAATATTTTAAATGCTTCCCAAGAAGCTAATTTATACTGAACTCTTATTTACACTGGATTTTGAACTTGTTTGGTAGGAATAATGGGTCTGTACCAGTTCATGCTGTGTATCTTTTAAAACTCTTCTTATGAACAGTGGCACACATTTGAAGTTGTCTGGCCAGAACCATTGATCTCAATCCCGAAACATGGAACAGAAAATACTGGCTGGTCCAAGTGGTGATTTAGATATCCTATACTCTAACTCAGTGATTCTAAAATTTTAGCATGTATCAGAATCACCTATAAGGTTTATTAAAACACACATCGCTGGGTCTTATCTTCTATGTTTCTGATGTAGTATGAACCTGAGAGGTTTGTACTTCTAACAGTCTCTCACTTGATCCTGATGCTGCTGGTCCAGAAACAATCCAACCTAGCAGAAGGACCTAAGAAATATGTTGCCTTTTGCTTTGTTTCTTTCACTCTTTCAATACACTGTGGAAAATTCACCCATCTCTATTGGGTGATACTCAGTGACTTTCTGAGTCTCTTCTTCCTGGAACATTCCTTTATTTACTATAGATTATAGAGCCCTTTGGGAAGCAAACTATCACTTTTCCTTGCCCTGTGCCTAACCCTTAACCTCTCATCCTTATAGTTCAAGAGCCGCAAAGAAGACCGAGAGAGGAAAGGCTCCATCCCATTCCACCACACAGGGAAGAGGAGGCCTCGAAGAATGGGAGTGCCATTCCTGCTTCATGAGGACCACCTGGATGTATCCCCCACCCGAAGCACATTCTCCTTTGGAAGTTTCTCTGGGCTTGGAGAAGACAGGCGCGGCATTGAAAAAGGAGGCTGGCAAACCACCATTTTAGGTGACCACAAGGACTTTCCAAAGTAGGGCAGAGCTTGAGTGACCTGTTTAGAAATCTGGATCTAGGGCTCCCGGGCAAATCTGCATCTTTCTAGAACAGCTTAGTCAAGAAATGTGAGCCCAGATGCTAGCTTCCTAGTACCAAAGGAATGCAGATAATTTAATTTAATTAAATATAGAAGAACCTTGTATAATTAGTTAAGGGCTTTATTTCTGAAGTACTCTAGGTGTTCTAGGTGTGGAAATATGGCCTTAAAGGGTCTCGTGCATTAACTTTCATTGTGAACCCAAAGGCAGACTTTAATTTGGATATTACAGAAGGAAAGTGTAAAGAAAAGAAAAGTTTTTTTTTTTTCTTTCTGGATGACATATTAAGAAAGCCATCTTAAAATCAGGAGCTGACAGCTAGCTGGAACTCTACATATGGTTTCTGACATTTGGCTTAGATTGGGGCTGATCTTCCAACAGGCAGCTTCCTCAGTCATCTTGACCCTGACTATTCCCAGAGGTAGTCTATTTCCTACTATTTGGCTGTGTCTCATACACTTCCCAATGTCCCTTTACTCTCACTGTCATCCTTTGGAAAAACAACATCTCAGCAGAGAATCTTCCACTTTCAAACCCTCTTTTGGTGCTCTTGTCTATCTCAGGGAAGTTTACCCGGCGGGGCAGCTCGGATGCAGCCACGGAGATGGAGAGCCTTAGCGCCAGGCACTCACATTCCCACCACACCCTGGTGAGTGACCTACCAGATCACTCCAACAGCCACGGAGAAAACACTGTCAAGGAAGGTGGGTCGGAGGCCACACCTGCAGGCGGGAGTTCAGGTTCCTTTTCCTGTTTCCTGTTTTTACTCCATGTTTCATTTTCATTGTAATTTGGCTCCTTACACTTTGTGAAAACTTGCATTCATGTATTACATTGCTTGGTAATTTACTTGTGAGCTTTTGTTAGGATTTCCTTAGTAGCGAAGCTATTTGATGGCATACTGCAAACACCATGAGTCTCAGAGGGAAAGCAAGCCATTCGTATTTGTTTTCAAAAGGTCATAGACCCACAGGGCTAGAAGAGACTTGGAAGACAATTATATGCTCTACTTGGATTCCCTGTATGATGTCCCACTAAAGGGCTTGTCCACCTTCAGTGCAAGGAAAGACCGCCTTCCATGGCCACTGATTCCTTCTTCCAACAGCTATGATTTCAAATAAGTGCCTTACATGCTTTATTTGGAAAAAAAAAATGTGTATGTCTGGGTGGAATCTAAAATGGGTTCTTATTCTGTACTCATAATCTATGAGCATAAATCTAAGCCCTATTTTCTCTGGACCATATTTCAAGTATTTGATGATACCAGTTAGTTACCACCACAAATTTATGTTTTAATACTCTTAAACAAAGGAGAAAAAACTCCTTCTTATTTGTTGTTTAAATACGCTAGATAAAACCAAATATTTTACCAGCCACAAACTTGGGGAGAAATACTCTAACTAAACTGGTTTACCTATGTCAGTAGCATCTGCCATTTAATAGTGGGCAAAATCCACCTATTAAACAAAGTTAAATTCTATCTTGGGTCTTAAAGAAGCCAGCTGGAAGTCATGTTTTCTATAACCTTCATTTTTTACCAGATATTACATGGCCTTAACACTTGAGGGGATTCGTGGGAATTGAGAATAGCTCTGAGACTATAAGTCAAACATCTACAAAAGCTTCAGCTGTGGTTGTTGTTATGATAATATAACTGTCTAAAATGATAGCGTGGCAAGTTACCATGGGGAAAACTAAGACATTGCTTTCTTTTTATTAGTGCGATCCCAGATCTCCACTATTACAGTCGCAACCTTCAATACCACATTGGCATCGTTCAACGTAGGCTATGCAGACTTTTTCAGTGAGCATATGAGGAAGCTCTGCAACCAGGTGCCTATCCCAGAGATGCCACATGAGCCCCTGGCATGTGCAAACCTGCCTCGAAGCCTCACAGACTCCTGCATAAACTACAGCTACTTAGAGGACACGGAACATATCGATGGGACCAATAACTTTGTCCACAAGAATGGCATGCTTGATCTTTCTGTAAGAAGAAAGAATTTTTCTTACCAAAGCTTGGAAGATAATGACTCTTTGATCCAGCTTTTATAATGCTGGGTAAAATGGGTATATGGATCCTTAGAAATGTTGAATCTTAAAATGAAAAGGCTACCCATATAAAAAAATGTCACAAATGTGTCAACCATCATAGATGTTAGATCTTTCCCCCTTTTTTTCAAGCATTACATTAGGTGTGATATGATCTCAGAATGTTTTTATAATCCAGAAGTATTAGCAAATCCTGAATATGCATATATAAATGTACATAAATGTGTGTGTGTGCTAAGTCCCTTATAAAAAGTTCTGTTTGTTTTCTTTTATTATATAAGCAACATGACTACAAACCTCCTGTGTAGCAAGGGAACATGAATAGAAGTCCATTAAAAGATTTAACCTTACATTCTCAAGAATGCCTGTCTTGATTATAGTTATTATCAAATGAAAGGGTTGTTATATTTTACAATTATATTTCACAAAATGTTTTATTTCACATTAGGGAACTGGCTTAGCAAATAATTTAAAATATTAACATCAATGAAAGGACATAATTTAAACATGCAAATATTTTGCATTTAAAATTGAAGTGTAAATAATGATACAATTGTGAATACATAAATGTTCCCCTATTATGTAGATATGGAAATTATTGTTCTTTATCCATTATTGACAAAAAGTGAAAGGCAGAGAATTAAAGCATTTTGATTTAAAAACTCAGTTGAGCAAGTTTCCACTTGAATAAAAAAGGTCTGCCCCATTAATCACTGTTTTTCATTACCCCTATTAACTGTCTATATTGGCAAGTTTTAGAATACATGAGATAATACATACATTTTTTTCACACATACATTTTTAATTCTTTGGATGACTTATGCTCTACATTAAACATGTACAGAAAGTCCAAATGCAATGTAGATAGGAATATCTGAGAATTAACTGAATTATTTGTGCTTAAGTGCATAGAACAGCCTAAAGGACATGGATTAAACAGAATAACCAGACCTATGTATGAAGGTGTAAGTAATTGAGGTAAATTAACCATCCTCTCTTTATCTTTGTCTTCCCCCCAGGTGGTTCTGAAGGCTGTTTATCTTGTCCTTAACCATGACATCAGTTCTCGTATCTGTGATGTGGCACTAAACATTGTGGAATGCTTGCTTCAACTTGGTGTGGTGCCTTGTGTGGAAAAAAACAGAAAGAAGAGTGAAAACAAGGAAAATGAGACTATGGAAAAAAGAGCAAGTGAGGGAACCTTTCAATTCAAAGGAGTATCTGGAAGTTCACCCTGTGGATTCGGGGGCCCTTCGGTTAGTGGAGCTGGAGATGGTGGAGGAGAAGAAGGAGCAGGTGGAGGTGGAGGAGGTGATGGAGGCGATGGAGGAGGAGGTGGAGGAGGTGGCGGTGGACCTTATGAGAAGAATGATAAGAATCAAGAGAAGGTATGAATGAACCACCTTCTGTGTTCTCATGAAATGTTGCCCCCAATTTCTTTCCAGTGCCTGTTTGCCAGCAGTTTGTTGACTTCTAATCACCACTAGTCTCTACAACAAGAAAGTGGTGAGCCTAGAAATTTCTTCATTGGGCTTTCACCAGGCATTAGTAGAAACAGTTAGAAGAAACTGTATTCTCAGTTCACAAACTGTATTCTCAATTCAAAAACCCATTCAAACAGCATTAGAGCTAATTCCCTGGTCATGTTATTTCTCCAGGAAGGTATCTCCAAAATACTACATCACCATAATTCTCAGTCTGCCACCAACAGTAGTAACCCCTTTTGAGTTTTTCAGAGACTGACCTAATTGAGCAATGTTTTCTTTTCAGACTACCATAACAAAATATCACAGATTGGGCAGATTAAACAAAACAAGTTTGCTTCCCACATTTCTAGAGGCTAGGAAGTCCAAGATGAAGGTGCTAGCAAGACTTCTGAAGCTTTTTCTTTTGGTTTGCAGGTGGCTGCTATCTTTCTGTGTGCTCACCTGGCCCCTTTTCATTGTATACTCACACACACACACACCACCCAGAGAGAGAGAGAGAGTGTGCGTTCTCTGATATATCTTCTTAGAGGGCACTGATCTTGTGGTGCCTGGGTGGTTCAGTCAGTGGAGTGGCCAACTTGATTTCAGCTCACATCATGATCCCAGGGTTGTGGGATTGAGCCCTGTGTCAGACTCTGTGCTGAGTATGGACCCTGCTTGGGATTCTCTCTCTCTCTCTCTCTCTCTCTCTCCCTCTCTCTCCCTTTCCCTCTCCCTCTGCCCTTTCCCCTGCTCAAATGCTCCCTCTCAATAAAAAAATGTATTTTTTTAATTTTAATATTTAAAAATGTTTTAATGTTTTTATTTATTTCTGAGACAGAGAGAGAGAGAGACAGCACGAGCAGGAGAGGGTCATAGAGAGAGACACACACACACAAAATCTGAAACGGGCTCCAGGCTCTGAGCTAGCTGTCAGCACAGAGCCCTACGCGGGTGTTCAAACCTATGAACCGTGAGCTCATGACCTGAGCTGAAGTCGGACGCTCAACCAACTGAGCCACCTAGGCCCCACTCTAATTACCTCCCAAAGGCCACAAATACCATCACATTGAAGAATAGGGCTTCAACATACAAATTTGGGGGGAAACACAAGCCGTATAATATTTCCTCAAGATAATGTTTCTTCTTCTGATCTAAGGAATGCATTTTGGGACAGCCGATTTACATCATGGTTGAGAAAGAAAGGGAAGAATTTTGTTCAGTTAATTGGTTGTTGGTGTTGCTTTGAAAGACTACCCTTGGTACTCTTGTGTCTCAGTGTTTCACATCTAATGTTTTTAGCTTTCTTATCATTGGTTATCCCTGAATTTAATTCCCTTTGCTTTGGCAACACCTCCTTTATGATCTCTGCACTTAATGCGAAAAATTAGTTTTCTCTTTTAATTTGAGTTTTAAATAAGAATTACCATAGCTTAAAATCACATAACTTATACTGATTTCAGTATGAGGTTATTGTTGAAAAATGCTGTTAACAAGTTGAAATCAGCAAGACATTTGAATCTCTAACAGGTCACCTTGTACACAGCAGGTGGAGTTTACAGGTGTAAGATGACACTGTTCAGAATTCTACCATCTACATATTATCTAAACTATGAATTGTCCATTTTTTCTTACAGTGTGTCAGGTTTTTACATCTGAAAAAGTGTTGCAGTGCTCCTTCTTCTTTTATAATTTCTTCTTCATGTCTTTCTAATCCTACCTGATACATTTTTAATGTGTATTTATCATGTGTGTTTCTTCATCTCATTACCTACTCCTATCTTCCCAATATTCTGGGTCTCTGATCCAAATATTCTTTACCAATATTTGAGTTCTTTAATCTTTAAGATTTTTTTTCCTCTAACTTAATCATAAATATGTGTTTTCCAATTCTGATAGCATCTTCCAATACTTAAGGTTCCCAATTTCTTACCTACTCCTACTCACTAAGGACAATCTAAAGATCCTCATACCTCACTCTTACTAAATTTCTGTTTTACCTATCAATCTAAACTGGTACTCAAAGCAATAAGAAATGGTGTAATGTCCATTACAATATTCAAGGGAAAATAGAAAACAATAAAAGGGAGTTGTGAAATTTTGATAAACTTTTATTAGTAAAGCTTAGATATTCCAACTAAATTGAAGAGGGCTTTGTTATGTATCCTAAGGATTTCTGAATTTCATTATTAGTATTATATTTTTTGTTTTTACTTCTAAAATTATATCCAATTAGTATCTTCATCTGATTTCTTAGTATAGTCCTGAAAGTCTCTTGCCAATGTAAATCTAGTTATTATACTAGATACTAGGTAATATAAGTATTATTTCGACTTAAGTTATCACTCTTGATGGAATTTTTTGAAGTTAGATTATGTGGGATCAAAAATAATCACCAAAATATCAATGTTTTGTGGCTATGCAAAATAATGTTCTTTATCGTACAAAGAATTTATAAAATAAAACATAACCATAGGTCAAGGGCATGTATTTGTGATTCACACAGGTCTGTTCTTCCCGAAATCCCTGTTGTTTTCAGGAAATCAGAGCTTATCTAGTTTTGCACTCTAGTAATATGAGAAATATGGGGAATTGATTAATTCAGAAAGGAAAATCTAATTTCTATTTCTATATTTGCTACTAACTAATACTGAGAGCCTGAAATGTATATGTCCTGATTTCTGCCTATAGCTTGATACATCTTTCTGAATGTCTGCTCTAAGGACATCTGAAGGTCTAAAGAAAATCAAACCTGAATAGATAGTTTCAAAGAGTTTTGGAGCTAGAGATTTTTTAAGGAACATATAGTAATCTAAAAATGTATGTAAACCAATCTTCCAAATCAGGCCCTACCCAGGGTGAATTTTTCTGAAGCCAAGAGGGACTGAAATCCAGTGTAATCTCTGCTCACTGACCTCTTCACCCAAGGGCTGCATTTACTAAAAGGACTCATCTTTTTCTGATTCATTTACCCAGAGGAATGCCTTTTCTAGTTTGCACAAAGTTGCTTCATAGGGGAGCAGTATCCCACACCTAGATATAATAATTAACATTTTTCTGCTATTATTGTGTGCCTCACATATTTTGACTCATGTTCGCCTCAGAGCTGTATGATATAGGTATTATTATGATTCCCATTTTGTAGGGCTCAGAGTGGTTAAGTAGCTGGCCCAAGGCTATGGAACTAAGATTTGAATCCAAACTAAAAAAATTCTGAATGTCATATATATTATATGACATTATATTAATTATATATGTGATATATACAATGTATGTGATATATGATATATGTATATATATTATGTTAATAAGTATTTATTGGTGAGTCTGAGTCTTCCATTTGCAACCATCTGATCTATATAATTTCCAGGAAACACACTAAAATGTAGAGATGTGTGTGCAGGAAGTTTCCTGGGGTGTCCTCTCAGGATCAACATCTATGAGGTGTCAAAGAAGCAGGATGAAGTAGAGATAGAAGTTGAACTGTAATATAGTTGTAACAGAGAATTCAGCCCATCACACAGAGGGCTCTAAAGCAAGGATGGCTCTTCAAAGTCATCTCCAGGTGGAGGAAGGGAGCCCACCTTTATACACCCCCATCCACCCACCCACCTTCATTATGCCTTTGACCAGCCAATGGAGGCAGGTTGCCACCAGGAAAAGCATAACCTTGGGCAAGGCAGCTTGCTTTAGCTAAGAGCAGTGTCTGAAGAAGAGCTCAGTGGAGCTCAGTGTCAGCCATTAACTGGCTCAGAGAATAAATATTCATTCCTGCAGAAGGCATCTAAGTACCATATCCACTACCTGAGCCAGTAGATTGGATAAGGAAGACCAGCTGCATAACGTTAGGGAAGGAGAGTCTACTCTACCCAAATTATGGAATATGATGTCCAGATAACTCCATCTCTTTCACATGCTACCCACATTTGAATACTTCAAATGACTATCAATGATGAAGGCAAATAGATTTTCCCAGAAGCTACCCTCTTCAGCAGGCTTTTGATAGTACCACCAGACAAGGATTATTGCTAAATTTCTGGAACTGATCAGTGTCTGGAGCTTTGAAATCCCATGGCAACTTCTGACATTTTAAGGGATTTTCTAAATTTACATTTTCACTATATTGTAATACTCATGCCCAAGCAAAGTAAGAATACAAGATTTGTCAACAGTCAGCTTGTTTCTTCCTTTGAAGGTAAATAGGAAGCCCTCCTGAGATGAATAATGAGAACAGTCATCATCCTCTCTTTTGCCCATTTAATTCCTGTGGTTAGTGAAGTACATAGCTTCCGGAAAAATGGACTTCTGTGGGTTATTTCCAACAAGACCTAAAGATTCTAATAGTTTTCCTTTCTATTTAATCAGTTTACTGTGCAGAACAAAGGAAATAATGTATAATGGGTAAGCATTGCTCTGTAAATTGTGAAGAGCTCTTCCACAGTCATGTGATTCAGATTGATATATAAACATTGATAGTCCCCATTTTCTGTCTCTAGTTGGTTCTGATAGTCTGCCAAGGATACAGAAAGCATGTTTTCTAATCAAGAAGTCTATATTTATATCCTTTAGCACTAGCAGGTAATCAAAATGCACAGGCACTTTTCTTTCTTTTAAATCATATTCTGAATTTAAGAAAGGTTAACTTGCTTGGTGAGCCCTTGACAATTCTGTCTTCCAAGTTGCACATGCTTACCATAAATCATTTAAAATTTGGTTTAATCACAAAATGGAATCTCAATACTAAAAGGGCTTAGTGACTAAGTGAACAGATGTTTTTCTTTCTTGTTTGTGGGTGCTAGGATGAAAGTACACCTGTAAGCAACCATAGGCTTGCTCTGACCATGCTCATCAAAATAGTGAAGTCTTTGGGATGTGCCTATGGTTGCGGTGAAGGACATCGAGGGCTCTCTGGAGATCGTCTGAGACACCAGGTATTCCGAGAGAATGTAAGAGAATTAAAGTAGATTCCATTTCCTCTCCCTCTTCCCTCCCTCCAATTTAGGAATGAGTCCTTTGACAATGAGGGTCAGTGTTCCCTGCAAAATACTGTATTTCATAGGGATGGTTAATGCTGATTTGGATTGGGAGGATTCCCACAACATATCTCAAGACTTCTAAAACCCAGGCCTAGGAAAGCTTAATTGTGAAACACTTCTACCTTCTGCCTAGGGCAGGCCAACTCCCAGTTGGTGAAAGGGTGTATAATTGGAAAGTGTGAATTAAAGTCTGAAAGACCTATGCAAAGATAAATACATTTAGCAACTCTCTAATGGTCTGTGACAAATGACTTTTTTTTCATCTGCCTGGGTACTATAGAAACCTATTTTATATTAAAGGGGTGAAAGTTTAAGATTTAGTTTGTTATTCTTATGTAGATAGGGAAAATGGCCCTTATTGGGACAAAACAGGACTGTAAAAGTAGCCCGTCATGTTCTGACTGCTTTGTTTGAGAATGAACCTTGACTCCTAAGTTTTTGAGATCATGTCCCTTTGAACTGTGTGAAACTTGAAACTCTGCGCTTGGGCTTGCAAAGCATAATGCTGTCATGAAACATGGTCTCATTCCAGCTCATTTCATTTGCCTCAGCTGATCGCTACATTTCCCTTCACTCTTGAGCAATAACCCACCTCCACGGCAAGTCCGAGCTGGGACATTTGCCTCATGCATACATTCGAATTGAAATCATAAGAAAATACCATTGTGAAAATTAGACTTTTATGCAAATTTGAGTCCAGGAAACCCTTTGGCATATTTTGGCAGAGTTTTAGGATCATGTCAAAATCTAATGCCAGCCCATTTTTTCTTGGTGTTAGTTTTTGTCATGAAATGTTCACACAGTATTAGCATGCTGGGTTTCTTTCTTAATGTGTTATCCACCTATCTATCCATCTATCCATCCTTGTCTCTTTCTTTTATATTCTATTATGTTGTTTTATATTAGTTTATTGAATGTAAATGGGGGATTATATTCACAGTAATTAACTTCTAAATTATGAAACCTGGCAACTTTGACCAAGATCTAGATTTTGAGGTCCAAAATTTAAATATCAAAATAATAATTAATAAGGCAATAGAAAGCTGACATTGCCCCCATCTTTGCACATACATATGCTATTTTTAATGTTTGGTTTTTAATTCTAGCACAGTAGGAATAAATGCCTTCAAGGCCAAATCATTATCACTCCTCATACAGAAGACCAGTTCATGAAATGAAACACTAAAAAATAGTCAGTGCCATGCTTGAGTTGGAGGTATTAAACTGGCTTTGAGGCCAGAACCTGTCTTTTAGACTTGAATAAAACAGGAGTATTGGGTCAGAAGCCACTTGGGAGACCATTGTTGTTGCTTAGTCTACCATGCTTTCCTTACCAAGACTACTGAATATTTCGTGTCAGGATGTCAGACAGTTTTTTACCTGCCTTCTCAGCTGTGCTGACTTATATGGCAACTCTTCCATTCCCTTGTAGCCCAGCTTAATACTCATTATAGGAATTATATTTGCCTATTTTTACTCAGCAAACACATTGTCCAAGATATACAAATTTGAGAAATTACCCCTGGGAAAGTATAATTCAAGAAAGTAGGTCTTTACACATTTCTAAAGCATTGAATTTTCAGAGGTTGCTTAACTTTTAAGATGTTAAGAATATTTCTTACTTCTACCAGATCATGGCCTCTATACTTAAAAAAAAAATATTTTTTAATCATTTATTCACTTCTGAGAGAGAGAGAGACAGATACAGAGAATGAGAAAGGGAGGGGCAGAGAGAGAGGGAGATACAGAATCCAAAGCAGGCTCCAGGCTCTGAACTGTCAGCACAGAGCCTGACATGGGACTCAAACTCAGGAATTGTGAGATCATGACCTGAGCTGAAGTCAGATGCCCAGCTGACTGAGCCACCCAGATGCCCCAAGCGCCTCTATAGTTCTTGGAAGAAAGAAGGAAGGAAGGAAGGAAGGAAGGAAGGAAGGAAGGAAGGAAGGAAGGAAGGAAAAGAAAGAGAAAGAAAAGAAAGAGAAAGAAGGAAAATAGATAATTACTATAATAATATTCATCAAAATGCCTAATAATTCCAGCACGTATCTTTTACATTAACCATTCACTGGTCGTCCCAAAATATTGAAAGGGAATGCACTCTGACAGTTTTATATCTCTTAGAGAAGTTCAGAATATTAATTCAGAATCAAAATACTTAAGGTTCAATACCCTGATTCTTGCTTAAACTTCCCACTGAACTCATTTAGACATTCTAATAACCTCTAAACAGTACATCTGAAACTATGCTGTCATTGGAGTATTTTGTAGAGAATATAGGATAATTTGTGCTTTAGGGCTTTCCAAAACGGGATTTTAAAGTGCTTCATAATTATTGCCATGAAGATCTTCACATATTTTTATGGGGTAATAATTAAATACTACTCCATGAGGGAAATATTTTATGTAAATGCTTTGAAAACATAATTTTATAGCAAACAGCATTTATTTTATAAGAAGAAAAAAATGAATTTGCCTGAGAACCAGCAAACAATAACCTTTCTGGAATAAAAACACCCAATTTCTCAATATTCTAGGACCTACCAAATGAAAACAATTACCAATCCACCTGACTTTGTAATAAATAGCCAGAGAGATTACCACAAGATCATACCATGAAGTTTATTGCTAATTCCAAGTTTCAGTCTTTGATAATCTTTCTTTCCCTCTCAAATTTTTCCAGAATCTTTCTCTGGGAGTTGATTTGTTAAAATAGTGATGTAACTTAAACTTTCTTCTGAGAATCCATTAAGGACCCACCTTACAAGTTTAAATTCTGAGGGATTGCTTTCCCTAATCTTACTTCCATGATTGTGCCTAGTTGTCCAAAGTTCTCTATCCTCAATTAAGGAGATTAACTCGGACAAAGTCCTTGACTTCTGTGAGCCTCAATTTCCTCTCCTGTATTATGGAGATACTCATCAAATGACAGAGATGTGAAAGTCAAATGTTACACAATTACAAGCAAGAAACATGTTTTAAATAGCAAAGCACCACCCAGATGTGATTTTTCTCTCCCTGGTAGAAGACTGGGAGGCTTCTAATGACCCTAGATACTATCAGCACATTCTGTCTGTGGCCCTCTGTGGCCAATGGCTGTGACTTTATTTGTTCTGATGGAGAGATTATTCCCTTTCTCTTTGCTAGATGGCAGAATTATATTCTGGATTATCTGAAATATAGTTGTGAGTAGCAGGGTCTAGCCAATGGTCACTTGGTTGTCATATCTACAAGGCCAAGTTCTGTTTAAATATCAAAATTTCACATTGAAATGTAGACAATAAGCAAAGTAGACGTGCCTTTATTTTATGCTTCCTTCATGCTTCAAGGGTCTTCCCTTCCTGGACATATATGAGAACACTGGATGCCTATTTCATATATCCTTCTCACCCCCTCCATTAAATCTACTTAAGTTCAAAATAGCAGAACATGGGAGTGGCACCCTTCTTCCCATTGCACAAAGCCTTTGAGGTTTTCTAAACCTCGATTACCAATTCTATAACCTGCCTAATTTTTATACTTAGAGCTTTTTTCATTATGATCTTAAAATCTTGATCTTGGTGAAAAGATTGTATTCCTCTGGCACCAGCATTAGATCTTACCCTTGGGTTTTATTTGACAGCCCTTCTAAAAGTAAAGTCCCCCATACTGCTCAGCTTAATCTCTACCCCTTCCTTGCTTGGACAAAGGGGGGCTTGCAGGGTTGGCCAGCACCAGCCATCAGGAATGGACAGAAGCCTTTGCCTTCTGGAGGTTTCTGTCAGACTAATGGTATCCCTCGCTTAAGCTGGTACCTGTGACTTCTTCACTTTTCTTCCTTCATTGCAGGCCCAGAACTGCCTCACTAAACTGTACAAGCTAGATAAGATGCAGTTCCGACAAACCATGAGGGACTATGTGAACAAGGACTCTCTCAATAATGTAGTGGACTTCTTGCATGCTTTGCTAGGATTTTGTATGGAGCCAGTCACTGACAGTAAGTAAAGCTGTGCTGTGTTCCGAGGAGAGACCACTGTGAGGTGAAGCAGGTAGAGTTTCAGAGGTACCCTGAATATGTAGGGATACAATTTAGAGGAAAAGGTGTGTGTGTGTGTGTGTGTGTGTGTGAGAGAGAGAGAGAGAGAGAGAAATAGAGAGAGAGAAATAGAGTATATGCAAGAGAAGCTTGCACGTTATCTTTCGCAACACATTTGGAGGCTTTCTGAGGAGAACTTACTTCAGCAAAGAGCATTTAGTAAAGCTGTGACATCCCCAACCTTAGCCCCTCAATCTATATACTATCACTCATAGCACTTCTCTCTCTCTCGTACCACTTTCTATTTTATAACCACTGAGGCAGAAATCAAGGAACAAGGGAGTATAGTCATTAGTTCAACAAATATGAAATGACCATCTATTATGTGCCAGGCAGAGTGCTTGGGAATTTTATTCACAAGATAAAAGAGGAAAGAAAAGATATATAGAAACATAGTAGTAACATAATATTGACATGCTCATATACACATGTATACTGAAATTTTTTTAAAAAGGCAAATGGATATATAGATAACCCCACACAACATTTTAGAGCTTCGTGGTTTTGAGAAAACTCTGCTGTAGAGACCTATGGTATAGGTGAACACCACCTGCACTCATAATAGACCTAACACCTTCCATACCACTTGGATGCAAACACAATAATGAAATGAAAGTGATGCATGAAGATTGAGTTGAGTAAAATACACATTTTAATTAGAGCCTGGGAAGAAATAACTTCTTCGTGTGAGCTTTTGTGGTTTATATAATACATGTGTGATAGTTGATTAATTTATAATGAAGATCTATTTGATGAATTTGGAAGCAGTTTCCCTATCTATATTGTTCAGTGATCATATTAAAAAATATATTGTTCCTCTATAGAGCCCCTAAAACAAAGTATGTTATCAGAGCAGGTTATAAGCTGAGCACATTACAAATTTTAAAGAATAGTTAAGTGAGAAGAGAGAGTTCTGATTACAAACAATTTTCTCTATTTTAAGCTGTTTGAGATAGAAACTACACACAAAGACTAAAAGATTTCTTTCTATATAAAATAGTTCTATATAAAATACAAAATCTAGGGCTAATCCCTGGCCAGTAGGGAGAGACAGTAAGAGGTTGTAATAAAGTGACGAATCCCTCCTGGGACTCTTGAGAGATGGAAGTAGCTCCCAGTGAATCAGTCAGCCAAACACACAGGTCCCTATCTGATCAGTTTCAGGGCTACATACATCCTGACCATACAGTCCACAGATGGCTCAAAGTCATTAGGAATCTTCTGGAAAGGCTCCCAGAATACCTAAAGTCTCTGCTACAAAAGGTCTGTGGCTATGTTAAAAAGTGGCATAAAATGCCATAGGAAGATGATAGCCTCAGTTCACTGGCATTTCGCATTTCAGTGAGTTATGAGGAAGTGGCTCTAAGAGAGGTGGTAAGCTTTCCCTCTTGGTATGCTGAGTCTGTGGAAGCAAGAAGCTGCTGGAAGTTCTATGCAGCTCATGGCAGGACTCAGTCTCCTTTTTATCGCCAATGCCAGTATGAATCCCCCTCAGGACCCTTTCCCACCACTTCCTCCCCCTGGCCAGCTCAGGGGGTTGGCCCCCCTCACTCCACTTATGAAAGACTGAACAATTTCCACTGGGAAGCCAGCATTCCACACCACCAAAATGGCTGAATCAAATAAATGCTCTCTTTAGTGAGGGATTTTTACTTTTTAGGTGATAACCTGTTTAAAAACTAGGTCTAAATGTCTTTCTTAGGGTCAATAGTTGATTCTCCATTTTTGCTAAGATTTATCAATAGAAACATTCCACAACATGATGGAATATATCATAGTAAAGACTCTGAGGGAGACTCTGAGTTGTTTATCTCCAAAAATCTTTAATCTTTTTCTGAATTTCACATAGCCCTTCACTAATTCCTAGGTGGCAAGTACTTTGTTACTTTTTTAACCTGTATAGATTAATGAAAACATTGTCTTGAATTAGTGCCTTTGCATTGCAGACAAGGCTGGGTTTGGAAATAACTTCACCACGGTGGACAACAAATCCACAGCCCAAAACGTGGAAGGCATCATCGTCAGCGCCATGTTTAAATCCCTTATCACCCGTTGCGCTTCAACTACGCATGAATTGCACAGCCCTGAGAATCTGGTGAGAAGTTCACCTCTTCTTCCCACAGGGGTTCTTGGTCTCTGCTCTAAGAAAAGTTCTCAGTCATTGCCATGAGATAGACAAGCTAAAGTCTAAAAGTCTGCACTTTAAAGTTAAAATCTCTACTTTCCCAAAGTGACCAGTAGCTCGTGGTGAAGTCTCAGTGACACATTTCTCCTCGTTGTTACTCATTATCCTGCATGAAAATGGACTTATCTTCCTCTTCTACCTCATTGGTTCTGTGGTGATTGCTGAGATAGTTGCAAGGTACTTTGAGCCCTTAAAAAGAAAGGGGCTGGAGCCTAGCCTATTAACTCATAAAATATTAAATAATACTATACCAAGCATGTTTTGAAACCCAACTCACTTTAAGAATTAAATATGCTTCTGGAACTGGTTTTGTTTTCTTTTATTGAACACCACAATTTTTTTTAGCTACTCCTCATAAATGACTGTGTTAATTAAACTACTAATGCCACAAGTAGTGTGGAGGAAGAAGCAGGTTATAAGTTAGTGCTTAATTGCTACCAAGGAGATTGTGGTTTGGGGTACAAGAAGTAGATTAAGGCTGATGGATCTGACACGACTAGATGAATTCATTTCTTTCTGGGGAGTAAAGGAACTTGGCTCTATCTTACCAATCTGTTACATATTGTGACTTCTATGTAGAAATTAGCCCACTTATACATATTGACACTATCTGCTAATCTACCGAAATCAAGGAAATCATTTTAAGGTATTGAAACTATTCACATCACTTGAGGTAAACAAACTAAAACCCCAAACCAAAGGCAATTTAATTTTGCTGACTGTCAAAGCCACCTCAGCAAAGTTCTTTGGAGCTTGAGAAAAACATGGGCACCATCCATGCATTTAATTTGGTCATGGCAAGAAGTAATTTGACAAGTTGATTATAATATGTGTGAATACTTGTTATACGTAATAGTTTGCAAAACCATGTATACAAGAAATAACTGTATTTCTTAACTGTCTTTAAATAATCTTAATTTTGACTTAACTCTCATTTCAGAATGGCTGAAAATTAAACCCCAGTCATTCTTGGGTTTCCTTACTTCATAGAGTGGTGCAAAGATCCCAAGTCTTTGGTAGGACTTGGGACCTGAGAAGCTCCATGGGCCTCCATCATCAGTTCACACCTCTTATTTCATATACTGCTCTCTGCTGCATGCTTTGGGCTGGGCATTCCAGTTAGTTTGGAACCCTTGTTTTGGGGGTTGTGTCCTTTCTGGGGAAGAGCTACCAAAGTATACAGGGCACAGAGTATTTCTGACCATTGGACTGAAAAAAACATTCTTTCCATCTTTTCCTCAATTACTGTTCCTTCTGATTTTTTAAGAGTCATGGACATGATTGTCCCAGTGTTCTTAGGTTTTGAAACAAAGTTATCAAGGTAAGTGCTTTTTTAGGCTTCTGTGTCCTGCTTTCCCATGAACCTTTTCTAAGGCAAAGAATACAGTAACTACCTTTTTGAAGAGAGAGGGGGGAATGCTGATTGAAAAGCTTAATATCTCAAGAAAAAAGGTCCTGTATATATTTTTAAATGTGGATTCATCAATACACTGGTTTTAATAGCCCTATATCACTATAGTTCATAGTGAGGTTCATATACAAATGGGCTTCAACAGACACATTTGTTAAATATGTCAAGCAAAATGAATTGTCCTTGAATACCAGACTCTGTTAGAAGTGTCTAGAAGAGTTAGCATATTTTATCACCGTGATGTAGAAAATTTAAAGAAGCTGAGTAGAGACTGAAATCTCCAGTCTAAACAAATTTCTGATTGCCTTTTTTTGCAGACATCTATTCAGAAGTCACAATTAAGAGAGAAAACTAAAGCTTGGGAATCCATTGGTTTAAAGTGTAAATTGATGTCTTTCTAATGATACAGCCAACTTTCTGAATATGAAGCATGGTAACCATCCTTTATCCTACTGGCAAAGTTCTTGATAATGTTGCTGTAGAAACAATGGAGAGACAGTGTACCATCGGTTTCATTGTAATAAATTGTCTTCCTTTTATGATTCCAATGCTGACCTAAGTCTAAGGAATTAGCTTCTCCCTTTCTTTCTGTGAAAACCATTTAATCACACGACTTTCCCCAAACCTTCCTTCTTGCATCCAAACAGGGGTTGTATTGTGACATCCGTCAGCTGGTCCAATTTATCAAAGAGGCTCATGGGAATGTCTTCAGGAGAGTGGCCCTCAGCGCTTTGCTTGACAGTGCTGAGAAGTTGGCACCAGGCAAAAAGCTGGAGGAGAATGAATCTGAATCTAAGACTGCAGGCAGTAAAAGGTCGGAAGCTTGAGCTGTATATAAATATTAGTGTTTGGCTTTTATCAGTGGAATGTAATCTTCTGTTGTACAATCCATGTGGTTCATAGCATGTGTAACTAGTGCAGAGATGGTGGAACTATCTTGAATAAATGGCATAACTGGTGATAGTCCAGCTGCAGCTTTGAAAAAGGATGTGTTTACTATCAAATAAACCCTACCTCTCTATAAAACAAAGCTCGTTAATTTCAGGCTTGCATACACTTGACTTTTACTTTACAGCTCTCAACAATATGGTGAAATGCTATCTGTGTGTTAGTCTTTTCCATAGATAATTTACATTTTTGTCCAGAGAGGAAAAACAATTATTGATATCATATCCTACTGTTCAGTAAGTAATATTTTAAACATGGCAGAATATGAATTGCTGAGCAGTCCTCTGTTGTTTTTCTTCTAGTAAATATGTTTATTGTATGCCTATTATATAAAATATGACACTTACCAAGATTAAAAGAAACTTCTAAATTTAAAATCCTGTTTGTAGTTAATAACTCTGTGATGATGGTGATATACTTAGGCAATAAGGCAGCTAGGTCATGAATTAAATGGTAGGATACAAATTTCATACAATATAGACTCGTGCTGATAGGGTTTGAAAGCAATATATGTTGTCTATAAGGGAGTGTTTTGCTTTATGAAGTTTATGAGATATTGAGGAGTGGTGTCCTGTTCTGTTGTGATTGGTGGAATGCACTATTTGCATAGGTCAGAGGCAGGAAGCATTGTGGAGAAAGGCCAAGTGTCCTCTGCACCTGAGGAATGTCGGAGCTTCATGTCTGGTCGCCCCTCACAGACTCCAGAGCAGTAAGTAGTATTGGCTTTTTATTTTTTTTCTTTTTTTTTTTTTTTTTTTTTTT
>NW_027527591.1:3348339-3390174 GCF_008692635.1 Crocuta crocuta | reverse complement strand
TTTTTGGTTTTTTTTTTTTTTTTTTTTTTTTTTTTTTTTTTTTTTTTTGTCTCCAGGGCAATGGGCTGAACACTTCCTGCTGCAAAGAATTCATCTTCTTTGAACATTGCCCTGCTTCTGACCTTTGCTTTTCATTCCCAAAACCACAATCTCTACAAACCCAAATCACAAATAACCAACCTCAGGACTACAGGAAGCTTGCTTAACTGCGTTTCCCTTTTCCAATCTCTACCCCACTTCTGCTTTTCTTGCACACGCCTGCAGATAAATCATGAAAAATAGTGTGTCTGTCAGGTGGGGTGGAGATGTCATCCACTCTCTTGCTTAAAATCACTTGTAACTTTTTTAGTGTTTATTTATTTATTTTTGAGAGAGAGAGAGCGAGAGAGAATGTGAGAGCAGTGGAGGGGTAGAATGAGAGGGAGTCAGAATCCCAAGCAGGCTCCATGCTGTCAGCACAGAGCCCTACACAGGGCTCAAATCTATAAACCTTGACATCATGACCTGAGCCAATATCAAGAGTCATACATTTAACTGACTGAACCACCCAGGAGCCCACTTAAAACTTTTTAAAAATTTAAATGTATTAATGGCTGTCAATGTGCTCAATGAAGCTTTTCCAAAAATAAGTAAGATAAACTTCTCTTGTCCCCAGATTTAGCTGAAACATAGACTGTACTCCATTTCACCTTGGTATTCTCCCAAGATCCATTCCAATGTTCTCTGAAATCAATCAGTTTATCTCTACTTTTTATAATAGGAAAATCAAAAGCATCCTAAAATTAGTGCCCCCAGAAAATTTGAGAATTACTCTAGACACTAAACACACAGCCTGTCTTTATGCAAGGCCCATTTGTATATATTCTTCTTTTGAGAACTATTTACTCACAAATGGTATAATCAATATTTAAAATACAAACCTCACTTAAGGTATGCCATTTTACTTCCACAAACTCTGGTTTACTGTGAAATGATTATCCTCCCAAAAATTCTACAGGGTATTCTAGATTTTATGGTATACCTTCTCTATAGCCAAGGAGATCACCATCATCAAATAGTACTTGGTAATTCAGAACAAGCAAAGAAAACCTTTAAAGAGCAAAAACCTGCATAGTTCTTATAGCAATTCAAAATCTTAGACACTGCCCATAAATGTCTGGAGAAAAGTAAAGAGAAGTAAGTCAACTCTATGAGTCTAAGGATCATGTGAGTTTTTGCTTACGATTATAGCTTCAATGCTTAGACAGCGCTTGGTTCCCCCTAGTAAACACTTAAAATCCATTTCATAAATAGATGAATGAATGGCAGTCAATCAGTGAAAGGATAGAATTGTCAAATTATCATTAAGCTTTTGTTTTCTTTAACTTCCTTTCTTAAATGTGAGGTTCAAGGAAGTCTTTAAGGACATAGTAAAAGTTCAAACACAAGCTGTAATGGGGAAAATAATGTAAATGGCAAAGTTCTATAGCTGAATAGCCACAAGACTAGTTAAAAGTCTTTATATGAAAAGTATGAACAAAAAAAAATAAAATAAAGAGGGGGTACCTGGGTGGCTCGGTTAAGCATCAACTTCAGCTCAGGCCATGGTGTCATGGTTTGTGAGTTCCAGTCCCATGTCAGGCTCTCTGCTCTCAGCACAGAGCCTGCTTCAGATCCTCTCTCTCTCCCTCTCTCTCTCTCTATGCCTTCGCTGCTCATGCTTTTCTCTTTCTCTCTCTCTCTCTCAAAAATACATTTAAAAAAAGAGAGAAAGAGTCTTTTTCCCTCAAAGTAGCACTAGCAGCTTTTAAGCTAATATAATCAATGAGAATGATCTAATAAGTAAATTGGATTTTAAAAAATAAAACCATCTATCTTCATAGGTGATTTTGTTTTCTAGATTGCAAAATATTCTCTTTCTTCAGTGTTCTGTAAACACTGCCTAATATCAGCATTTAGCATGGCTCTGATCTTTCCCCTTGAATGAAAATACATGTTTTAATATCCTACATAAAAATTTCCGTCGGAAGGGATGTCATAGAATGTTAAATATAGAGCTTTGCCCTGCTCTAAGTAGGCCCAGGAGATGAGTGTGCCCAGTATCCTCTGTTAGCACTGGAGCAAGGTCAGTGCACAGTCGCGGCTCCTCCATTATCCTTTCTTCTGCCCTTCCCTCTGCTTCTGACCCTTCTCTTTTTCTTCTTCCTTAAAAGTCACACTAACAGAGCAATCACATTAATCATATCACTGGCAATAAGAGAGTAACCACTGCTTTCTTTTTCCCCTCTTAATCTCTACCAATTTAGTGACTGAAAATAGGGATCTCATTTCAACGGACCTTCCCCTCCCCCCCCTCCACTCAATTCCAAGTGAGATTAACCTCTGCATATTATTGGCCACTTGTCTTTTTCCTCTTGTGGAATGCCTTAGCCAAAAATCCCTTTGGAGGTGTTCCCATTTGGTTTATTGAGTCAGACTAATTTTTTTTTACATTTAAACCTTACTTAGGGGCACCTGGGTGGCTCAGTTGGTTAAGCCTCTGATGGCAGGTCAAGTCATGATCTCATAGTCGGTGGGTTTGAGCCCTGAGTTGGGCTCTGTGCTCACAACATGGAGCCTGGAGCCTGCTTCAGGTTCTGTATCTCCCTCTTGGCCCCTTCCCCACTCACACTCTGGGTGTCTTTTTCTCAAAAGTAAAATAAAACATTGAAAGAATAAAAAAATAAACCTTTTATAAGTTTCTGTGACTTAAGAAAGCTAAATAATCAGGCATGATGAAAATAATTTAGTAAACAGATATGGGATGATGGACCCTGTGGGTGTGGTTGCACTTCACTTGCTCATTTATTCAAATATCTTTTGTGAGTTTGTTTAGTACCAAGAATTAGACTATACTGAGGTGAGTGTAGGGAGTGAGATACAGTACTATACAGGCCTCTAGGAACTTCAAAAAATTAAAATATTTAGACATCATAAATGCTTCTGCTACTATGACTCACGCCCACAGATGAATACCTGCAATAATATTTGGTCTATTCTTTAAAGTTGAAAAAAATGATTATCTCTATTTGACAGCTGAGACATGACTGTTTTCAAGAAGAGCTCAGAGTCAAGCATGGTCTCTCTTTTTCCACTCCCACTCTGACTCATCCTAAATCCCAACCCGTCAAAGATCATCCTGCATGATCCTTGCCTAAATGTCATTGGCAGGAAGTTGAAAGAAACTGAAAGGAATTTCACATGTGTTGTCAGATGTTTAATTCTATCCTCGGCTTGCTTTCAGCGATGAACAAATGCAAGGAGGCAACCTGGGGCGGAAAGATTTCTGGCGCAAGATGTTCAAATCCCAGAGTGCAGCAAGTGACACCAGCAGCCAGTCTGAGCAGGATACTTCAGAATGCACCACTGCCCATTCAGGGACCACCTCTGACCGCCGCGCCCGCTCACGGTCCCGCAGAATTTCCCTCCGGAAGAAGCTTAAACTCCCCATAGGTAAAAGTATGTCTGTATTTATTTATGGATTCTCTTATTCCCTGCCATGTCCTCAAATCAGCTCATAATGAAAACAAAACAATGCATGGTAAGGTAGAGAAAGGGAAAGGCTTCAAGTCTTAGATTGGCTCATTTGTTCATTCATTCATTCATTCTTTTTCAGCAGGTATTTCTTAAATCCCTACTATGTGCATTTATCATGTGCAAACACTATACGAGGGATCAAGGATTAAATGGTGAACAAAATTAACACAGTGCCCTACTTTGCTGAGCCTAAAATCTATTAGGGGTGACAGTCACTAACGCAGATACAACTAAGCATAGTTGCAAACTGTAAATTTTATGAAGGAAATATACATTGTGCTATGAAAGCATGCAACACCACCTGGCCTAAATTGGGGGCAGGAAGCAGAGATCAGAGAAAGCTTCCTGGAGGAGGAGAGATTAAGATCTTCAGAGTACTGGGGAAAGAAAGAGGAGAGCGCTCTAAGTGGTAGCAGTAAGATTTGTAAAATGTTAGGAGGGAGGGAAGTAGAAGAACTAAGGTAAGAAGAGTGGCCGTATGACTGTGATAGAGCAAGAGGGACCAGGGCATGTGGACCCTACAGGTCAGGTTGGCTCTTCATCCTATAGCCCTAATAGCCTAGGTGGGATGTTGAGCAAGGGAATAACACAAACAGGCTAACTTTTTCTAAAGGATCACTGCTTGGACAGCATACTGGAGGGAGCACAAGTGGTTAAAGGGAGAGCAGATAGGAATCTACCTAGTAGTCCAGGTAGAGGTAATGGAAGCTTGGCCTAGGTGGTGACCATGTACAGAGAAGTGGACAGATTTCAGAAACACTTAAGAGGTAAAATCTGAGCTGTGCTGACAGCTCAGAGCCTGGAGCCGGCTTTGGATTCTGTGTCTCTTCCTCTCTCTGTCCCTCCCCCACTCATTCTCTGGCTTTCTCTCCTTCAAAATAAATAAGCATTAAAAAAAGAGGTAAAATCAATAGGACTTAATAGAAGATATGAAAGTTGTCAAGGAGAACTGGATGGAATATAGTTTTATCCACCAAAGAGGCCGAAGTTCTTTTTTTCCTGGTCTTACTCAGTCATGTAATTTTATGGCCCAACACTGAATATTCAAAGCATGTACATATTGAAAGCAATTTGCCTTCACTTCAATTTATACCAAGCCATATAACTTTCACTGCTTGCTGAGCACATGCTGACATTTCTTTTTAATCCATTTGGGAGAACATGCTATAATGGACTAACTTTTCAAAAATGATTAAATAGGAAACTGGCTGAAACGGTCCTCCCTCTCAGGCCTGGCAGACGGTGTGGAAGACCTTCTGGACATCAGCTCTGTGGACCGCCTGTCTTTCATCCGACAAAGCTCCAAGGTAAGCAGGACATCACTTATGTAAGAGAACCTTGGAGTTGCTCATAGAAAAATGTCAGGACTGAGAAATGCTAAACACCTGGATGGGCCAAATAAGAAAGAGTTAAAGACCCCGTCTTCAAGTTGAACAAAGTTTGGAAACTTAAATGAGCAATGAAAACTAAGATATCTAAGTAGTAGGCTATTATAGAAAGGAAGAAAAGAGTAACAAAAAATTTTAATAAAATTATAATGCAGATCTNGTACAATATAGTGACTCAACAATTCTATACATTACTCAGTGCTCATCATGATAAGTGTACTCTTAATTCTTATCACCTATTTCACCCACCCCACCATCCACCACCCCTCTGGTAACCATCAGTTTGTTCTCTGTATTTAAAAGCCTGGTTTTTTGTTTGTCTCTTTTTTGTTGTTGTTCTTTCTCTTGATTTTTAAATTCCACATATGAGTGAAGTCATTTGAAATTTGTCTTTGTCAAACTGACTTATTTCAGTTAGCATTATACCCTCTAGATCCATTCATGTTGTTGCAAATGGATTTCCACTCACCACTTTTACTCAACATAGTACTGGAAATCCTATTTATAGCAATCAGAAAAGAAAAACCAATGAAAGGCAACCAAATTAGTATTTCTCAGATATTTTAAACTTTTAACACATATGTGAAATTCCTGACATCTCAAGCTCCTCCCCAACTATCTTGTATTTATCTAATGTTTCCTCCTATGCATTAAAACACATACACATTCATCCTGTTTCTACTATTTTCACAACTACCTGAACCATGCTCCCTACTGAAAGGGATAAAGAAATTCAGAATAATTTTTCCCATTAAGTGTTTCTTCATAATACTATTAAGCATTGTAACAGCACATTATTTGGAAAAGGTAATGACTTATTCTCAGTGAAATCCACTTCCTACAAGAGCCTTACCTGTGCATGATCCACACTATAATTTTTAGTGCATGATAAGAGTTACATTTCTTTATATATAAATCATCTGCTTATATTATTTCTGCTTTGAATCTAAGACCAGTGTTCTTCTATATGTTTTAACAGTAGTACTTTGAAATTATGAAAAGAATATATCAACATTATGACATTTAGAAAATACATTTTCTCGTTTACATTTTTTTTTTTGCTAAAATATTGACCAAATATTGAGAGTATGTGAGGCCCATAGATTCCTTGCTTGCTGAAAAATTTAATACTCTTGGTCTAAAGGCAAGATTAAGAATACATCTTAATTCCTCAGGAAAAAACAAACAAATGTGTTATTTCACTTTAATTATAGGGCACTTTATGAATGAATTTATACTGGTTTTTATTTCATAAAAATTTGAAATCTTCTATTTGGCTGTCTTCCAGTTTGGTCTCATTCTGAATTGTATGGTTTTTAAAGGATGAATATGGCTTGTTGTTCATAAATATGTTTGGATTTTATCAGAATTAAACTCTAAGAACACCTCATTTATTCACTGAATTATTTTTATAGTACCTGACTATTTACTTTCAATCTATGACTGGATCCTCCTTCAAATTACAATTATAAGTGATATCTTTTTTGGTACATAGGAATACACGATACTTACTGACTAACTGGATGTGGAAATCTGAAGAACTGAAGTAATCTTCATATTCTAAACAACTTATTTGTCAAGTCAAGGGTTAGTGTAAACACAAAGCATTGCCTTTGAATTTAGCCAACTCACTACTTCCCTTTTCTTCTCAGGTCAAATTTACCAGTGCAGTGAAGCTTTCTGAAGGTGGGCCAGGGAGCGGAATAGAAAATGGAAGAGATGAAGAGGAGAATTTCTTCAAACGTCTTGGTAAATGTCATGCAGCCTAAGTTTTCATCACACAGAACAAAAATTTATTTGGATAAAATGGTCCATTTTCTATTTTTTATTGATTTCTTATTTCTTTTTTTTTTTTAGGAGAGGAACTTTTATTTACTTTATTTAGTTTTACAAATAGTTTATTGTCAAATTAGTTTCCACATAACACCCAGTGCTCATCCCCACAAGCGCCCTCCTCCATGCCCATTCCCCCTCCCCCCCACATCCATCAGTCCTCAGCTTCTGTCAGCATTCAAGAGTCTCTCATGGTTTGCCTCTCTCCCTTTCCCCCCACCATTTCTCCCCTTCTCCCCCTTGTTCCTCAGTTAAGTTCCTCCTAATCCTCCTATATGTGCAAACATATGATATTTGTCCTTATATGTGTGTTGTACTACTATAGCTTGTCAATTTCTTATCAATTTTGTTCAACAGACATTTACGGAAGACATCAGATTTGCAAAGAACTTCTCCTTCGGCTATCTATTCTTTGTTAAATCTAAGAGCTTTAAAGAACATTCAGATATCCATCTACCTATCCACTTAGAAATTCTGCACATTATATCCCTGACCAGTGTCCAGCCACCCACGGAACACTTCTAATGAAGGGGCGTCTATTACCTTACAAAGCAACTGGTTCCAGAACTTGACAGTTTTAATTGTTAGAAAGTCTTTCCTTATGTTCTGAAAATATTCTCATCCATAAATTTGATTCATTGGTTCCAGTTATGACATCTCTGGCCAAACACACACATATACACATATAATGCTAGCTTTGCCTATTATCTATTTCACATTCTCTCTTTTGATCTCACTTCTGCTGGTTAAACATTTCTGAGTCATTTTTTTTCCTTACATGGAAGTGTTTCTAGATCCATCACCATCCTTATTCCATTTTACTCTGTATTCTAATTAAATGATATACTTTACAAAATATGGAGCTTCAGAGGGACTGCAATACATCATATTTGACTTTATCAGTGTAATAAGTAGTGCAACTATTAAGGTCCAGGGACATAACAAGTGGATGAGCATAGTTTAAGTTTGCATTATCCATTTTTATATCACATAGTTGGCTTGTACTCTATTTTGGATTAATTTTTGCTAGTTCTCCTCCACATGAATGAATATCATACTATATTTTGATATGGCCATTATTTTTCATTTCAAAATAAATAAAATTTATTGTTTCATTAACTTGGTAGGTGGTTAAGTCATATGCCATGGAAAGAAACTAGGACACAGAACCCAAACCACATTGAATTTGGAAGCTTTCCTTCTTTACAGTTGTGCTATAAGGATTCATCTGCAGAGACTTACACATTTCCCTGTTTTCATCCAAATTATTGATATTATTACTGACTGGGACAAATATAAAGATATAACCTCTTATATAACCTCAAAATAATTGACTTTTATTAATTAACAATTTGTGGTTACAGTTTTTCAGCCAACCATTTACTTAATTTATTAGCAATTAGCAAACATTTTCCACTTCATAATAAAAGACATCATTAGATTTTACCAAAGAAAACTCACATCTTTATAACTCTATCTAAAGGAAATCTGCAGCTTAGTTCAATATGATGTATTCTTCATGAAACTATAGTGATTCCTATGATTACTTCTGTTTTGAAAAAAAGTTTCTGTTTGTCTAATTATCTCCTACAGAATTTGGCTAGGGTGTACATCAAAGTTATTAGTTTGTGGTTTCAAGAATCTTCCTAACAATCAGAACCTTTGTCATTTTCAGTTCTTATAGACTCTTTTCACTTTTATGGTATTCCAGAGTTTTACATATTGTTGTACATGTTCTTTATATTTCATTCACAAATAGAAAGGAATGATAGAAAAATGATAGAAAAATATGATATGGGATATTCATAAAGTCTGACTTTGAGATCAGTTTGTGTCCACATTACCCTAAATAAGACTGTGTATATAGAAGACAAAAAATCTAAGACTGCTAACTCAAATTTTATGTGCTTTTGACTGGCAAGAGAAGATAGCTTACATATCATCATTATTCTTTGCCCATGTTCTCTGGCTAATTAAAGATTATAGGGGCACCTGGGTGGCTCAGTTGGTTAAGCGTTCAACTCTTGATTTGGGGGTCAGGTCATGATCTCACTGTTCGTGGATTCAAGCCTTGCATAAGGCTCTGCCTTGGCATTGCAGAGCCTGGTTGGAATTCTCTCTCTCCCCCTCTCTCTTCCCCACCCTTGCTCTTGAGTGTGTGCTTGCTCTCTCTCTCTCAAAAATAAATAAATAAACTTTAAATTTTTTTAAAAAGAGATTATAAAAGGTCTTCTGTGAGGTAATTCCTTTGGAATCTCTTGCAGAAGCCAGGTATCCCTAGCTCTTCTAAAAAAAAAAACTTAAAAAAATTACCTATTAATTTTACTACATTGTAATTTGCAACAACTAACTGCCTTGGCCATGCAAGCATTTCTATCTCTGGATCTGCTTTTGCCTGCCTTTCTCCTTTTCTTTTCTTCTTTTCTTTTCTTTTCTTTTCTTTTCTTTTCTTTTCTTTTCTTTTCTTTTCTTTTCCTTCCTTCCGTCTTTCTTTTCCTTTCCTTTCCTTTCCTTCCTTCCTTCCTTCTCCCTCCCTCTCTGTCTCTCTCTCTCTCCCTTCCTCTTCCTTGCTTCCTTCCTACTTTTCCAANCTTTTCTTTTCTTTTCTTTTCTTTTCTTTTCTTTTCCTTCCTTCCGTCTTTCTTTTCCTTTCCTTTCCTTTCCTTCCTTCCTTCCTTCTCCCTCCCTCTCTGTCTCTCTCTCTCTCCCTTCCTTCCTTGCTTCCTTCCTACTTTTCCAATCCTTATGCATAAATGATTCCTGTGCATCCATTATAGATATATTGTCCTTTTCTTTCACAATTGTTTTAATTTAACTGTATATTGTCTCTGGTTCTTTAAAGTTGTTGAAGAAAACAAGCATCAAGCATTCTTACTTTTAATTTAAATGTAGTACTCAAAATTCACTGAGTTAAGATGAAATGCTACAGCCAGTAGGATTTCTTTAAAATCTAAAAAATTATTCAGTTAATGAAAAATATATCTGAACATTTACCAACACTGAAATTGCATTTATAATAAGCTTTTTCTTGATTAAAGATATTCCACTTTAGAAATCATATTGTCTTTGAGGGAAGATATTTTATTAAAGCAATGTGTTTTTTTAACCAATTTATAAAATTCACTGAATATCTTCTTTGTGCTCAGCTCTGCTATAAATTTCATGGCAAATGCTGCTTAAAGAAGTACTATATTGTGAAATATCCCCTTTTTAAATTTAACAGATTATAAAAACTGTATTCTATATAAATTTATAACTTATATGTCAGTAAATTTAATGTAAAAAATAGTAAATAAATGCAACTATAATGTTCCAAGACAAAAAAATTAATCATTTTGTTCAAGGAAGACATGAGGCATCCTTCCATCCCAGTAAGTTTATATAAAAGATTGACAGGAGATGTATTTTATAGCCAAATCACTTTTTAACATTTCTTTAGTATTACAACATAGAATGCCAACTGGGGACAATTTTACAATGAGTTTGTAACATGTAAAATGTTGATTTATTTCTTACTAAGTTTTCCTGACATAATCTCTGCCTTCAGCGATATAGAAAACTCTAGCATCCTTCAACAAGAACAGTTGTGTATTCTGAGGATGCTGTGTGGTGTAATGGTAAGAGCATAAGCTTATGGTCATTAGGTCTGGATTTGAACGCTGACTTGATAACTTTTTCTTGCATGAACTTTGACTGGGCTACTTAACCTGTCCCTTCTTTCTGTATCTCTCTGTCTATGTTCTTACTACTCTGTTCTCTCTCTTTCTGTCTCTTTCTCTTTTTTTTAATCATCTTTAAAGATTCATTTTTAAATAAATGAGGGTATTACAAAAAATAAATTATAAAATATTTCATACAGTATGTGGCATGTAGTACGTGCTAAAAATGGTAGCAAATATATGGTTATCCATTAATGCTATATAGATACAATGGAAATTTTCCATTATAAATAGCTTTTTCTTACAAGTGTGATTCTTATGTCCTGAGCTCATAGGATTCTGCTGATCTTTATACCTAAAATAAATATCCATCATTCTGAGAAGCAAAGAAAATAGGTTCTTCCTGACAAAGATTGTTTTGATCACTTCTCTCTTCATTACTTTACTTAGACTCCTTAACCATATTGTTTCTGAAGTTCTTTTGATCAAAATAGTACTTCCTTTGGTAATATTAAATATTTTCTTTTAGAATTTATTATCTTGTCAAATAAATATTGGGAAAAATTATACTTATTTTTAATGCCTCCTCTAATAAGATTATGGCAACTGTTCTTAATAAATGAGTTAAATAAGAATAAGTTTATTGACCATACATCCTGTCTTATAGATTAGTTCTATTACAAATTTGAAGCAGTTATCACCTAATGTTATCACCTAATAAATCTTAATTAGAGTAACAAACCAACAGGATTAATTTAAAATATATTATTTGAGGTATATCTTAAATTCAGAGTTAAAGGGACTGCTAAGGGCATGCTTTTAACAGATGAGATTTCTGCTGATATGTGCAACTTAAAGGGCTGTATATAAATGACTAATAAAGTGGACTATAGATAGGAGAAATAACAGGAAGTCACTGGTTCTGGTAGTTTTGATAATGCACCGTGAATAAATAGAGTAACATTTTGAAAGGGAGCTGTCTAGGAAATGTTTTCTCCTTATCTGTATATTTTAGCTCTGCCTCCTTTGAGATTCTGTCTTCCAGAAGCTACTTCATTTTGCAATTAATACAAAATATGTCACACTAATTGAAAAAAAAAAAGTGCCAAAGGTGTTGAATATGGAATTTTGAATGTGGGACATTTGCATCTGAAAAGGAAGTATGCCCATAAGAAATGAAATATGGGAAATTTTGATAATGATATTTTAATTATATTATGAAGCATTTTTTGTGCTTATGCAAATTTTCAAACATAGACAAAAAGTAAAAAGGATAGTCTAATGAATCCTAAATATTCATCACCCATTTGCAAGAATAATCAAAATTTTCCATATTTGTTTCATCTATCTTTCATGCTTTTTAAAGGTGTTTTACAATAAACCCCAGACATACATATTTATTCCTTGCAATGATGCAGCATGGGAAAAATAGGGCAATAGGTGGAAGGGATCAGGGTATTCTTAACAGAAGAGTTGGCATTTCTGGAGATCAGATCTGTGGCATCTCAGTGAGAACCTGGAGTTGGTAACCACAAATGAGTGGTGCAAGCTGAAATTAAGGGATACTCTAAATTAGTGATTCTCATCCTCGGGGTGTATTCTCAGGTATCAGAGGTACATTTCAGAATCCTGAGAAGGGGCTTGGATGGGGTTTTAAAAACAATATTCAACATAATGCCTTTATATAAGAGATTTTTTTATATGTATATATCTAAACAAATATATATAAATTTATCTAATATATATAACATATATATATATGTTAAAAGCTATAGTAAAGTTAGGAGATATTTAGGTCTTTAGAATGTGCCTTTGGATAAAAGTAATGAAAAACAATGCTTTGTATCATTTTTTTCTTAATGTATGATCCTTAGACTTTCTGTAGTCAATAAATTATGTGGAGTGTTTGTTAAAATATGCATATTCCCCAGACATGGAATCAAAATCTCTAGGATAACACCTGATATTCTGTATTTAATAAGCTCTAGATCAATTCCTATTCATAGAGAGCTTAATTATGGAAAAGTAAGTGTGGGGAGGGATCAGTGATTCCCAAATCTCTGGCCACAGATCTGGGTCAGGCTGGCTGCCTTGTTATCTTCCGAGAGGTTTACAAAGCACAAATTTCTGCACTCCACTTCTAAAAATTCTGATTCTGAAAGTCTGAATGAGATTCAGACTTACTAGGTAATTTTGATATATAGGCAGGTTTAGAGATTCTGGAGTTAAATGACCAATGTCAGATTCTTTACAAAAGTCAGTGATTCTTTGTATTATAACTGAGATATCAAGTTCCTATCCTTGATAACAGATTTGAAATTTCACAGGGATTACATCTTCCATAAAATAGAAGTTAGTTGTCAATTACAGGAAGAGTAATTTTAAATATACTAAGAGCTCTTGCCAGTATTAGAGAGGAGACCTGGTAGCAAAATGATCAGATCTTATATTTATGTAAAACTCGGCACATGCATATGCTATGTATCACCAGATTTCCCAAAGTCATGGTACATCTAAATCAGGCATTAGGTTGGAAAGGACGGAGGTGGAGTCAGGGAGAAAGTTTCAGGCCAACACTACAGAAAACATGCTGTTATAACTTTGAACCTCTTTTTCAATCTATGATCCATTATACTCTCTCTTCTTCATTCCTCTACCATGGGAAAAATGCTACAGGTTGCCACAGTTTCGATGACCATCTGTCTTCCAACCAAGATGGTGGAAAAAGCAAAAACGTGGTGAATCTTGGAGCAATCCGACAAGGCATGAAGCGCTTTCAATTTCTATTAAACTGCTGTGAGCCAGGGACAATTCCTGATGCATCTATCCTGGCTGCTGCTTTGGATCTTGTAAGTTGTTAGAAGAATTTGCCCAGTCTGTCTCCCATCACAATTAATACTGCTAATGGAGGAAAGCATGAGTCCCTAATCTTAACCCTATCTGTGGAGTTATCTTTTTTTTTAATTAATGCTTTATAGTTTTCAGAGGACAGGTCTTTCACCTCCTGGCTTAAGCATATTTCTAGATATTTTATTATTTTGGGTGCAATTATAAATGGTATTGTTTTCTTATTTCTCTTTCTGCTACTTCATTATTAGTGCATAGAAGTGCAAGAGATTACAATATATTAAATATGTGCCTTGTGACTTTACTGAATTTATTTATCAGTTCTAGTAGATTTTTGGTAGAGTCTTTAGGGTTTTCTATATATAGTATCATGTCATCTGCAAATGGTAAAAGATTTACTTTTTCTCCAATTTGGATGCTTTCTATTTTTTTGTTCTTGTCTAATTGCTATGGCTAGGACTTCAAATACTTTGTTGAATAAAAGTAATGACAGTGGACATTCTTATCTTTTTCCTAATTTTATAGGAAAAGCTCAGTTTTTCACCATTGAATATGATGTCATCTGTGAGTGTTTTGTATTTGGCCTTTATGATGTTGGGAGTTTTTTTCAAGAATGGATGTTGTACTTTGTCAAATGCTTTTTCTACATTTATTGAGATGATAATATAGTTTTTGTGGGGGTTTTTTTGTTTGTTTGTTTGCCTTCCTCAGCACCAATGGTAAAAAGAGGAAGAAAGGTGGTGAGATAAAAAAAGAAAAGGAAAAATTTTAATAAATTTGCACTGAGAAGTAGACTGTATAGCATCATGATTAAAAGGATATGAGGGCTCCTGAATCTGACTACCTAGATCAAAACCACTCTGATATTTACTAGATGAACTTCTGTAAATGAAAGTAAGAGCAATAATGACATGCCTACCTCTTCTGGCTAGTGTTAGGATTAAATGAGACATTAAATAGAAAGCCCTCATCACAGTGCCTGATAAGGTAACTGCTTAATAAAGTAGGTCATTATTATTATTTTGTTATTATTAGTTTTAGGTCTGCCATGTATTAATACTTAAACATCTCTCAGCCTTGGTTTCATTATCTATCAATTGGAGGAAAGATATGAAGGAAAGATCAGTTTAAATTAATTGTGCAGAAATGCTTTGAACTTCATGATATTCTATACACTTGTAAGGGTTTAAATAAAGTTGATCTTCTTTAGAAAGGGTTTCTGTCAGGTAATCTAGGCCCAGATTCGAACTCAGTCTCTCAATTTCCTTTATTTACCTCTGGTTTAATAAACTCTTCATACACTGTATAAATACTGGGCACTCAATACCAGAGAAGCATCAAGAATAAGTCTTTTATTTTTTCTTTTTAAAAGTATAAACTAAAACAGACTTTTTTAAAAAACAAAAAAATTTAAGGCTGCCTATAAATGATCCCTTTTCCAGATTTTGTAGCACATGAATAACTGATCAGTGGCCACCCATATTTTACCTTGAAAAAAAATCCAAACCTAATCATGTAATTTATGACATTTTTTTCTGTAACATTTGCAGCTTTTGGTCTCAGGATAGTGACCAACAAGATATGTGGTTTCACTTAAGCCTGAAACACAAATACCACTGTAATCACCCAAAATGATAACTTGTATAATATTTCTCAGTCAGTTCCCCATTCCCAGATATTGGCCTTTGAGGATATTTGTGAATTACAAAATGTTCCATGTGTATTGATGTATGCTTTGGTTACTATAAAATGTGAAGAATCATGAGCCTTCGGGAGAGCTGAGGCTGGTGGCAATTAATCAAAGAACAAGGTGCCTGTCTAAAGCAAGAGTTTGACAAGGCAAGGAGCCAATCCCTTGCTTTTTAACTAGCCTGTCACTCCTTTGAGTTATGCAATGAATTTTTTAATCACTATTGACTTATTCCAAAAGGAGCAGATTAAAATAAATAAATGTAACAAATTCATAAGGAAAGGATAAACAATTGAACACATAAGGAGTAAGCATGTGAACAGCCAGTTCATCAAAAATACTAACACCCAATAAAGTATGCCTCATCTTATTTGCACTTAAGAAATACTCATTAACATGTCCATGAATTCCTATATTCCAACTATCAAAGTTTTAATGATTAGAAAGTGCTGACAGGGTATAAAATGTCAGACACCACTGCATGATGTTGGTTAGAAGTGAAAGCAGCAGGATTTGATTACAGAATAGAAGGAACTCAGAACGACAGGGTAATAATGAGATGGCAGTAATGGTGAGTGGAACACTCCTTGCCCCCTCCCTGATAGTAAGTAATTTTAGAGTGGATGTTGTCACAGAGAAGGGGCAGTTCTCTACATATTAATTATATCAAATGGCATGAGTGGTGGAATAAAAAGCGGCTTAAAAGATATGGCCCAATGTGGCTTAAAAGATACACATCATATAATAATTAATTAACTCTACCGATATCTTTTGAGAGCTTCCCATGTGCCATACCTGGCGCCAGCTGTTAATAATGATATAGCAAAACTCAACTTGTTTTGAACCTTTCCTTATGATCACATTTGCATAGTGATCCATTTCCCAGCCTTCTTTTTTTTTTTTAATGTTTATTTGTTTTTGAGAGAAAGAGAGAGAGATAGCGTGCAAGTGGGGGAGGGGCAGAGAGAGAGGGAGACCCAGAACCTGAAGCAGACCTCAGGCTCTGAGCTGTCAGCACAGAACCTGATTCAGGACTCAAACTCACAAATCGTGAAATCTTGACCTGAGCCAAAGTCAGACACTTAACCGATTGAGCCACCCAGCTGCCCCTCCGACCTTCTTAATGTACAGCATTCTAAGGTTGGTAAGCTAATGATTCACATTTATTGTGTGCCTACTGTTTCCAAAGGAAAAAAAGATTGAAGCTCAGAAAGACGAACTAACAGGCCAGGGCTACACAGCTAGCAAAGGATAGAGCCAGATTAGACCTGTGTGTGTCTTTAAAGACTATATTTTGGTTGTCTCATTAAAAAATTATGTGAGATAACTATAAGAAGTTATTTTAAAATATGCAAAATAATAAATTCTGTATTTTATACATGGTAATTTAAATGTAAGAAACTAAAGATGACAGAAGTTAGTTGAACTCACAGTAATAATTGTGCACTCGCACTTTATAGGTAGATGGTTTAAGCTATAATGTTCCAAAGGTACTGTCATGTCTATCTTCGTGTCAATCCTAAATCATAACTACTTTGGGAGATTTTTAGACAAAGTGGGGCATCAAATTTCTCAAGCAACTGCCTAATGAGATTATGGAAAATGATAAAACAAATCATTTTATTTCAAACTGTTGAAAAATTTATAGAAAGATAATAGACACAGCTGTCTATAGAACTTGGAAAGTGATGGCATGATAGCATTTAAACAACTATTAGTCACATAAGCACCTGAAGACAGAGATAATAGGTTGTCCTTTAGTTGCTGGGAAAGTCTAGGTAGGCCCCAAGTTCAGAGATACTGAGCTGAAATCTGCACAGAAGTATATATCATGGAATGAACTTTATTGAGAAGTCTTTTCATTCAAACATTTCCACACAAGAGAACAAGAGCCAAGGTGATTTTGCTCAAGGTCAGATATGCCAGTCAGGGCTAAAACTGGATTCAGAGCAGAATCTTCTGATTCCACTCAGGATTCTTGTGGCAATAGCATATGCTTTCTTTGGATAGGTAGATAGCTTCATAAGTAGGTAGATAGGTAGGTAGGTAGGTAGGCAGGTAGATAGAGAGAGAGAGAGAGAGAGAGAGATAGAAGATAGAGAGATAGATAATAGATAGAAATACACATATAGAAATAATAAATCAGAATGAGTATCTCTTTATAGATTAAGAATACACTTAGATGAATATGGTCTCCAGAATAAAGAAGATTGTAAATGACTTTTAATGGTCCAAAAGCATTTGAATGTTTTAAAAAGGTTCTTTTACACATGAATACATGATGAATTCATAATCAGAAAATATAGGTTTTCAACTTTAAAGATTCATACCACATATTCACTCTCTAAACCAGTATTTCTTTTTTTTTAAATGTTTATTCATTTTTGAGACAAAAAAAGACAGAGCATGAGTGGAGAAGAGGCAGAAAGAGAGAGAGACACAGACTCTGAAGCAGGCTCCAGGCTCTGAGATGTCAGCACAGAGCCTGACGTGGGGCTCGAACTCGTGAACCACGAGATCATGACCTGAACCAAAGCTGTAACTGACTGAGCCACCCAGGGGCCCCACTAAACCAGTGGGGAAATTTTCCCAAGAGAAGTATACTTAGAGACAAAATTAAGCATATAATATCAAAAGGTTCATGGATTCCCCCCCAAAACCTATCCATTAAAACAAAACTGTTAAGAATTCAATCTCAACTAATTGCATTATTACTGGCAAAATGACACTTTTTAATCAAGTAATTGGACTTATTAGTTTTATTAATACTTATTGGTGTTATAATAACAGAATAATTACTTCCTATATGGAATACTTAGGAATTGTATAAGATATGTGGGCATGGGAGAAATATGAGGCTTGTCACAAAGAAAGCATTTAAGGATTTGAAAATTAATCCCAATAGAACAAATTAATACTGGTTTCTGAATGGCAATTATTTTAAGACGAATACTGATGAATACTTTGATAATCAAGTCTCTTGGGTGTTGAGATTTCATCCCTCCCACCAAATGTTTTCATACCTATTTGATTTCCAACTGCTATAATGCTTAAAGTTTTCAGGGAGATGAGGTTACAGGGGTTTTCAGATACAAGTACACTCTTTTCCTGCCTGTAGCTTGACTCCTACCACTAAGTTGGGCTGAATCCCATTGAAAACTTAAAATTTATTTTACTTCACCAAAATATGACTATTACCAGACTAGTAGATTTCCTTTTCCTCCTCTCCTTTGGAACCTACACTGGCCCTGCCTGACCTTCTCAATCTTATAAATCTCATGGTAAGAAATAAAATAAAGGGGCTTGATGCTTATAAGCAGTGTCTTTGAGTCTCAAAGAAAAAAACATTTTCTGATCATTGTAGATGTTTAGTGATGGGGTAGTTCCATTGAGAAGTGATTAGCTCTTTGTCACTAGACTGGATTCAATGGGGACCACTCTACAGGGACCTCAAGAAGTGGATGGTTTGTATGATTCCCTTTCATGACTGAGTCTTTGATTCAAGGTCAACGCCAAGGAGTGTACATAGGTCAGAGGTCAGAATTCCAGATGTTAGAATCAGTAAAGGTTTAACGGAGTGCAGTTGTTTCCGTTATCAGATGAAGAATCCAGGTAGAACTTGTTAGTTGGATAAAAGAGATAGACAACACGGTGGTAGTGGTGGTGGTGGTGGTGGTGGTGGTGATGGTGGTGATGGTGGTAGAGGATGACCATAGTAACCTTTTCATTATACTTGATAGATTATAAAGCACCTTCACATTTATTGCCTTGTTTATATGAGAGAAAAGGAACCAGCTCAGGGAATAGTCCTGAACTAAGGCCACACGTAAATCCAGTTTTTCAAATATGGAAAAGTAAAGGAACTGAAGTCACTGATGAATTCTGATGAGCACCCTGAGGACAGGGAACAGAGCTATGTGTCCTGTGTGCTTGAATCAAGGTAGCCTTCTGTGTTTACAGTCATTGGCACAAGTATGACAACTGCAGTTATTCGTACCTGTTCATCTGGGTTGAGTTTCTCAGAATTACTCTTTCACAAATGTCCTCCACTATATGTAAATTTAGCTTTGTTTCTTCTGTATCTGGCTTCACTTAGTATCTGATTTCATCTGCCTCCTGGCTTTCAGAAATGCCTCACTGTTAAAATATGTTTTATATGTTTTACAATGCATTTGTGGTTTCTGTCATATATGTATATGAATATGAATAGAAATTTCTAGCAAATAGAAATGTGAATACAGAAATACCTGTATTTCTACCATATAGAAATATATAGACAGGTAGGTGTAAATATAAATGACATAGATGGATAGATTGCTGATCAATAGATAAACAGATGAGACCCAGATCCAGTTAATAGATACAGATATAGGCATACTTCTAGATTCTACCGTTTCATCTAATGGGATTTGGGAGAGAAGGGAAAGATAAATGTGTTCATTTCATTGTCACAATCCATTCCAACACTCTCTCCCTTCTCTCCTTTATTGTTTGCTTCTGTTGGATGTTGTATTATTTTTAAGTGCAGCTTAAACACAATGATTGCATTATGCTATAATTTTTATTTCAGAACAGTTTTCCATGTTTTATTGCCTTAATCATAGAATGCAAATGTGACTTTTTCAATTTGCAATTTTCTTCAGAATTAAAAAGTATCATTAAATGAAAGAAATGTTAGAAATGTCAACATTCCAAGTCTTTCTGAAGTTTTGGCTTTAAACAATTCTCTTATTGCTCTGACTACTCAACTTGGGGATAATTGGTTTAATTTTAAGTCCAGCACAGCTCTGCCTCACACTCTTTCTTTTTAGTACAAAGTTAATAGACACAACTGTAAAGCATTTTAGAAAAGACATGTTTTAGAAAAAATTCATTTTGTCTCCAGGTTTATGTAATCTACAGGCACAAAAATAGAAAAATTAAACAGTTCTAACAAAAGGCACTTCTGTCTATTTTCTATATAGTTCAGATAAAACATTCTGCTTTCTTCATAGTTCACATGAAATATTCTATCCTTTTTTATTCAGTTGAATATATAAATTGTACACACATAGTGATTTCTAATTTAGTAGCATGAATAACACTAGTATTCATTAGGAGAAATTACAAGACTGCAAAAAGTCAGTGATATTATAGAATTCTCTCTGGTCTGGGATGGAGAAAACTTAATTCTTGGTAAATTACATGGCCTTATAAATAGATAGCTTTAGGAATAATTACATAATTTTTTTTCAAACTGCAGCACTTTGGAGAGTAAAAGGGAATGGTATCGAGAATTATATCAGTTAAACAGAATAAACTGGAAGTCTGGGGAAAACAAAACGCTGGTTCCCATAGATATAGTCACATTATCAGGTTCACGGCATTGAATTTGATCCACATAGGGGCTTTCCATCACAAGACTACTTGGTGATCAATGCAAATTAGCTACTTTCCAGGAAATAGAAATATACATGCATAAGAGGAGCTATCAAAGTGAAATCATATTGTGTTTTCTTTTGAATCATAAGAAAGGTTGAAATAATTCAGTAGAAATCAAAATTAAATCATAGTTTTAGTTTTGATTTCTACTGAATTATTTCAACCTTTCTTATGATTCAAAACTAAATCATGAAATTATTCACTTGATTCTAGTGCTATTCTTATATAATTGAATTTTTTTTAAAAGATCCTAACTATGAAATGTAGCATAAAAGTAATATACATCATAAATATGAAAGTTGAAGGGAAAAAGTTTTAATGTCACATATCCACCACCACCTTAAAATAGGACATTTCCAGTTTTTTAAAGTCACTTGAATTCCCTTCCCTAATCATACATTCCCTGCCTCCTAGGAAACACTGCTCCCTTGAACTTTGTTTTATCTTTCCTATGCTTTAATTTACCACATGCACTTATATCCCTAGGAAATACATTGTTTCTTTTTGCTTTGTTTGCCTAGTTCCAAAATTCATTTAAGTTAAATCATGCCACCCTCTTACTCTCAACGTTACCTTTGAGTTCATCTTCTTTGATGCTTTGCCATTAATACATTCATTTTCACTGATAAATGATATGATATTTCTTTGTTCGAATATGTCAGTTTACATATCCATTCAATGTTAAATGTTTAATTTTTTCAAAATTTTGAACAATGCCTTCATGCGTATTACCGCATATGGGCCTCGATTTACAGTTTTCCAAATACACATATAGGTGGAATTACTGAGTCATAATTTTACTGTCTGATACCAAAGTGTATTTCAAAGTAGTTGCAGCAATTACTGGCACCAATATTGTCATAGAAGGGGATGTTCCTCTGTGTTCTTGTCAGCACTTGTATTGTCCAACATTGTTATCTTCACCAATCTGATGAATTAAAGTAACAATACTTTATATTTCAACTTCAAATCTCAAATGCTTCCTTATAGGTTTTTACCATTCATGTTTCACTTTGGTGAAAGATCCCATGTCTTTTGTTTATTTTTTACTGGAAGATTATTTAAATTTTATTGATAATTTTAAAAGAGTATAGATATTGTCAATAAGAATCCATTTTCTGTTCTCTACATTGCATTATTTCCAATTTGTGGCTTATATTCATTTAATTCCTTATACTAAATTTTAATAAAGATAAAATTTTAATTTGATTCATTAAAATTTTCTTTATGGCTAGCAATTTTTTACGTCTTTTTAAAAAAATCCCAAGGCAATAAATATATTCTTATTTTTTCTTCTAAAAGTTTTAAAGTTTACATTATATACCAAAGTCTTTAGCTAGAAGATACTATGAGATTGGTATGATAGGAAATTGTTTCCTTAATCCTTTTTTTTTTCCACATCGAAAATAATTATGCTAGCCTAATGACTAGTTCATACTTTATTCTCTGATGTGCAGAGAATTCATTTCATTTATTGCTTTGAATTCATAGTATTAACTTAATTATGTGTCAGATTTTCATATATGCATGAGTGTAATTCTGAGGGTTTTTGTTTTTGTTTAATGTTCTATTCCCCTTGTACCCTAAGTTAAACTACTCTGTTTTAAAAGCTAGAACTTTTAACATCACCTAAGCTATTCAAGACTCTTTGCTCTTCAGTGTGAATTTTATAATTAGGCTGTCAGGTTTCATGAAAATCCTTTGATTTGTTCTTGGAATTATATTGAATTCATAGATAAATATAGAGATAACTGAAATTCAAACTGAAATTCATTTGTGAATTGGTTAGTCAAAAGTTCTTCTTTCTGAGTCAGTGTAAGTAATTTTAATTTTTTTAGTAATTTGTCAGTTTCACCTACATTTTCATGTTTTGGGACATAAAATTTATCAAAACATTTTCTTATTAGTTATTAATCTTTGCAGCATCTGTAGTTATTTTATCTGTTTTTATTTCTAAAATTGTGAGGGTTTTTTCTTGATTTGGCTTGCCAGATGTTTGTCAATTTTATTAGTTTTTTTTTAATGGTCTTGTTGATTCTGTGTTATCTTTGTTCTCAAATTTATTACTTCTTGCTCTTTATTTTCTTCTCTTGTTTTGAATTCATCGTATTTTTTAGCTTATTGGCTAATTGCTTAGCTCATAATTTCATTTTTTCTTTTCACAATTGATCATTTAGCTATTAATTTGCCTCAAATACTACTTTGACTACACATCATAAATTTTGATAAGCTGTGTTTTTGCTATAATTTATTTTTAATTTATTTTTTTTCTTTAATGAAATTAATGGGATCTTTCTTTCTTTCTTTCTTTCTTTCTTTCTTTCTTTCTTTCTTTCTTACCCATGGGTTACTTAGATGTGTACGTGTATGTTTTAGTTTCCTAAATACAAGGTTTTGTTAGGTATCCATTTGCTATTGATTTATAACTTTGTTTTTAGATATTGATTCTTTGGAATCAATGTAGGCTTGTTGTATGCACCAGAACACTATCAGCTTTCATAAATGTTCCATTTGTGGTTGAAAAGAATGTATAGTTTCCAGTAGTATTTTATATTCAAATCTCCATTCTTATTTACTTCTTACTGCTTGCTGTGTTGATCACTAAGTTGTGTTTAAATCTTCACCCTGATGGCAAATTTGAGGGTATTTATACTTGTACTTCTGACAATTTTTATTTATTTAGTAGCAGTTTAGAAGTATGGCAAGTATCTGGTGCTATGAGCCTTTTATTACTAGCTAGTGACCCAGTTTATTTTTAGTAAGATAGATTTCTTTCTGATTCCAGTACAGATGAAACCATTGTAGTTGGTTAACATTGGCTGCATATGTCCCTTTGCCAAACCTTTACTTTCAGTTTTTCTGTATGTTTGTGTTTTAGGTAGGACTCTCATAAAAAACATATACTGAATTTTTTATACCACTTTAAGAATCTTTTCCCCAGGAAAATTTAGTACCTTTGCACAGATTATGATTGCTCATATAGATTCACCTCACTTTTTTTTTTGCCTATTTATCACATTTTTCATTATTTCATTGTATATGTGTTCTATTTATATTCTCTTTTAGATTATAATGGATTTAGTTTTATTTCTATTGATTTTGTTGGTTTGGTTTAACTTTGTTTTATTTTTTTCCTTCACTAGATTGGAAATTATTGTAATCTCTTTTTATTTGAAGTCTATAATTAGTATCTATATTCTTCCCTCAAACAGTAAAATACTGTAGAGTATTTTAAACCCATCTATCGTTTGAGATTTAGTTCTATCTTGTTTTTATTTTAACATTGACAAAGTAGACAATATTTTTATTGATTTTCAGGAAAATTATTTTTAAATTTACCCAAAATCTTAGCATATTCTCTCTCACCATTTCTCCTTGCATCTTATACATTCTTCCTAAGATCCATGTCCTTCTGAAGGAGACCTTTCAGAAGTTTCTTTAGTGATAGTCGCTTGGCAGTAGCTCTCACAAATACAATTTACTGGAAAATGTCTTTATTTTGGTCTCATTCTTGAAAGATATTTTTGCTGTAATTATAATTATAGGCTAACATTTTCTTTCTATTACTTCAAAGGTATTATCCCATTCTCTTCTGACTTTATCAACATTCATTTATAGTAATATACATAATCTAATCTGACCCTCTTAATTGCTTTTGTTACCTTTATTGTTGCTTTTTGCAGTTTCACTGAGATGTTTCTAGCTTATTTTTCTTATTTTAGGTTCAGAAAGCTCCTGAATTGTGTAATTGGCATATTACATCTATTCTGCAAATTGTCCTGCTATTATCTCTTCAAAGATTATATCTTTCACATCTTATCTAATCTTTACTTCTATAAATTGAAAAGGTATATGATAGATCTTATTGTTTTATCCTCTGTTTTTGACAGTTTCTTTTATATTTTTCATTTCTTTGTTTCTTTCGATCTATATCCTGAGTAAGTTGCTGAGATATTTCTTCCATTTCACATTTTCTCTTTTCAACTTTGTCCAATCCCATGGTTCTAAACCACAAAAAATTTTGCCCTAGAAGGGATGTTTGACAATGTCTCGAGGAATTTTTTATTGTCACAACCTGGTAATTGCTGCTAGAATCTCCTGGGTAGAAACAAATATGCTGGTAAATATCTCCTAATACATAGTGCACCCTCCATAAAAAAAGAATTATCTGGTCCAAATGGTGATTGTGCTGAAATTTAAAACACTTGACCTAATCTATCTGTCAACCTATACATTGAGTTTTAAATTTCAACTACTACTTTTCATTTGTAGAAGTTTTATTTGAGTCTCGTTTTAAAACTGCCAGGTCAACTTTGATAACCTATTTCTTCACCATACATTTCAATATCCACATTAATCTTTCAATGTATTTGTAAAGTACAATTCTAATAACTCCTGTCTTTGTGACTTTGATTCTATATTTTGTTGTTTCTGCTATTACTCCTGGTAGATTTTTAAATGTTTGTTATATGAGCTTAATTTCTTGGAATTTTATGTGAGAATTCTTTAAGACCTGTATTAAAAGTAGCGTTATTTAGCAGAGCAGCAATATCAGCATCATCTCTGAGCATGTTTGAAATGCAGATTTTCAGGCCCTCAACATATCCACTGAATCAGAATCTTTGAGGTGGGAACCCAAAAATCTATTTTTGTCTGTATTCCCAGTGACTCTTCTACACACTTGAGTTTGAAGATATAAGTACTAATTTAAAATATTCCTCCAGACAGGATTTCCATTTCCTTTCTCAGGTGGAAGCAGCACCAACCTAAGATCATTTTTATTTTTAAATGATCTTTTTGGTGGTCAAGGAGCATGGAAGTCATGCCCATTCTAGTGCAAACTTATACAGGAATGTGGGGTTTTGATTAGGAAATTTCATAAAAGAATCTTTTTCTTTCTTTTCCTTTTTCTTTCTTTCTTTTTTTTTTTTTTTTTTTTCTGTTTTACCCAGACCAGAGCCAAGTCTAGTCAGGCAAGCCTACTTCTGTGGGGTAGATATTTTTCTTATTCATGCACTGAACTTAACTCACACATGGGATCTTGGCTTTATGTAGGAGTGAATGAACTGAATTCTCACTCTGCTTGGGCTCAGACATTTAACTTATGGACCATTGAAAACCCAGGGTCTGGCTTCTCCATAGTCAGTATAAACCGTTAGGGTAATTATTCCTATGCCAGCTCTCACCCTATTCTCTCCCCTACCCAGAATTATACTTTCTTGTAATTTCTCCTCTCCAGCAGTTTATCTCGTGTTAGAAGCAAAAGCAAGGGCAAAATGAAAACTTTGGAGTATATTTTATCTAGTATTTTTAGAAGTCTAAACCGAAGGAAGTTTGTTTCCACACCTAATTCATCATATTTTCAGAAACAGAAGACTTTATTTTTTTACAATTCCCAAAATTTAGTGTGATCTGAGTAACTGTTAAAATGGCTAGGCATCTAGACCATGTACTAAAATATAATGCCTGCCTCTAGTCTGATAACCAAATGACGCTAGTTGCCCGCAGCTACTGTGGAAATGAGCAAGGGCAGAGGCAGCCTGTTACTTAATGATCTCAGTCAGGCAGAGTATTCAATACAGGCTAAGCAATAAATACTGACTCACAAGCACATACCCTCTAGCAAACGAGGTTCCAATGCACCTTAGGACCCACAATAAGTGCTTATTCCCATTGGTTTTAAATAAATAGGTACCCTGTGCCAGCAAGAGCTTTATATTTTATTGTAAGGCAATAAAAATATTATGTAATTCCCCAGGGGCCAACATAAAATATTCAGTGTTTTAAAATAGTTCCTGTCCAGTGTTTTTTATATGAGTTTTCAGAATCAGTTAGGTTTCTTCTCACATAATAAGTTTAGATATAGTCCTTCAGGGAAAGAAATGTATTGCAATTATAACCTTCAATTAACCATCGTATCTTGGTAACAATATTTTCCAAGTCCCCAGGCAAAATAAAGCACAGCTGTTTGAATTAGTGTTCCAATTCTCTCCTTCACTTTCATAAAGGAAACATTCAATATACATAATGATCTTATAAAATGCAGGAAAAAGTGACAAAGGAAGTCAAGGAGAAGTAGCCAATCCTTTCTAGTCAGAGAATGTCAGAGAAATCCATGCTGCATAATGACATTCTTATGACATTTTGTAGCTCTAACTAAACAGTTTTGTAGTCATTGCAGAGAACACCTTATATAAGAGTGAACCATGTGAAATTGTTAGTATTCAACTATTTTTGACCCTCAAACTTACAAATTCCATAAGATTTCAGTGAATATTTTAGAGTAATCTTATCCTCCCAGTTAAAATTGATTCGTGTCTTGTCCAGAACTATAAGGTTATGCAACAATTGAATTGAAGCCATTCGGTGGCATTACGAAACATACAAAGGTAATTTAGCAGACATGCTAATAAGACAGATATTGAAATATGCCTACTTCTCTTTCAGGACCACCAGTAAAAATTTTCTGTGGTATACCAGTCCTACCAAATTTTATTTAGATGTTCACCTTTGACTATGCTCTGACACTCTGGTTTTCATCCGTGCAGCATTCTTCTGATTCATTTTTCTCCATATGTGCTGTTATTCTCTATGATGTTCTCTATGTGTTATTCTTCTCCATCCCTATCCATTCTGTCATGTCTCCATTCTTTGCTGCTTCTTCAGATTGCGCTGAACTGTAAGAGGTAAGCTCCATCAAAAGAGGAAAAGTTGACTCTTCTCTATGTCCAGGACGAATCTTTTGCCCAAGGTATTCTAGAACCCTGCCCCTAAAATCAATGCTTTCTAAACCATACTCTGAAATGAACTCATAAGTAAAATAAGTCCCCATAGCCATACCCACACCTAGAATGCCTCAAAAGCTCTTTCACACACATTGTGAAGTCAGTACTTACTGTTAAGTATTTCCTACCAGGATGTACAGTAGAGTCCTTAGCTTTGTAGAGTCTTCAACAACTCCCTCAACTGTCTGTATCATGAGATCTATATTACAATACCCCCAGAAAGTGGTATTGACAGTGTCATCTTGGCTACAGTATTTCAAGCCTGCTTTCATCCACCAGATTGATGAGGATTATAATAAAAAGGCAATATATGAGTTACTTTAAGTCCTCATCCCTTCATGCAGATAGTGAATTTCCAAAAGTTCCTTGCTTTTACAGTTAACATGGATCAAATTCATCAGATAACAATCAACCCTCCATTTAGTGTTGTGCTGTATAGTTAATGGGAATTATTTTCATAATGATCACAATTCCACTTCCACACTTTAGATTAGGATTTCCTGGGGCTGATAACTAGTAATATCCGGGTTTTATTGTAACTAGTTTTTGATAACAGAAAATCAAAATTCCTTTTCATTCAAATGCCCTGAGCTTTATAAGCTTTTTTTCTGAAGAAGGCAAGTCAGTATACATGAGAAAACTCATAAGGCACAATTTGGATTTTTCATTCATCTATTGTTAATCTTCTCAGTGTCATCTAAAAGTTAAGGGCAATAAAAAGATCCTCTGCCCCATATATTTGAATTAGGTTAATTTTTGGCCTTGGTAGTCCTGAAAGAGCCAGGGTTTACAACATAATGCCACCCCAACAGTGGTTCTGTCTTCCCATCATTGAGCAATGAATCCCATTGCTTTATATTGGGAATGTGTCAAAATGTGATGGGCTGAGAATAAATTCGCATGACTCACCTTGCACTCCAGACTGCCATTCATTTTTAGAGACAGATGTTCAAGGCTTTTCCAGACACAGATGAGCACATCAGACATGTTTAGTAAAATAAATATTTAATACAAGAAAAGAGTGCAGACATTTATTCTGTATGTTATAGTACCACAATACTGATAGGTTTAATGCAGAAAGGCATTTGACCCTCTCAATCTTGTCTTTCTATTCCTGTGACCTACTACCAAATCTTGGCACCAATGCAGTGGATGATGGATTCTCATCATTAGTATCCATTTTTTATTAATGATAGGTTTCTATCATTAGTGTTCATCTTGTATTCTGCCTTTTCACATAGGTTAACTTTGCATGTAGTAGCAATACATCGTTTGTTTTGTGATATTACATTACTACATAAATGTATTTCTTATTGGAATTCTTGATGGCTTCCTTTAAGTTATGGACAATGAGAAAATGCTTAAAGGGCTAACCTACTAGAATCACTCAGTGTGTTTGAGATACTGTGGTACTCAAAGAATGAAGTATCAATTCTGCCTAAGAGGAGAGACATTAAGGAAGGCTTCTTAGAGGAAGTAACTAAACTTATTCTTAAAAGTGGGAATTTACAAGATGGAAAAGGGGCTTAACAGCTCCACAGATCATGGAAACAACATGTGAAAAGGTGGAAGATGTCATATTTAAGGGACTGTAACCAGTTTGATAGAGTTAGACCATAGAGTACTTGATACAGAGATAGAAAGAGAGATGAACCAGATGAGAAAGGTTGGGCATATTTATTCATGTTATGATTGAGGTGGATGGAACCTATAATAAATTTTAAATAGAAAAATGATATGATCATATATTTGTGTTTTAGAGGGTAACATTATATGACATTAATGACCCATTTTTAAACAATGACTTTCTACATGCATTCTAGAAATCATCTTTTGTCAAGATTTATATGTGTATATATTAAGACAATGCAGATACCAAAAAGGAACTAGCACCAGTTTGGGCATTGGAAAGACCTGGTACTGAATCCTGTATTCTCCTCTTCCCAGCTGTATGATTACAGAAAATTTATATCTCATTTTTAAAAACATTGAAATGAAGATATTATTTCTAGTCCAGAGGTTTGTTATTATTATTCAGAATGACAACTCATAAAATCTAATTGGCATGTAATTGATACTCTCTATATATTAGCCCCTATTTTAATATTATGGATCAATGCATTATTAAGAATATTATTGTTTGAAATGTTTAAAAGTGTTAGTTACTAATCAACTTATGGCTATCAGGTAACTCTGAGTTGATGGCCAGTATTGTGATATATTTTTTTTAATTGGCACAAGTTAAAAGGCGCATTAGTTGTTGATGTATTTCTTGTGACCTATTGACTTTCTATGGGAATACCCCTTTATCTATCTATCTATCTATCATCTATCTATCTATCTATCTATTTTAGCTTATAAAGATTTCAATAGGTAGCTGGTCCTTACTAGTTTCTGGGTATCAACTGAAAGTTGTTTCTTCTTTTATTTTTTTTCAAGCACGTCTTGACATGACAAGATGGAGCCATATTTCTCTTTTTCTGAAGAAATGCTCTGCTTTTCATTTATCAATTAAATAATTTCCTTTTTGTCAAACATTTTCGATTGAAACCATGCCTATTTAAGCAGAATTTGATCTGTTATTCATCACAAAGTAAGGGCAAACAAAGACGAACTCAACAAAATCTAATAAGCACTTCTTTTTCTTACTAGCCAAAATGCACAGGAATAGTTGTACTTCCTTGGAGTGTGCGGATGGTCATGGATAACATTATTGTTGGAACCAGATCACTGCTGAATCCCTTGATTAACATAAAACTAGCTCTAGAAATTGAATCCTGGTTTGCTTCAGGTTAACATTTTAACAAAAGATTCCTATTGAAAAACCCCTTTGAAAATTATCTTGCTCTCCTCTTCAAATCCCAGCCATCTCTTAAATATGCAAATATAAAATCATGAAATTACTGAAGATTCTTCAAAAGGGGAAGGCTAAACACAGAAATCTACTTAAAATGTCTAATTCTTCAATATGCAAATTTGCCTTCAAGGATTTACTTTCCAGAATTCCCACTACTGTTAACCATGCTACTACTGCCCTGGGAAATATGACTAACCTAAATCAAGATATGGAGACTGAAATAAACTAAGAGTGCTTAGTAATTCCCTTTAAGGTCAGCCTATTGCTCATTAATCCGACATCATTCTTTCCTCAACAACCGTCCTCAGGAAGCTCCTGTGGTAGCCAGAGCAGCTCTATTCCTGGAATGTGCCCGTTTTGTTCACCGATGCAACCGTGGCAACTGGCCAGAGTGGATGAAAGGGCATCACGTGAATATCACCAAGAAAGGCCTTTCCAGGGGACGCTCTCCCATCGTGGGCAACAAACGGAACCAGAAGCTACAGTGGAATGCTGCCAAGCTCTTCTACCAATGGGGAGACGTGAGCTTATGATTTTCTAATATGAAAATTCAGGTGCTTGGGTGAAGTGAAGAAGTTCTATATTTATGTTTGTTTATTTGTTTGAGAGACAATTTATTGTGTATCTGTTATGTACCATTCACTAAAAAAAAGAAACTCAAAAAACCATTAACTCATTTAATCTTCTCAGTAAATCTACAAAGTTAGACATTATTTCCTCTGCCTCCTACCTTTGTCCTCTGCCTCCTTCCCCTTTATAAATGCAGACATTTCCTGAATTTATTATAGTTTTTCCTGCATAACTCCCCCAGGAATACATTTATTCCTGTCTTTTTATCTGTAACCTGCATGCCAGTAGCATAGATTTCTCTATCCATAGCACTGTTCAGATCCCAGGCCAGTATTACCAGTTGAACTCCGGAGGCATTCACTAATACCCTGAAACACAATCTGACCAAAATAAAACTCTTCTTCCAATATAAATACACCCTCATCTGCAACCCTTCCTGAGCTTTCTGTTCTTATAAATGGTTAAAACCATTTCTCTAAGACGACAGGCTTTGAGCGTGTTCCAACCTTCCTTCCCTTATTGATTCCACCTCTTCCTTGTCACTGATGTCCTTTTAGGTCACATCTTTATTCTTTTTCATCTGGATGACTAAAATATTTTCTGCTTTGGTCTTCTTCCCACAGTTTCCCCTCATCTGACCCATCCTACACACTGCCAATAAAATGATCTCCATATGGCAGAGCCCATCTAAAAGCAGAACACTCATACTTATCTCCCGACTTCCAGACTTGCCCCCTCTCATTCACTCTCCAAATTGCTCTCACAGTGATTAGGCTAAAATGCAAATCAGACTGTGGTTCTTACCCATTTATAATGCTCCAGTGAGCCTCCTTTTCCCTTGGGATAAAACCCAAATTGCTTAGCCTGGCATCACTGCTTTCTCCACAGCCTTTATTCAAACTATAGCAAGATTATGGATGATAAAGTCAAATGGGCTAATATATCTAGAAGAACATTTATTTCAAACCTTTGCATCTAACAGGTATTCAATAATAAGTTATTACATTAGTTTTTGAAAGCAGGATACATGGTTTGTACATTTCTAGCCAGTTAACACAGAGTCTTTTGAATGACTAAGGGTCTCCTCCATTCACACATTACCTTTCACCCTTCTTCATAATACAAAATGAGATTCGGCCTGAAGAACTATAGGATCTAGTCCCAATCTACCTTCCCAGCCTTACTGCACATGGTTTCCTCTCACTAAGTTGTGTTTCGGCCAAGTGGCTTACTTGTCAGTCTCTGAACACATCCATGCACTTCCTTGATAGATCTTTTGAAACTCTCTACCTGGAGTATGTACTCCTCCCCTTCTCCATTAGCCAAAACGCCAATTCTTCAAATCTACAGCAATCTACAACAAAGAAATACTCTGTGATTCTCTGAACTGAATCTAATCTGTCCATCTCCTGAACTAATAAGATACTTTTGTCTCTTTCAATAGTTAATGTGTTATTTTGATGTATTGTTGCCTCCCCAGGAGACTAAGCTCCTTGAGGGGAAGAGCAAAAAGCAGACACCCTATATTTGAATCCCAGGCCCCAGTTTGCTGAGCCACCTTGAGCAAGTCTTTCAACCTCTCCCACCTTCCCAGTTGCCAAACAGTGACCTTTCTAGATGAAGGCTTATTATCTACTAGGGCACCTTAAGCAGTAGAGCATACTGTAACAATTTATTCAACTCTATGTTTTATGTAATACCTAACAAATTACTTCACTTAATAAATATTTGATGAATGAAGAAAGGAACAAACCTATCCCCAAGGCATTTTTCTAGCCTTGGAAGAGACACAGAGCTCTAAATTATTATATGACAATTAGTATTTCCCACACAAGTTCCTTTTCTGAGCAACTCTTTAAGCTTTATGAACTGTGGATTTAACTTAGATTACTTGGTGTCAACATCCTGGAAGATCGATGTAGGCTTTTCCCCTTTGACTCTCACCATTAAGTTTGTTGACTCCATTCCAGACTCGTAATTGCATGTCTCCTTCTTTAGAGAGAATCTCCAAAACAGTAGCATCAGGACAAGGCTTTTTATTGAGGTAGTAGATTTTGGTTTTATGTTTTGTTTTGTTTGCTTAAAACTTCTCAGGTTAGTGACTAAACTTTTAGGATACCTTGATACCTTTTTACAATGCTTTCTTTCTCATTGATATGGTTTTTGTTACTTGTCACTTAATTCCAGAGTTTAAGGAGAGCTTTTTCTTTCTAGATAGCCAAGACATTCAAACAACTTGTGCTTTTATTTAAAGATTTTGGGACATGTTTTGTCCATTTCTAGTACTTTGTCTAATTTCTTGCATGCCCAGAATTTAGCAACCTTTCTAAATATTTGAAAGAAGTAATACTGGAAGGAAGAAGAAAATTAGTTGGGATTTTGTTCCTAGTAATGCACAGCCTGTCAAGCCCCAAGTTCAGTGCTCATTTTAGCTTTTGACTCTCCTTCCTAAGCATGTGTCTCTTCTTTTATTGTACACCATAAGTATTTGGATTATGAAAAGAATTAGATAGAGGTGGTGTATTTTGTCTCTTCTTTTGGAAAATTCCTTTTGGTAAATCAGACAATAGTCCATGATGATTCAGAAGAACAGATAGCAAGTATTGGTTCCATGTTGATGTTGGATACTCTACCAAAGGAATAGTTAGTGTCTCTTGCTCATTCATAGAGTATCATGGAGTGGGAGAACAAAGTCTATAAAAAAAAGCCATTACTTATGTACATAATGGCAGATATAAATAAAATTGCTGTACTAGAATTCATGCCAACCTCCAAACTCATTAGCATGGCAGTGACATTCTCATAAAATAGCATAATCAGAAGAAGCACTCTGAGGAACTGAGAGTTTATTTTTTTTACTACAACAAAAATCTTCCATTAAAAACAACTTCATACTCCCTTACATGAGATCTGTAAAATAAATAACCTTCACATAAGTGGAAATATATTCAGAAAAAATTTTGCATGAGAACACAAAGTTTTTGTTCCAATTCCTACAAATCTTCAGACTAAATGACCTTGGATATAGTGTCAATGCCATCCACCCTTGAGTTTCTACATAAGGAAACATGGTGAGTACAACACTGTGGCATATAGAGAAGGCTTATGCCATATGTATTAGCATCAGTTTCTTTGTTTAATGTGCACTATGAGATGATACATACCTTCCCATTAACAGTTGCTTATGGCCTCTGTAATGTGAAAGGCTATTTTTCAGTCTGACATCCTTTGTGCTGTTTCACTCTTTTTCTCCCATGGTAGGCAATTGGCATCCGGTTGAATGAGCTGTGCCATGGGGAAAGTGAGAGCCCCGCCAACCTGCTGGGTCTCATTTATGATGAGGAAACCAAGAGGAGACTGAGAAAGGAGGATGAGGAGGAAGACTTTTTAGATGACAGTAAGGAGACTCCCTTTACTACAAGAACCCTTGCTTGTAAGAGTCTTTGCTTTAGGAGCACTTAATATTTCTCTTTCTTCTTTCATATTCTTACCACCTTCCCATGTCTCCCCACTGCTCCTTTTCCCTTATTCCCTGTGCATGGATGTAACGCATGTGCATAAAGCCACACAAAGAGAGGGCAAGAACCAGAAAGAGAAGACCATAGACAGAGACAAGGAGTTGCAGCCAATACAGCACATCCAATGCTTTGTAATCTGTGATTCTTACTATTATACAAAGATTAGTATTAGGCCTCTCTGAGAAAACGTAGTTGTGGAAAATTACTGACCCCAAAGAGATTTGCCCAGGTTTTGCATTTTGTTATTGCTCTTGGAGATTAAAAAAAATAGACCAAATAAAATTGAAAATGAAATGCTTCCCAAATCATTAAAATAGTGAATTATTTAATTATAGTTTTTAACATGAATTTGAAATATTAAACAATTCAGAGTTTTAGAACAGAGTTGAGAACTGTTACAGAGCCTGCTGCACTGTACTTCTTTGTTAAAATTAGAAATGAGTCCCACCATGGGAGATTAGAGACAAAGAGGTTCCTGTATACTTCTCTTCAACACCATTTTGTGCATATGTGTGTTGTATACCATACAAGCTTATTGCATATGTGTACTACTACCTAAATAAAATTTCTAAATGGTTATGGAATTAGTGACATTATCTGATGAAGAAAATGATACCTCTTCCTCTTGCCTTTCCCCAGTGGTTTGAAATTCTAACTCCCTGATTATATGTTAGACTGTTGTTAGTTAAGAGATGCCAAGATGACTTCCTCTTTCTAGTCATAAAATGTAAACATTTCATGTTAGGGTGTAACGTTGAACAAAATTAAATAAAAATCAAAGGAAATTTATTGTCTTCTTTTCCACTTTTATCAAGGATTTTCTTTGCAAATTGTTTCATCATTTTTCCCTTTCTCAGCCTTTATTACATCAGAGCAAATTTTCTTGACTTAGCTGCTGACAAACCACCAAATTCTGACATCAGTCTTTCAGCCTACCAAGTGAACATTGGCCCCCAACGATTCCCTTAAGTTCACAGGAGTCTAGACTGTCCTAGAATGCCTCTGGAAAATTGAATGGAAAATGGAATTGGGTCTGACCCTAGGACTATTTGAGGACTATCTAGCAATCACAGAAACTAGTGAAGAGCTGCCAAAAGACATCTCCAGACTGCCCTGGATCTCCTAAGGATCCTTCAGACAGAGATGAGCTAAAGTACCATTAGATGGATGCATCCTCACAGTCCAAAATGAACTTTAATCTCCATGAGACCACATAAGTGTCATTTACCCATATGTTATGCCTGGTACTTTGGTTTTTTGATAAGAGCATGTAGGACTCAATCCTTGTTCATTTTAACAGAAGATTTCAGATGATAGTTACAAGACAACCTGGACTAAGACCAAGTTCACTGTTTACAGGATTAACAAGAAGAATCTGGATGATAACCTCGGGACAAGATCCAGAAGTTTATACTGAATATTTGGTATTTGATCATTATTTAAAAACTATTGCACATCCAGACAATTTCTAGAGTTATGTATCTTCTCCATTGAATAGAAGATTGAAATGTCTGGTTTAGTTCTGCTTTCTTGTCAGTACATAATTCATCTTGCATTTAAAAGGTAATTATAGCTCAGGTGCCTGGGTGGCTCAGTCAGTTAAGTGTCTGACTCTTGACCTTGTCTCAGGTCATGAGTTCATGGTTTTTAAGATCAAGCCCTGTGTCAGTCTCTGTGCTGACAGGATGAGCCTGCTCGGGACTCTCTTTCTCCCTCTCTCTGTGTCCCTTCTCCTCTAGCCCACATGTCCTCTCCTTCTCTCACTAAATAAATAAATAAATAAATAAATAAATAAATAAATAAATAAAACATAATAAATAAATAAATAAATAAGCAAGCTTTAAAAAAAATAAATAAATAAAATAAAAGATAATTATGGCTCAAGTAAGTATTCATCTAGAAATTCCAGAGGATTTTGTCTCTTCAGTTCTTAACAAGAGGCAATGTCTACAGTCACATGCTATCTCTGGAGAAAAAGTGATGGTTTTCACAAGGAAATCAGATATCTTCAGAAAGAACATAATTTCCACCCTCTTTCAACATAAGCCATAACATATATATGCTATTCAATTAAGAAAGCCTAATACACAGGAGATATTTTAGAAAGATATTTAGGAATGTTGATCTATAGTTATGATTGCTTGATCCCTTGATTCAAATAGATAACTCTCTTCTTTGTTTTATGAGAAGCAGAACTTGACATTACTCTGCTCTTCTTTTCTGAATGCTGATAAGTAATCAGTATATTTCTGTAGGATTAGTGATGACATGTATCTGAAAACCAATCCTCAGAATTTTGAAAATCTCTATGGTGTTGCCTTGGCCATTATCTGCCTTTACAGCAAAATCCATTATTAGTTCTGTGATAGAGGCAACATTTTACTCATTAAAAGACTGATATTCTTCAGAACAAAGGAGAATATTTGGATACTTCTAGTGTAGCAATGCTTCAATATGATAGGCCAACTTGTATTAAGTGTAAGATACAGATGATCAAGTATGTTTTGTCTACACTGCAGAAACACCTCTGGGCTAACCTGGAAGCAACATCGCTGCCCCCAAGATAGATGGCTCTCAAAGAATAAACTGGAAGATTTTTATAGTCCCAAAAGTAGCCTTGTACATAGTCTAAATCTGACTACACTAACAATGTGAAAATCTTACAAGACTGGTTTCCATTTCTGTTTTTGTTAAAAGGCTTTCTAGTTTAGTGGACTGTGTTTTGTTATGCTATGAGTCTTAAAGAAAATAATTTAGTTCTTATTGATTGACATTTTAATACAAAGTAACTCATTATAGAATTACAAAATGGAAGGAGAAAGAGGTATATGGTAATGCAGATTATGCTAAAGGGAACAGGTGAATTGAACATGTATAGGTGACATTCTCATATGCAATTTCATTTTGGACATGAATAGGTGACATTCTCATATGCAATTTGATTTTACACATATGTAGCTTTGTCCATCAACCCGTGCCTCTCTGCATGTTTTATTGGTTTGTTTACTTATGAAGGAGCTCTTTCATTCCATAGGTACTGTGAACCCCTCTAAATGTGGCTGCCCCTTTGCCTTGAAGATGGCGGCGTGCCAGCTTCTCCTGGAGATTACCACCTTCCTGCGAGAAACCTTTTCTTGTCTGCCCAGACCACGCACTGAGCCTCTGGTGGTAAGTAAAGTATACGTGCTAATAATCAGGTTACTTGGAGAGGCCAGACATGTGGCTAGGTTTTGAGTATCCACAATTTCCTCAAATGCCCAATGGCCAAATGTATCATATAACATAAAAGTTCAACCAAGGGATTTTCATATATAAAAAGAAAATACCATTTTTTCTATTACAAAGAAAATAATAATAATTCTGAAACTGATCTTGAAATCACTGAGGATAACAGCACTGGGTACAACATGGTATTGATCACTGTCAGTTATGCTGGGAATGTCTAATACAATAAGAGGCTATAAAGCAACCCAAGTGTTTGTTTGAGATCTTAAGGACTGCATCTGGGAGACAAAGGGTCCATGGAAATGGAATGTGTGCTCCAAACTCGAATTGTGAGTGGGCTTATAAAGGCAAAAGCCACAAGGTTACATAACTTGTTTAAAAGACTTGTATATGATTGGTCCTGGAAGAGTGTAAGCTATGTAATACGGGATTGGCTGTTTTGCTAACAGGTGTTACATTATCTCTATTTTAACTCAAAGTAGAAGGGTGTGTTCCAGGAGGTGGCAGAGTTGCAGCTGACAAGTGACAATTGACAAAAGCAAAAACTTCATGGAGATTGTGAGGATTAAAACAGAAGACATACACAGGCCCTACTTCCTCAATATCCTTTGGTCTCTATTTTGAATGACTCTCTTACTTCATTTTGAATCTTCTTTCACAAGCCCTTAACTTCCTTTGCCCCGCAAACTATGAGGAGTTTTATGACCAGCATTCTCCAGAAACCACTGACAGAATATTTTTGTCATAAAAAAATCTAACTGCTCATAAATCCATATAGAAATGTACTTCCAAAGAGTTTCCTCATTTAAGTCATGGGAAAAATGATTTATGTCAGTATTTAGCATGTAGGCATCTCTAAACATATACTTTTATTCCTGCACTACTTCTTATGGATCTGAATAGGCAGAAGAAGACTACACACACACGCACGCACACACACACATACATACCCCTGTACCACCAGGACCTGATTTATTTAGCAGAGTATACCAACACTATGCAAGTGCCAGGAGTCTTCACAGAATGTGTGGGATGGCCACACGTCAGAGCCGATTTTCCCTGGCCCTTAATCCTCTAATAGGCACCAAGTTTCCAATGGCTCTTTTATTACAGGCACCACCCGGCCAAAGCTGAGAAACCAGACAAATTCCTTTTTTTTTTTAACACAAGACTTAGACTACTCTACCAGAAAAAATTGTTACACAATCCACGCACTTCTTTTTTAGCCAGTTTTACACTCCACCAGCTCTCCTCCGTTTTTGATCATACTCGGCATGAACAAGGCCATACCTCAATCCCTGGGAGAAAATAAAAGAATCGGTGCTATTACTTCTGAGCACTGCATCTACCTCTGGTTTTCCAATGTCTGGAAGACCTGTTTCCTTACTCTCTTAAACAGAAAATGGATATTTTCACATTGGAAACATTTATGGGTAAAATGTATGTTTTCAAGAGAAACATACCAGTAATAGACTGCAAAACTATGTTATTTGAATGTCAGAAAGGAAAGTTTACTGCCCTGATTTCATTTCCTATTAACCTGGACCTTTAATTTACTGAATGTCACCTCTACTATTATATTGAGACTTCTCTTCAAAATCATATCAAGGCCAGCACATGTGTTTAAAGCTAAGTGGGATGAAATATCTGATCTGTAAGGCCTCTAATAGTGTTATTTTTTCAACATTCTAATTATACTGAAGCCTTCGTAAAAGCATGGTGGTACATCTACTTTTCATTTTTCAAATTTTTATTGGTCACAATTTAGACTCATTTTGATTTTTCAAAATAAGAATCTTAAAGTTTGACTCAGTTATTTTTGTTCTCCCTTTCAACTCAATGAATCTATAGTTTCATATCCTTAATCATCATAACAAGTTTCATTTTTAAAAAATCAACCAAACTTGTTAAAAATTACGGTATAATCAACTGACAGACTAGTAGAAAATGGTAAGAAATTAAGCTAAATAATCCTTTAGTCATTCAGTCAATGAGAGGAAAGTTTTCACTGCTAATTACCCTTAACAAGGTCTCAGATTTCTTTTGTTCATTACACTAGGATTTTCATTGTAGGTTTATGTATTATGTTGGGATGTGACCTTTATAAAATAAATGGGAAGCAGCTTTTTCTCCTGTTTAATCTAACAATAGTTGATAGTAAACAAAATAAAACAAAATACCTCTCAAGTTATATTCCAACCTACTATAAAGAAAACAGTATGATAAAAATTGTTTTAGCAACACAGAAGCTGTAAATGCTTGAAACTGTACTAAAGACTGAGTATAACAGTGTATGTTATACCCTCAAAATGAAATATTATAAAGTTTTAACAAAACATTTCCTGCAAGAGTATTTATGGATCTTCAGGAAATTTTTTTAATTCAGTAACATTTTTAATAAGAGTAAAAAAAAAAAAAACCCAACCACCCTAATGTATGAAATAATGAAAGTATAAGGTAGTAAAGTAATCATATAAGAAGCTATGGATATTCTAGAAACTGACACTTGAGGATGGTAGAAAATCAGGGACATAAACTTTCTATCAAGAAATAAAGTCTTTTTGACAGAAATTGCCAAAAGACCCTTTCCAAAATGGTTGAGATTTTCATGCAAAATATTTATTTGAAGAAGTCCTAGTTATACCCAAAATGTTGAAAAGTAAGCAAAAGAACCTAAAGTACAATAATTAATATAGAAGTTAATTAGTTTACCCACAGTTGTTTCTTGGATAGAGTAGGAAATCCCAGGAGGCCACCCACTGGATTGGTGGGGGCATAGAGTTGAAAAAAAAATAAAGACAAAATGACATCAAATGCTGTTAAAAATCAATTAAAATATATTTTTACCAACTTAACAATTTTTCTCAGATCCCTAGATACAACTTAAATGTTTTTTTTTCTTAAATAAATTTCTGGTAGCATTTTTATTTGTTGTTTTATAAGCAATACTAATAAATAATGTTTTTTTAAAAGAAAAAATAGCAGGGGTGCCTGGGTGGCTCAGTCGGTTGAGCATCCGACTTCGGCTCAGGTCATGATCTCACGGTTCATGGGTTCAAGCCCCGCGTCGGGCTCTGTGCTGACAGCCAGCTCAGAGCCTGGAGCCTGCTTCAGATTCTGTGTCTCCCTCTCTCTCTGACCCTCCTCTGCTCACACTGTCTCTCTCTCTCTCAGAAAGAAATAAAAACAATTAAAAAAAAAGAAAAAGTAGCATTATTATAAGATTTATAACTTAAAATAGCATAATAAAAAATTTTTAGATATTAATTTCCAAACAATATTGAGAACAATAAATCATTTTTAAATAGAGAATTTTGTTTGTAAAACCACTGGTCTATTCAAGTGTTTACCAATTGATTAGTGAAACCAATAACCACTGGCCGAGCAACATGAATTCAAACAAGTAATTCCTGTACAATGAATAGATGAGTCCACAATAATAAAGTAAAAATCAGTAAGGGAGTCTTTGGTCTACACTAATTCATTAGAGAAAGTGACATATTGGATGCTTTTGTGCAGGATTGTGCTAGAGGCTGTGCCAAATGTAGTGATGGAATTTAACAAATTGGGTTATGAAAAATATAAAAATATACTGCTGGATTCCAAATGTTCCTAAAGTTAAAAAAATCAGAAGCAAAACACAATTCACATATACAAAGGCTAACTACGGATATTTATTGAGAGTAAGACTATGAACAAGATGGTGCAATAGTTACAGGAAAGGGAATAGGAGACACAGAGATAATTATAGTGAAACAGGAGAACCAACATATAAAAAATTATTCTTGATATAAAATATATGACTGGCCATGAAAAGGGGGCAGAGGGACATGGTTGGCCATGGAAGGGGCTGGAAGACCTGAAGAACATTTCTTTCTTCCTTCCTTCCTTCCTTTCTTCCTTCCTTTCTTTTTCTTTCTTTCTTTCTTTCTTTCTTTCTTTCTTTCTTTCTTTCTTTCTTTTGCAAATCTTAGCTATTTTATTTTTTTGAACTAAATTCCCAGTTTTGCTTATTTATTTTTAAAATTTTTTAATTATTTTTTTACAAATAGTTTATTGTCAAGTTGGTTTTCATATAACACCCAGTGCTCAGTCCCACAAGTGCCCTCCTCCATGCCCATCTCCCTCCCCCCCCATCAGTCCTCAGTTTGTTCTTAGCATTCAAGAGTCTCTCATGATTTGCCTCTCTCCTTCTCCCCCACTATTTCCGCCCTTCTTCTCCCCCATGGTCATCCGTTAAGTTCCTCCTAATCCTCCTATACATGCAAACATATGGCATCTGTCCTTCTCTTCCTGACTTATTTTGCTCAGCATAACACCCTCAAGGTCCATCCATGTTGCTACACATGGCCAGATTTCATTGTTTCTCATTGCCATGTAGTATTCCATCATATAGATAAACCACATCTTCTTGATCCATTTGTCAGTTGATGGACACTTAGGCTCATTCCATGTTTTGGCTATTGTTGAGAGTGCTGCTATGAACA
>NW_027527591.1:3348026-3348215 GCF_008692635.1 Crocuta crocuta | reverse complement strand
TGAGGAAGCTCCACACTGTTTTCCAGAGGGGCTGCGCCAGTTGACATTCCCACCAACAGTGTAAGAGGGTGCCTGTTTCTCTACAACCTCGTCAGCATCTAGAGTCTTCTGATTTGCTCATTTTAGCCACTCTGACTGGAGTGAGGTGGTATCTCAGTGTGGTTTCGATTTGTATTTCCCTGATGAGGA
>NW_027527591.1:3329514-3346679 GCF_008692635.1 Crocuta crocuta | reverse complement strand
CTCCACACTGTTTTCCAGAGGGGCTGCACCAGTTGACATTCCCACCAACAGTGTAAGAGGGTGCCTGTTTCTCTACAACCTCGTCAGCATCTAGAGTCTTCTGATTTGCTCATTTTAGCCACTCTGACTGGAGTGAGGTGGTATCTCAGTGTGGTTTCGATTTGTATTTCCCTGATGAGGAGGGATGCTGAGCATCGTTTCATGGGTCTGTTGGCCATCTGGATGTCCTCTTTGGAGAAATGTCTGTTCATATCTTCTGCCCATTTCTTCATTGGGTTGTTTGTTTTTTGGGTATGGAGTTTGGTGAGTTCCTTATAGGTTTTGGATACTAGCCCTTTATCTGATATGTCATTTGCAACTATCTTTTCCCATTCCGTCGGTTGCCTATTAGTTTTATGGGTTGTTTCCTTTGCCATGCAGAAGCTTTTAATCTTGATGAGGTGCCAATAGTTCATTTTTGCTCTTGATTCTTTTGCTATTGGGGATGTGTCAAGTAAGAAATTGCTGCGGTGGAGGTCAAGGAGGTTGTTTCCTGCTTTCTCCTCTAGGGTTTTGATGGCTTCCTGTCTCACATTCAGGTCCTTTATCCATTTTGAGTTTATTTTTGTGTATGGTGTGAGAAAATGGTCTAGTTTCATTCTTCTGCATGTTGCTGTCCAGTTCTCCCAACACCATCTGTTAAAGAGGCTATCATTTTTCCATTGGATACTCTTTCCAGCTTTGTCAAAGATTAGTTGGCTGTGTACTTTTGGGTCCAATTCTGAGTTCTCAATTTTATTCCATTGGTTTATATGTCTGTTTTTGTGCCAATACCATACTGTCTTAATGATGACAGCTTTGTAGTAGAGGCTAAAGTCTGGGATGGTGATGTCTCCTGTTTCAGTTTTCTTCTTCAATATTACTTTGGCTATTCAGGGTCTTTTGTGGTTCCATACAAATTTGAGGATAGTTTATTCTAGTTTTGAGAAGTATGCTGGTGCAGTTTTGATTGGGATTGCACTGAATGTATAGATTGCTTTGGGTAGTAATGGCATTTTAACTATATTTGTTCTTCCAATCCATGAGCATGGAATGTTTTTCCATTTCTTTGTGTCTTCTGAAGAACATTTCTATCGGAGGTCACATTTGAATGTAGCTTTGAAAGATAGATGGGATTTGAAAAGTGGATAAAAGAAGAAATTGGAAGAGATAACTACTTTTGAGAATCAGAGTTGTTATATTACTTTTTGTCCTAGGTAAGAAATTTATCTAACTAAGTTTGGCTAACAAATTTTCTAGGTACTGAAACATAACTTCTGTTCTTAATCAAATAGAAAAGAAGGAACAACATGTAGAGTCTAAAGTTTCACTTATTAATAGCAATTAAGAGCATTAGATTTTAATCTTGGTGGAAACTAGGTTTTTAAATTTTTTTTTGTTTTCCATATCTAGTTGAATCTGAGAACTTACATCATATTTGGGGAGAAATGCTCTATAGAAATAAAATTAGCATTTTACATAGTTTTCCTTTATTACTTCCTCCAAGAGTGTTTTACAGTTAACAATTAAATACGAAAGTCTCCAATCACAGAACAGGTCAAATTTTCAATTGGGGGGTCTCATTGACAAAACTCCTAGCAAATATTTTCCTTCCCCAAGGCTTACTTCAGTGTACCAACTCACTCTGTTCATAAGCAGATAGTCATGGAACCCCTTTTATCCTGAGGTCTTTCTGGATACGAGTGAAAAATATCTCCAATGCCTGATAGTATTTTGATACTCTGGCCCACACATAGAGATTTCTTAAGCCTGGAATGCCTTTTTCCATTTGTTTGCTTAGCCAGCTTTCTCAGGACAAAACTCCAACATTACCTCTTTATTCATTTTCTATTTCTGTAGAAATTTATCTGTTTAAAAAAGGGCAACCATTGTATCTTATATTTCTGGAAATCTGAAGTCTGACTTGGGTCTTACTGGGCTAGAGTCAAGGTGTTAAGAAAGCTGCAGCGCTTTCTAGGATTCTAGAAAAGACTCTTTCCTTGCCTTTTTTCCATCTTCTTGGGCAACCCTCATTGCTTGGCTCATGGTCCCCTTTTCCATCTTCAAAGCCAGTAATTTGGCATCTTTCTCATTCTTCTTCCATAGTTATATCCTCTTTTGACCACAGCCTGGAAAAGCTTTCTGCTTTTAGGGATTTGTGTGATTAGGCCAGGCCCACTTGGCTAATTCAGGATAACTTCCCATCTCAAGTTCTTTATCTAAATCCACACGCACAAATTTCCTATTGCAATGTAAGGTAACATATTTACCTCTTCCAAGGATTAAGGCATAGACATCTTTGGAGATCCATTATGCTGCATCCAAGTCTTATTTCTAAGTTCCTACTCAGTCTCTGAGTCTGTGAATTTATCTTGTGTTTACCTACTCAGTCTCTTTCTCAAGATCTTGAGTTCCTTTAGGGCAAGAACAATTTATTATTTATCCCCCAGTACATAACACATTCATACTCAGTACACTTAGTGCATAATTATTTAATAAACAGATAAGTGCCAAAGATGCAGTCTAAACTGTGGACAAAGTGTTAGAAGGTGAGAAAGCTAATTCTAGATTTGAAACAAAGTCTGTGCTTTTTGAAGATAAAACTTGAGGAAAAGGAGAAAACTATGAGTTAGAGAAAATTATTTTTTAATTCAAGAAACATTTTTATTGGCCACAATCTGAAATTGGCATTAGATAAAGAAGAATTTGGCTCTGTGCAAATTCAGCTGTGTGCAATTCAAAATGGAGGGAGGTTTGCCACGAGACCAATGTAGTGCTGAGGAGATGCCAGTATTCATGTACTCCTCACTAACATGGCAGGACTTGGAGAGCTGCAGACTTCGTTTGGATCCTGAGTTGGACCGGCACAGATATGAGAGGAAGATCAGCTTTGCTGGTGTCCTGGATGAAAATGAAGACTCAAAAGATTCCCTCCACAGTAGTAGCCACACCCTCAAATCAGATGCAGGTGCTGAGGAAAAGAAAGGTATGGAAAGCAAGAATTATTTTTCATGCTTCTGTGTTTCTCATAGGATATTTGACCTGGGTTCTAAACCACAGAATTGTGCACCCAAAATCCACAACTGTTGGCTTCGTACAGTACTGTGTCCAGTTAATGAGGTAGGAAACCATGCTAGTTAGCAGTTGGTCTCCATAGACTGAGAAGTTCAGGTTGTAATTCCAGCTCAGCAACTCTCAATATCCCACTGATGCCACCAGAGAGTTGTCAGATAAACCACTATTTCATGTACCAATAAGGAAGAAACAATACTTCCAATTCATCCCTTATGCAATACTTTCTTACTTAGTGTTTTATTCTTAATGAAGGACTTTCAGACTTAATTAGATGTCAATTTTTGTTATCAATATATATCATTCTTGTGCAGCCAAAAAAAGGAGAGGAAAGTATAAATAGAATAAATGGGTTAAACTCTTTCTAAACTATCTTCAATTCCAGGTTCAAATTTCGTAATCACTTTTCAACTCAGAATTGTCAGTGTCTATGTTTTTCTATATGATAATGTCCTCTGTGTCATTGGAATATTAGTAATACATCATTTCTTAAATGATCTGTAAAAGAAGTAAAGCTGTTGGTGCTAGGTTGAGCCAACATGCTCTTGTACAAAGGTAGCCTACCCTCATACTCAGTACCTGCTTCAAGAATGTTGCCAAACACATCTGATTTATCACTCCTTCAGCCAACTACCACTTGACTCCTTGGTGTTAAAAGACACCATTTTGTTGCTGGTGCTTTAGACACATGGACATAAGCAATAACAAATGTGTCATAACTGCTACTGGCACTAGTGATCTTATGATGGCCTCAATTGTAACACAAATATGCACTTTAAATGGTAAACTAGAACAACCAGCTGTATGACCTTGTCCAAGTTACTGACCTTCTAAGCCATAGTTTTCCGCTCTGTAAAATTAGGTTACTAACACCAAACACATTGTGATATTGAAAGCTTTGAATGAGACAATGTAAGCAAAGTACCTGGTACCTAATTGGTATAGAATAAATAATGCTGTCACTGTTGTGGGTTTTATTAATATCATGAGTGTATAGACTAGAACCCATGCAGAAAATCCTAAATATAAGCTAAAAGTTACCAAGTTTTAAGTTGCTTTCAAGAGCTCCTTAAACTGTTAACTTCTCTGATTTTGCTACATCTCCTTTTATTTTGCTATTTCTTAAACTCTACCACCCTTCAGAGTTTTTCTAATGAATTTCAGTTAAAAGAATATCAGAACATTTGTTAAGAGCCAGACATGATTTTATGCATTTATGTATTTTCTGGTATCCTATAGACAATGACTCAATAAATGTCAGATAACTGAAGGAAGGAATGATTCTAGGAAGGAATAGCACTGGAGAGAGAAAACAGAAAATCTTTAAAATCTTCAAAGGAATGGATATACACTGGAAAAAAATGTTTAATATTTTAAGATCAGATTGTTGTCATGACACCTTAACATGCAAATACTTATTGTATAGAATTTATGGTCAACCAAGAATTTACTAGCCAAGTCTTAAGCAATTTTTGAGCATAAAGGAGTATCGAGTCAATATCTTTTTCTATTATGACTTTTTCAGATAATGATAACTGCATATGATAAAAAACTTACATTTTTAAAGTTATCCCAAGGGTATTTTTTTTTGCCTATTCAAAGTTATTATGCTAATTATTACTTAACATAGCTGAAATAAATATTCTAAATATGGACATGGTTAAACTTGAAGAGAATAAATTCTACACCATTAAAAAAACTAAAACATCAACTTAATCTTAAAGAACATTTTAATTTCATGATTATCACTTATATAAATTTCCTCTGATGTTCAAAACTGCAAATGCTTAATATTGTTTTCTCCTCATAGAATAGCTACATTAATATATGAATGTTGTTTAAGAAGTGACCAGAAAACTGAAACTATAAATAAAACAAGAACATATTCATAAAATGTCCTTTACTGGTTGGCAAAATCTTCTTGAAGATTCGTACGCATTCCTTAATCCTTTGACAAGTTGATACCAGATGCTAAAGCCATGGGTACTCTGCTAAATTATATTATTAAAAGTTTATTTAAAATTTTATGCCATCTGTTTTTATAAAAGCTAAAAATGTTGTTCTTGAAATAAACAACTTGAGGACAATTCAGATTCTACCAGGGAAAACAAATGTAAAAGAATCCTCAAACTAAAATGTCTGCCTAAAATCACCAAACAAGGTCTGTCACATCATTTTACCCACATTCCAAATACAGACGAAGACTGGTATTCCAAAATACAGACACCACGATGTGTCTAATTATTCAACAATTACCTGTTGAGCACCTGGTATAGGCCAGGCACTATTCCCGGTTCCCAGAATACAGCAATCAACAGGAAAAATGTCCCACATGTATTTTAGTTTATGTTAGCTAATAGTTACATAATAGTGAATAACACCAAATACTAGACTTTCAAGTAATGATAAATGGTATGAAGAAAAACAAATGAAGGTCAGAGAATTGGTAGTGACCTGGAGTGGGAGGGAGTGTAGTCAGAGAAGGACTTCATAAGCGGCATTGAGCAAGAGACCTGTATGATGTGAAGGAGCCAGTCAAGCAAAGTGCTGAGGCAGGAGTCTTCTGAGCAGACACAACAGTGAGAGCTAGGCTCTAATGCAGGGATGACATGGGACATTTGAAGAAGGGCAAAAAGTCCAACATAGTTGCAACAGAAAGAGTTGAAGTAGAAGACTATAGAAAGAATAGAAGATGGGCAGGAAATGGGGTTAGATAAATAGTCAAAGAGCATATACATAGGATATGTAGAAATGTTTATAAATTTAATTCTGTGTGTGTCTGAGTGTTATTGGCAGGTTTTGACTAGAAAAGTGATATAATATATGTAATAATGATTTATATATTTAAAAGATGAATCAAGCTGTGGGAGGGGATGTAAGCTGGAACAGTGAGGCAGTTGCAATAGTCCAGGGAATAGGTAATGGGGCTTTCAAATTCCTAGGGAATTTTGAAGTGTGAAGCTAGCAAGACCTGCTAGTGGATTTAATGTGAGATGAGAGAAAAGGGAAAAAGATGTTCTATGTAGTTTAGATGTATTTGTTTCACTTTCCTACTAGTTCATGTTCTCATGGAAGTAAAGGCTAAGACTCAATGCTGTACAAGTGCAACCAAAGGTTTTCATGTACAAAATCAAATGTGAATTCTAACTGTTGTGTCCTTCATAAATAATCCATGCCATAATTCTGAGTGCTAATTTTTCACTTGCTACAGGATATATCCAATTATCTTTGGTAGTATAGAATAGGTTCTCAAAATTGAATTTCTTTCTTTGGGGCTACTTTCCCAAATTTGTACAGTTAAAGGTATCATGAAATCAGAGAATACAAGACAGTGTCTCTATTAAAAGAAAAAGAAGAAGAAGAAGAAGAAGAAGAAGAAGAAGAAGAAGAAGAAGAAGAAAGAAAAACCTCTCTAAACCTGTTCTCTACTTCCCAATCTACCTTGATATGAAATTGTATTAATAGTCATTAAAAGTGATAATATTCTATTTCAGATGTATTTCAGGTAGGTCATTAAACCCTCAAGCCTAAAAATAATATTGAAAAAGGCAGTGGATGAATTTTGTACTATAATTAAGAAGGAGCATTATAGTCTATAGTCTTTGTGGAATTTATCCAACCACACAGCCAAAGTTTCTGTCCAGATGTAAAATTCTACCCAGATTTGTTCTGGGCACTCCACGAGGCCTTTGCCAGCTCAGTGGCGATGGTTTTGGTCTTTCTCAGTCACAAGATTAAATTGGAGATTAAACATTGCACATTATTCAACAGAAGTTCCCCTAGGCTCCTTTTTTGGCATTGACAATATACATTTAATTACCATTTTGTAGAGCTATACAAGGTTGATCGTGGTCATATATTCTCTGTGAGCGAGAACCCAAGACTAAAATGCAATCTTCCTGATTAGAAGTTTTAAAAAATATTCATACCTCTGCCTTAAATAATTCATAAGAAATCTTCTTACAAAAACAATGGCCCCTTCCTAATAATGACTAAGCTTTGAAAACTTTCTTTATCCTGCCCTTTTAAAATCAATGTGTGGCAACACCAAATCTCCTAAAGAAAAGGAAGTAGGAGTGTATATTGAACATGGTAAGTAAAGATGCATTTGGTAAAAAAAAAAAAAAAGGAGGTTTCAAGTTTAAATGTGTTTCTTTTACCCTTTTATTTTCTTCACTGATGACTGTTTTTTCCAGAACACTAAAGATGAATAATGCATGTTCTTCTTGGTACATATAGACTGTAAGGTTGGCTCAGGGTGTTGCAACATTTGGACTCACATCCCACCCAGCCTTTTGACTGAAAGAAGGATGCTATGACATCACTAGGTGCATTGAAAATGGAACTATTTCACACTCATGTTCACCCAAAGCACACCAGTGAAAACAGATCCTTTAGTGCCTTTGCTGAGGAGCTGAGCGGAACCCACTGCTGGCTGTTGGAGAGAGAAGCGCCTCTTGTTTTTATTTCTTAATGAGGTATTCCAAAATGAAGGGGTTTACATGAAGGGGTTTGCCTAACTCACATAACTCTGCAAGTCCCATTTCTAAAGAAAAATAAAAACAAATGGTTTGTGGTTCTTTTGAATCAAGGAATGATGTTCTGTAAGTGCACCAACAGTCCTCGATAATGCTGCTACAAGGGCACCCTCATGCTTGTGAACCCTGGGCCAGAAAGACAGCAGGTTGCTCCCAGAACTGATGAGCTATGTGCCCAAGAAAGAAGCTGCACCAGCCCTTCCTGGTGGACACAGTCTCCTGGCCGCCTCACACAGCTGCCTGGCCGGGAGGGGGCGTGGGAGGAGCCCCTTGTGCTGCTCATCCTGGCCCACAGAGAGGATGCTGTTCAGGGACAAGCTGGGGAGAGCTTGGATCTAACACTGGCTGGGGAAAACTAAGGAGGAAAAAGCCCTATTTTATTCTTTTAATACAGTTCCCAGCAGGAAGATCAGGATAGGAGGTTCCCGCCTGCTCCAGATTAAAGGAACCCGCAGTTTCCAGGTGAAGAAGGGGGGTTCCTTGTCCAGCATTCGCCGAGTCGGCAGCTTAAAGAGCAGCAAGTTATCACGGCAGGACTCAGAGTCCGAGGCTCAGGAGCTGCAGCTGTCCCAGAGCAGGGACACTGTCACTGACCTAGGTAACATAGAGGAGTGGGGTGCGCAGGGACGTGGGGGGTAGGAAGACAGGGCCCAAATCCTGAAACAGCTGAAGCCCATTTTCTTACACGTCAGGAGCTGGAGAGCAGAGCCACAGGCTAGGCCACTCATTCAGTCTGAACCCCATGCCACCCTTTAGAGCAGGGCTGCTCAAACCTTAACGTGCACACAGGTCACCTGCAAGGCTTGTGAAAATGCAGATTTGAATTCGGAGGGTCTTGGGTAGGAACCATTAAGAAGTTTTCTGGTGAAGCTAATGCTGCTGGTTCAGGAACAGTCTGAGCAGTGGAGAATATAGAATATACGTTAGGGAAAGAAAATACTTTAATGGCAGGACAGATTTTTAAAATCCGGATGTTTGCACTTCTGTTACTCTGATCAAGACTTTGAAAGCAAAATGTAGAAGTTCCTTTGGGGGCAGCTAGATCAAGGTCTTCTGTATGTTAAAGTGTCTATTTCATAGTAAAACCAACAAAAATATCAGAGAGGAAAGATTGAAGATTGTCTAGACCTGACAGTGAGTGATCTTCAGCAAGTCAGTTAGCATCTCAGGGATTTGTTGTCTCCAACTACGCAGTGGGGAGAATTCTATTTTCTCCTGCCTACTCTGAGGGGATACTTTAAAGATAAGTTAAGGGATGATTATAAAGTATGGGCATACACTCTGTATACAGTCAAAGCACTAGGGGCAAAGTTGATCACCAAAGAGACTCTTGAACCCCAAAATATGCTAGTCCAATGAGCCTGACGATCATATTACTAACAAGAAAAAAGAGTAAGCAAGTATGCAGTTAGGACTCACCAGCTGCCTGGTATTTAGCCATCAGGTAAAAGTTAAAGTACATTTCCTTTGCCAGTCAGCCCCCCTGTGAGAAGCAAAATAGAAAGCTCTCCTGTCTAGGCAAGTTGTTTCAGAAGTCAGTCAGGATATTTGGATAAATTGTCGATCAAGTCTACTGAAATAGAAGCTGAGTGTATCTAATTAAAGAGAGTCTAAAATAAGAATTGTTTCTACACCTACCCACCCTCACCTTTGAAAATAGCTAATTTATGCATTAGTTAAGAATCAGCTTATTTCTTTAAGGAGACAGTAGAAAAGAGAAAAACCTGTGACTTCTTTTGTTACAGGTCTAAGATTGTAAGAATGTCATCGTTTAGTTTTGGGGGGAAATATTTCAATTAATTATTTGAATTCATTGACTTAGCCTGACCAGCTGGATCAAAATAGTCAGCCTAGAGGCATGGTTTCATCATAGAAATGACCCAGAAAAGCTTTTAGATTTGAGGGTGAAGCTTTTTTGAGTGGTATGTTATGAAGTGAATTCCTGAGAAATGTCTCCATATTTTTCCACAGAGAAGAGTTTATCCACAAAGGATTATCCACAATGGCTTACAAATTTCCTTAGTTTTTTGAGGCACTGTCCATTTTTGAAATAGCTCTGACAGCAAAGCCAGGTGATATCGAGAGCAGTGGCACTAGACACAGTCACAGCAGCAGAGGAGATAGCAGCATGCTCTATGGCCACTGCAGGTTGCTTGGTGTCCCTCTGTAACTACACCTGTAAGGTCTGGGCAGTCTGGAATGGATTTGGGCACACTCAACCAATAGCTTGCTCATCTCAGCAATTCAAGGACTTGACTCTGTTTCTTCCTTGCTCCCATGTCTCAAAATGGAAGCCACCAGTACAGAGATCATAAATGTCTTTGCAATTGCCTGTTCAGCTGATGGTGAAGGGAACAGCTCCTATTAACGTTCCTCCACTAAAGTCAAGGCTATGCCCTGTTAACCCACTGGGCCATGGTAGTCTGCCCTAGGATTCAAAAGCATGGACAACTCTACCATACCAATGTGTTCTCCATGGAGACTGAACAATATAACCTTTCTTGGCATTTTTCTTTTGAAGAAGGGAGTCCTTGGAGTGCAAGCGAGCCCAGCATCGAGCCCGAGGGAATGAGTACTGCTGGCACAGAGGAGAATTACCACAGGAGCATGTCATGGCTTCATGTAAGTAGGAATCTCAGAGAGAGACCTGAAATCCGTATCTTTTGGCACTGAGAAAGATCTATGAAGTGAGGACAAAAGATTCTGCTAAAACTATCAATCTAATTTAGTTTCCAAGAAAAACCATAGGAACCTCTGAATTCTCACTAGGATTGGTATTCTGTTGGATCGTGTTCCATTTTAGGCTTAACTAAAACCAAAGGTTCTTTGTTATGGCTGGTTTGTAGGTCACCATAAGTCAGGGAAAACCCTGAGGGACAGGGCCAGGTTGGTGACCAAGACAGCCTGGGTACCACAGGCAAGGTATCACCATTAGTTTGATACAGTCACCACAAATGCTGAGAGCAAGGTCATGGTATCAGTCTGTGTCTGTATAGATCTAACTGTAAACCAGAACATGGAGATTCTTAGATGACAAAGGTCACACTCCAAAGGTTTCTTCAGAGGTCATAGGCAGGTGGGGATTTCAAGAAAGCACTTGGAATGGATTAGAGAGTTCAAGGTTTGAGCTGGCCATGAGAAAGAATGAGAAAGGTAAGGAAGCATAACATCAAATCCACAACTTGCAGGATACTGCCTGCACTGTCATTGATTTTGTATGGACTCTACCATCTCCTCTGATTTTAATCTGACTTCCTGGTACAGTCAAATAAGGGCTGGCTGGTAAATGATGCTCCTCAGAGTTTACAGTGCTGTGCCGTCACAATTGGTGGACCCCCAGAAATGTTTGGAAGTGATCCCCAGTACTTAATTTTCAAGCCTCTCTGAGGCAGCTGTTTTTAAAGTAAACTCTTTAGTGAGGTTCAACATACATATTGAAAAGCATAGAAAACCTATGTGTACATAGCTCAATAAATTTCCACAGAGTGACAATCTGTGTAACCACCAGAAGGTCAAGAACATTGTCCTACTCTAGAAGCTCTAAATATGCCCTCTACCAGTCACTACACTCCCCTAATGGTAACCACCATTCTTACTTCTGTCACCACAGATTAGTTCTGTCTGTTTTTGAAATGCATAATAATTGGCATTATATGTCATGTACCCTGTCATGTTATGGTTTGTTTGGTTCATATTAGGGTAAATCCTGCAACTTTGCTCTTCCTCAAGATGGCTTGTTCTATTCTTCACTATAGCCATTTCCATTTAAAATCACCTATTAATTTCTATTAAAAAAAGATTTCAAAACAGCCTTATATTGAAATAAATATCATTTAAAATTGAAGAATTGAAATATTTACTCAGTGAATCTTCTACTGTATAAAGTAGTCTATTCCTCAATTTATGTCCCACCTCTCAAATTTCCTTCAGCAATGCTTTTAGTTTTCTGTAAAGTATTTGTGTTAGACCAGTGTTATTTCTTCCTTAAGGAGAAATTTAGATCTAAACATTTCTTTGTGGGAAGGTTTTTAATTACAAACTCAACTTATGTAATATGATTAAGACCTTTCAGATTTTCAATTTCTTCTGGGAGCAGTTTGGGCACATTTATTTTTTCCTCTAGGAATTTGTTAATTTAATACAAATATTTACCTTTATTAGCAAGTTGTTTATAGTATTTTCTTAAAATACTTTTAAATTCTATAGGATCTATAATGATGTATCTTTATTGTTTCTAATGTTGGTAGGTTGTACCTTTTCTCCCTCCCTCCCTCTCTCCCTCCCTCTCTCCCTCCCTCCCTTCCTTCCTTCCTTTCTCCCTCTCTCCCTCTCTCTCTCTCTCTCTTTCTCTCTCTCTTCCTCTCTCTCTCTTTCCTTTTTTACATCAGTCTTGCTAGAAATATGTCAGTTCTATTAACCAGAAAATCAGCTTTTGGTTTTGTCATTTGGGGAATGTTTGAGTTGTATTTTATTAATTTCTCCTATTACTTTTATTATTTCCTTCTACTTTTTTCAGGTTAACATATTTTCTTTCCTTGGCTTCTTGATATAGATACTTAGATAATTGATCTCCAACCACTTCACTAAATAGTCATTTAAAACTGTAAATGATCCCTAGAAACAGCTTTGGCTGTATAATGCAAGATTAGATATATCATATGTTCATTATCATTCAGTTAAAATAATTTTTAATTTTTATTTGAATCATACACACTTCAAGTCCATGACTGATAACACCAATATTTGAATCTATTATCTTCTCTTGGTCTGTTCCTTAATATGCTTAGTGACTTCAATGACTACCAGTTATGGTGGGTGAAAAATTATAAAAGCACAGTGATGGGTACATGCCATTACTGATCTGTCAAAACCCACAGAACATACAACACCAAGCGGGACTATTAATGTAAACTAAGCACTTTGTATGATAGTGATGTGTCAGTGTACATTCACTGATTATAATAAACATCCAGCCTGGTGGGAGATGTTGATCATGAAGTCCACTCTGCATGTGAAGAGGCAGGAAGTGCTTGGGAACTCTGTGTACATTCTGCTCAATTTTGCTATGAACCTAAAACTGCTCTAAAATAAACTTTATTAATTAAACAAACTATAGATTTATGGAGGTTCCAGATGATGCTATCTGCCTCCAGAGAGGACTCACCCTATACTTTCACAAAGAGCAAAGATCACCTGAGTCCAATCAAGGACTAAGCTGACTTGACTTGTAGTATTGCTTTCCCCCACACTTTACCTCCCAACACATAACTCCTAGTATCAAGTATTCCAGTGTGAGTCTGGCGTGTGTCCTATAACTAACTCCAGTCTTGCTGGGACAGAAACTACAGTTTTGCTTCCCTATTACAGTGAAACTGTTAAAATCTCCATAATGCTTGTCAGCTGGTTCCTGCTTGGCTTTTTAGCTACTCAATCAACAAATGCCTAGAAGGAAAACAGTCACCCAGCACCAAGTCTACCTTCTCTACAGGATCTTGTCCACTCAATTCTTCTTCCCTTTGGCAATTCTGAACTCCAATTTTTATCTTCCAGTTCTCATGAAATTGCCTAAAGCTTTGCCTGGCTTCTTGGACACTTATGCCTGAAGGAGAAATGTGGCATATGCTGACATTGTGCTCACCTCAGTAAATGCCCTTTCCACATCTTGCCTTTGAGGTCCTGACTGCCTCACTGTGTTAAATGCAATCTTATGCATTCAAATACGTATATTCAAATATATGTATTAATATATGTGTGTGTATGTTAAACAACACACATTTATTAGCTTACAGTTTCTATGGACCAGGAACCCTGGCACAGTTTAGCTGGGTGCTCTTCTTCAGGCTCTCACAAGATTGCAGTCAAAGTATTGGCCAAGAGTGCGGTCTTATCTGAAGGGTCTTATCCCAGTGAACTGGGAAAGAGTTTGCTTCTAAGCCCACATGATTGTTGGTAGAATTTCAGTTACTAAAGGACTGTTGGATTGAGGACCTCAATTCCTAGCTGACTGTTGGCCAGAGACCACCCTCATTCCTTACCATATGAACCTTTCCAGCATGGCAACTTGCTTTCTCAAAGCCAGTAAAGGAGAGTCTGGTAAGAAGAGACCAGTCACTATCTTATGCAGTCTAATCACAGAAGTAACATCTGATCCTCTTTGCTACATTCTGTTGGTTAGAAGCAAGTCACTGGCCAGCCCATATTCAACAGGAGGAGGTTTCACAAAGGCATTAATAACAGAAGGTGGGATCATTGGGAACTCTCTTAGAAATATATCTATCAAAAAGACATCCCTGAGCATAACTTTCAAACTACAGACTTCTAGGTCACCTTCTAGAAATTCTATACTAAATCAGAATCTCCTGAACAAAAGTCCAATAATATATTCATTTGGTTTTTGTCATTTTTGTTTGACTTTCTTGGTGTTTCCCCTTAACAGCCAGATTTGAGAATAACAAGGGAAACCTTACAATTCTTATATGTGCCCTACTTCGTACCAATATAAACAGGAATATCAGGAATGTTAAGTGAATCTTGAGAGAGATCTGGATATTCTGTTCAGGCAACATCTATTTCTTTTTTTAGCTTTGAGGAATGTGAGATATTATTATCTGAGTTTGAGTAAGCAGAGCTTCTCATTCCTGAGGAAATGTGTAGCAGCCCTACCTAGGAGGTTTGATTGGCCTTGTCCATATAGACTTACTTAATATTCTCTATCCAGAATGGTACACGGTCTCTCACAGCTTAGGTGTTGGGGTAGGAACTGGTGTTATGAAGGATGGTAGCATTTGGAAGTTTACTCTAAGCATCTTTGACTAGCCTTATGCATGTAGAAAGGCTATTGTCTTTTTAGAGGGCAATGTAAGAAGTTACAAACTCAGAGGCCTTTGTTCCTTATCTTAAAATAACCATATCCTTCAAAGCAACTGAGTTCTTTTCTGGAACCCTACCTGGGAAGCCTAGGTGATGTGAAGATTTAAGCCAGATCAAGCCACAAGAACTAGAATAGCCCAAGAGCCGGGTAAAATTAATTTGTAGAGAGAAAAAAACGAAGCTCTATAGTCAGGTTCAGGCTCAGTTGAAGGTTCTAGGCCAGGGTGGAAGACGCAGAAGTGTTTTCAATTCCACGTTGGCAAGCTGGAGTTAAAGACATCCCACAGCTGTCAAAGGCCAGCCAAATCCTTTGGCACAAAAATTCTCACCAGTTTATGCTTTTTTACCTGGCTCCTTCCACAACATAAGAGCTGAAAAACTAATGTGTTTTAAGTTTAGAATCTTCATTCAAAAATATTTGGAAATCATACACTCCACAATAATTTGTTTAGGTTTTTCAAGGTTGCTTCACCTTTTATTGTTTCAAAAAGATCTTTCTATCAAGTGCAAATGGAGAAAGCAGAGAAGGCAAGTACAGAAAGACCTGCAACTCTTTGCTTTCTTGTGGGAATTATGGTTTCAACCCTGATTGCTTGGTTGAGTCCCAGTGATATCTGTGTTCTAGGTCATGATCTTGCTGTGCAACCAGCAAAGCTTCATCTGCACCCATGTTGACTACTGCCACCCTCACTGCTACCTGCACCACAGCCGCTCCTGTGCCCGGCTGGTCAGGGCCATCAAGCTGCTCTATGGAGACACCGTGGACTCCCTCCGAGAGAGCAACAACATCGGCAATGTGGCTCTCCGGGGCAAGAAACAGAAAGAGGTGAGTGAATGGTCACCTGAGAATATGCCTATCACAGGAAAACGATGTCCTGCAGTCTTTTCTCTGGATATACAAATGTCAGGCCACTGCAGCTGTATAAACCAGGTTACAGCTGGCTTACAGGTTACAGGTTATCACCTGTGTGATTTTCAGCAAAGACAGAAGATGAGCAAAGAAAGACAAGTGCTTTGTCTTCATGTCAACAAGCGAATATGGAATCTTTCCCAGGGTTTTGTTTTATTTCTGTGAATAAATACAAACTAGTATGGGTGGTGGTGACAGGTACATTATGGTGATAGAATAATGACCCCCAAAGAAGTCTACATTCTAATTTCTACAACCTATGAATAAGTTACCTTTTGTAGCAAAAGGGATTTTGCCATTGTGAATAAATTAGGAATCTTTTAATGGGGGAAATTATCCTGAATTGCCCAAGTGAGTTCCTTGTCATCAAAAGGGTCTTTTTTTTTTAATGTTTTATTTATTTTTGAGAGAGAGAGAGAGAGAGAGAGAGAGGAGGAGTATGAGCAAGGNTTATCCTGAATTGCCCAAGTGAGTTCCTTGTCATCAAAAGGGTCTTTTTTTTTTAATGTTTTATTTATTTTTGAGAGAGAGAGACAGAGAGAGAGAGAGGAGGAGTATGAGCAAGGGAGGGGCAGAAAGAGAGGGAGACACAGAATCCGAAGCAGGCTCCAGGCTATGAGCGGTCAGCACAGAGCCTGACACAGGGCTCAAACTCATGAATCGCAAGATCATGACCTGAGCTGAAGTCAGGCACCCAACTGATTGAGCCACCTAGGTGCCCCCATAAGGGTCTTTATAAGTGAAAAAAGGAGGTAAGAGAGTCAGAGTCAGAAAAGGAACAAAAGGCAACAGAAGCAGAGGTCAGAGTGATGCAGGGCCATAAGCCACAAAACGGGGCAGCCTCTAGAAGCCAGAAAAGTCAAAGAAATGAATGATTCCCTAGAGCCTCCAGAAGGAACACAGCCCTGCCATTCCATTTTAGATTTGACCTCAAGAACCGTAAGATAATACATATTTGTTGTTTTCCTGTGAAGTTTGTAGTGATTTATTATAGCAGTAATAGGAAACTGACACAGTTATGTATTAAGAAATAAGTAGTAAATGACCCAACTATTCACAGACAAATAACTGAGTAATCTAGATCAAATTGGACTACAGGAAACTCCTTTAAGAAACTATTACATTTTCTAAGCATTCAGCTGCACTTTCCTGACTAGTACACTGAGCAGCTGAGCTGGCAGAAGATGAAGACCGTAACCAGGGCTGCCGTGACCCTGCCAGGGAGGCCCCGAGTCACCCACCTGCCCCTGAAGGGGTGTGATAGCCAAGACTCCGGACTGAGTGCCTCTGGCTGCCCCTGCAGCTGCCTCTCACAAGTGGTTTCACAAAGAGATTTTGGTATAATACCTATTCATCTCAGTGAGCATTCATTGTGCACCTGCTGTTGGCACAATATGAGACCAGATATTCTGGAAGAAATAAAAAATAAATAAGTAGGGGTAGAGGATCTTTCTACTAAGGAGTTTGCAAGCCAGGTCTGGTGGGGTGGAGGATGGCAATAAAATACAAATCAAACAACTAGAGAATATGAGCAACAACAAAAAATTCAGTTGGGTCAGGCATGTCGCAATTTGTAATGCTTTAACCCTTGCAGAGGAAGTTTTTAAATTATTTTACAATTTACAAAGAAATTTGAGGTAATAGAAAAGATCCTAAAGAAAAAAAATATGTATTTCATGCTTCTCATAAGTGTGCTATTTGCCCTCTAGGATTTGATCTTTCAGTGTTTTTTGTTTTTTTTTTTTCAAAACATATAT
>NW_027527591.1:3307386-3329260 GCF_008692635.1 Crocuta crocuta | reverse complement strand
AAATGACAGAGTGCTTTTTGATTCTTATAAACTTGTGCAGGCGATACTGTTCTCCCCATTTTACAGATTAAAAAGTTGAGGCTCAGAAGGATGGGATTGTCTCAGTTCATATCTCTAACACATTCAGCTAGACTTTAATTTAGAAATATGGAATATCAAATCCAGAGCTTTTTTGACTAGATTCTATTTTATCTCATGGTATTCAAACTACCCATATTCTGAGGGAAGATCATGTGGGACTGTTAATGATGTCATTATATATATATATGTGTGTGTGTGTGTGTGTGTGTGTGTGTATGTTTGTGTCTGCATGTATGTACATAGATACGTATATATATTTTTATTTAGGTAAATTCTCCTTCAGATAAAAACTCCCTTAGTTTTAGGAGAAAACTATATGTTGGAAGTTGCAAATATATACTAATGTAAATTAATGTTCATTATTCACCGTACACACGCTCAGATTTCTTACTGCTCTAACTATACCTTCACCTATAATCCATATGTCACCAAACTCAACATCCTTCAAGATCCAACTCAAATACCACCTTGTCCTTGAAACCATTTATGATGTTCCTGGTGGATGATTATGTTATTTTCATTCCCTCTTTTCTTTAAATTACAATGCCACTTTACTTATGCTTTTCTCATTTTTCATTCCATTATTCATTAATTAATTCATCCATCCATCCATTTGTATTTTCAACAAATTTTTAAACAATCTATGGACATGCTGGGTCCATTCTTTGTGCTGGGTGGTATAATGGGCAAAAGCAATATGGCCCGTCTTCATATGATACACACAGCCTAGTTGGAAAGACAGGCATTAATCAGATAAATGTCTCAAATTGATATAAAATTGCAACAGCAATAAGAGCAAGGACAAAAAAAAAAAACCACACTGTGCTGAGACAGCTTATGAAAAAGACTTTGAACTTGTTGAGTGAAATAAGACAACCTCTTCAATAGAGTAACAGGTGAGCCTTGACTGAAGGATGCATGGATGTTAAATGGAATTTTCCAACCTGAGAGAAGAGGGGGAAAGGAAGGACCATGACTGGAACACAGGGGACTTTTGTGCATGCAGCACATGCAGATAGAGACCAGACACCATGGGGCCACCCAGGCCCTGGGAAGGATTTTAGTCTTTATCCCATGAGTTGTGGCAAGCCCAGAGAGTTTTAAGATCACCCTGCCTGGGGTGCCTGGGTGGTTCAGTCAGATAAGCATCTGACACTTGGTTTTCACTCAGGTAATGATCTCATGGTTTGTGGGTTCGAGCCCTGCGTTGGGCTCATCAATGACAGTGTGGAGCCTTCTTGGGATCCTCTCTCTCTCTCTCTCTCTCTCTCTCTCTCTGCTCCTCCCCCACTTGCTCTGTCTTTCTCTCAAAATAAATTTTAAAAAGTAAAAAGAAAGATCACTCTGCCTACACAATGGGGCTCTTTATATCCCTATTTCTCCCCTGCCACCTAATTATAAACTTCTGGAAAATTGGCAGTCTTAACACACTTTGTATTTTATGTGATACCTACTAGATAGAGTTCCTCTCCTATAGCAGAGAGAAAATAAATATAGAATGGCTGAGTGGGCTATCTCATTCATGAGCGCCCTCTACCTTGGGCCCAACAAGGACACTGGTCTGAAGCAGAAGAGTCTTACCAACCTTAGGCAATGCTTATGTTTTGGAAAGAGAAAGAGAATGTAAAGCAAGAGTTAAGTGTCCTCTAATCTTAACCTATTTAAATTAGTCATGCAGGCGAAGAGCTGAAAAATATGTATTGACTCTGCTGTGATAAACATTTTATTTTCAAAATGCCAGCCTCCTGTGCAAGCTCTTTTTTGTTCCCTCCTGATGTTTCCATTTCCTGTGCTGAATCTGTCATGTTATCGAAGAATGCCCACATTTCTAGGGCCAGAATGAAAACAGAGTAGTCAATAAATCAAGAATAAAAGCAGTGATTCTGATTAAAATTGAGCCTTATGAGCAATTGATATTTCATTCCTGTTTCCTTTTGAATTGGTTTTTAGGGCAGAATATATTTGTGGCAGCTAGTACATTTTGTAACTCATGTAAGTAACTCTGATCAATCTGCTAATCTACATTTTAATGCTGAGAAATTCACTGTACATCCTGCTAGTCTATTTTAGTGCACTTCCAAGCTTAAGAGGTTTTTATAAACTATATATATATAAGAATTCTTTGATTTTCCTACATATATATATGATAAGATATATATATATCTTATCCAATGCTATGTTTTGAACAGAGTAAATGTTCAGTTAGTACTTGCTGATGAAAAAAAAAAGGAGTAGATAAAACAAAAAATTTATTTTACTTTCAGCCAGAAAGAAGAGGGGTATAAAAGGTGATATGTGCCCAAATAGGAAGGGCACAGTGTCAGTAAATTCTGCGAAGCCAATGCAAGTGACAAGAGAGCAAATGATTTCCTGCAGAACTAGTATTTTTCCAGAGCTTTGGGAAACACTGTTAGGAGACCAAGAGCAAGCCCTGGGTCTTGAGTTCATTTGCTAGAATGTCTCCGCATTCATACTTACATGTCAAAGATGTGTGAGGCACAATGGTCTAGCTTCTCTTGGCATGAAATATGTTTCTGGGAAGAACTCTTTCCCAGAGATCTCAGTAGACTGACTCCAGTTGTCTTCAGTTTTAAATACCTCATTATTTCAATAGTATATCCTCATTTGTGGCATTTGTGCTTACCACGATTTTTCATTTGTTTCCTTGTTGGTTATATGTCCTTCCTAATGAAATATGCTCTCCATGAAGGCAAACACCAAGGGAGCTTTGCTCCTCAGCATATCCCCAAAAGTTAGCCCAGTTCCTGGCATATGGTTAACCCTTATGCCAGGGTAACAGCCTTGAATTATTAAATGAATAAGTAAATTTTTTATTTAAAGTAATTAAGTATTATGCCTCTCTGGTCAATAATCTTTTATTGGAAGAAACCCACTGAAACTTGTTCAAATAATTAGAGTTTCTCCAAAAGACACAGCAGAATCTCATGAAACCAGGGACAGACCAGGAAACAGCTGAGACTCAGAAGAATGAGAACCAAACCTGCTGACCCTACCTATCAGAATGTCTCATCTCTGATTCTTTCTGTATCTTCATCTGCTCATTCATCTCTGTCCCCTGACCCGGTCCTCATGTTTATCTTGCATGTAAACTGAAAATCTCCAGGTCGTGTTCTCATTTCTCAGCCCCAGCAACCATCACCACATGAATCAGACTCTGTGCCCCTTAATTCCCTAGGACAGGAATTTGGTGGGCTCAACTTCTCCTCTTTGTGATCCAAACATCACAAAGGATAAATCCCTGACCAGTCAAAGGATTGGTTTTACATTGCAAATGTAATCAATAGTGGTCAGAATAAAGAGAGAAGTCCCAGAGTCAAGTATGGTGAATATATATGTCCAAGACACACAGAGAGAAGAAAATGACAGTGGCCCAAGATCCATATCATGCCACAGAAAACATGCCCCAGGATCCCTGACATCTCACGGGGCTGTGTAGTCACCTCCCATCAACCATATTTCCCTTGGGTAGATGGAGTCAGTAATGAATGCCATCTCTATTAGTGATACATTCTGTCCTCTGGTCTTGGATGATAGTCCTGGGTTTCTTTACAGGTCTCAGTTTGATGTGTAATTCCAACCACAGTGCAACTCACAGTCCAGTGAAATTTCTTACTCTTCTGTGAAACACTAACAAGCAATAGATGCCTTCAGAACTAGAAAAGCCACTGGTGATAGCCTTGTCAGTCTGAGTTAGCGGTCATACCAGTAGAGGGACTTTAGGACTTTCACAGGGTGTATCCAAGTGCTTATCACACAAGTACCTATCTTTGATACTTACATTCCAAACCTCAGCAAGTCATGTGGGAAGAGTGCCTAGCCCATCACTCTAGTGTGAAAACCCTTCTAATTCCTTTCCCTTTTGTCTAAAACAAGCATCCTAACCATGATGAGTCACAAGAACACACCATACTTCCAAGGGAAGCATGTCAGAATATTAAATATTTGAGATCTGAGAAGCTTGACATATACCTTCTGTCCCTAGTAAGTAGGATTAAACAGAATCCTACATTTCACAGAGTGTCAGAGGCAAACATGAATGTTCACCCTTTTTCTTCTAAGCTGATATCTGCCTGATTAAAGAACATATAATTTAATCAAGAAGAACATCTGAAAAAGACAAAATGTCCAGCCAAAGGAGAGAGGTGAACTATTAATAAAATTTGAAAATCATATTTTAAAATAATTGTAATGACCCGAGGAAATATTCATTATAAGATCCTAATAAAATGAAATGTTTAAACTTGTGTGTCACATACATACCATCCTCATCACTGTGTTAAGATGCACAGAGTGAAAAAAAAGACAAAAGGAACAAAATAATGGGCATCACTGGGTTAGGAATCATAGACATTTTTCTTTCCTTTTCCAGGTTTTTCTGCGTTTTCCAGATGTTCTACAATTTGCATGTATGCTTTTATAAATAGAAAGAATAAAAGAGAGAATCCACTTTTAAAATACCTTAAATTTTTTAAAAAGGAAGTCAAAGACACCCCTACATTTATATGATAAATTATTGCCATATGATTTTAGAACAGTTTCTAAATCATAAAACAAGCATGTATATTGTATATTGTTTTTACATTTATAGGAAAAAATGTAATGCAGGTTTTAACTCCTCAAATGATATGTGTTCCCAACTATGTGCCCCCATGTTTTTATCTTTAGAAAACACAGCAAGAGCTCGGAGTCATTTGTTTAGAAGTTGATTCATTCTAAAAGTTCATTCCTTACCAGTCACACACCAGATGCATTGTCTTAGGTCTTTTAGTCAGAACTTTGAAAACTTCCTTGGACTATGCATGTACTTATAGATTTGTCTTTTCTTTCCAATATCTCCATCTCTAACACTGTGAAGCTCTGTTCAAAAATTCTTAAGGAGTTCATTTTTTCCCCCAGCATGGAGGGAGAAAATGTTTCATTGACATGGCAGTGGAAAAACAAATGAGCATTTATTCTGTGTAGAAGGATGGACTCCTCTTTGCATGGCCCGGAGTGCAAAATGGGGAACACTCAAGACTCAGGATAAATAAACAAGAGGCTGTCACCATTAGGAACGATCATTCCCAGCTGCTCTGTCCACTCCATCCCTTAGCATTCAGAGTCAGAGAAAGAAAGCACCTCCTCCGTGTTTATGTAGATGAGTCCATTTTATTCGGGATTCTGGTTGAGGTGACATTTTGAAAAAAGAGCTGCTGACTCCTATATGTTTTTTGCATTTGTTTTTTTTTTAAACGAGTTTGGATTTTTAAAGAAATCATTTTACCTTACAGTTCCAGCCTAGGTAATAAATGCCGTGAACTTCTACTTCTATGATGAGTCTATCTTTTACTTTCCAGGTCTCCTTTATGAAATATATTCTTTCTTCCATGACCAAATGGCCACCTTGTGACATCCAGCCCTGTAAAAGGGCTATTAGATAGAGTGGGTTTTAACTGACTTAATTTTGTTTTTAAGAATTGTGTTTTTTAGCAGCTTCATGGAATAAAACTGGCCCTGAGATGGAAGTCAAGAGATCCTTGTCTTGTTTTAATTCTGCTGACAGCCAGCTTTGTAACTTGGCCAAGTTATTCCACTTCTCTGGACCTCCATAGTAAAAGAGGACCTTGTAGCTAAATATCTCTGAGCTCTCTTTCATTCCAAAATGAGCCGTTTTTATCACTTTCAGAAAGCGTGGGGCTCCAAAAAGGCCTAAACTGCCCCTCCCCTTAGAAGATGGTTGTTAGGAGACTCTGGGGGGACACAGCACTGTTGACTTTGAGAGAATGTGACACTTTTGGTCACTCATCTCATGTTCTTTGCAGTGCTCAGAGAAGTCATGCCTAAGGACACCTTCCCTGAAGAAGAGAGTTTCTGATGCCAACCTGGAAGGAAAAAAGGACTCTGGAATGCTGAAATACATCAGACTGCAGGTATTGATATCTGGATCAGAAACATTCATGGAGCAGTGATGGGGGAGGAAGGTGCCAGATGTCCTGTTACTAATGCTTGAGACACACGGGGCCAGTTGGCACAGTGTTAGCACTGAGACCCCTTTAACTGGTGGGTAAGATGCCACCAGGTGTGCGGGAAACTAATCTTTTCTTGTTAGCCAGCCAGCTTCCACAGAGCCAGGGCTTGGGTCACGTGGCTGAAACGTGTCTCCTCCCACTCACCCCACTCCATGGAGCTGATCCCCCACCGGCATGTGGTGGCTATGCTCACAGCTCTTAGAATGTAATTTCCTGGGTTCAAATCCCACATCTGCCACTCTGGCTCTGGGACCTTGAGCAAGTTGCTTAATGTCTCTTGGTCTTATTTGCCTCATACATGATATGGGGATTATAACAGTAGGCCTGTCTCAAAGGATTATTGCATGGATTAAAAGGGATAGTACACTTATCTACTTACCCAGTGCTTGACACATTGTTATATTGTTATTATAACCTAAGCCCTAACTCTAAATCATTACAGGGATTCCAGGGTCAGGTGGTGGGGGGCGAGAGGAAGTAGCAGGGAGGGAAGAAAAACAACTTGTGTTTCTGGGAAGTGTTTGAAATGGCTAAAGACCTACACTGTCCAGAACCTACACTTATCATCTAAATTATCTGAAATAATGGATTAAATAGGATTTTTGTGGCCTAATCTGGGGCCATAACTACAATACACAATGTTTCAAAGGGAAAATGTCAGCCATGTTTGCTGTTAGAAAACTAACTTTCTGAATGGAACTCCCTTATGAGTTCGAGGCTGCTCCTTGTCTACAGTGGACCTCAGCTCCTAAGAGAAAGGAAAATAGGATGCTTTGAAAGTCCATCAGGACTTGTAACACAAAGATTTACTGGCTGGAGTCTTCCTTTTCTCTTGGGATCATTCTACAGCTTATTTCTTAGGGGGCTGCAGAATAGTTTTTGTGGTGAAAGCATCATAAAAGCAGTATATCGTTTTGTAATTATAATCAACTAATGAAGTGTAAAGTTTATCACCCACCATGCCAATAAATATGCTCCCATTTTAGAAAGTATTTCACGGTCTTTTAAGGAAAGCAGAGAGAAGGGAAGTGGCACATGGGTCCCAAGAGGAGTGCGGCAATCAGTGTCTTCAAAGATCTTAAGACGTGACTTCCATCCTTCCCAGGTGATGAGTCTGTCGCCTGCTCCTTTGTCTCTGCTAATCAAGGCAGCACCGATTCTGACAGAAGAGATGTATGGAGACATTCAGCCAGCTGCCTGGGAGCTCCTGCTCAGCGTGGACGAGCACATGGCAGGGGCGGCGGGTAAGGACACGTCACCGGGGACCCTGCTTGCCACTCCTCCTGGGGGTCCAACTGGGCTGCCCATCCACGCCCTTTCATTCCTAGGTCAGATCCACAGCAATGGCTGGGACTCTAGACAGAGCCGTGCACTACAGGGAGGGGGGTGAGGTGCTACACACCCTTTACTTTTCACCCGTAGTCTGCGTAAGAGCAGTGAGTCTCTCTGCCGGTGTTATCAGATTACCGAGAATGGTTTTCCCCAGAACCTACATGCTCACTATGTTTCACAAAAAGCGAAAATTCATTTTGTGTGTTGTGATTTCCCAGATTTACCGTGAGCCGCCATCATTAACTTCATTTAATCGTTACGAGTAATGTTTTAGGTCCAAATTACACTATCAAAACAAATTTGTTGAAACATATCCAAAGGCACACAGTTAGTAAAAGGTACATGCAAAATGTGGGTTCTTCTTCTTTCTTCCCCTTTTTGTACATATTCTTTTAATTTTATATAGTTGTTTTAATTCCGTAATGTACATGGTAAGGTCTCAGATAACACAGAAGTGTATGAAGCTAAAAGTATCTCTTCCTCATGGCTGTCAGTCTCTTCCCCAGAACTGACAATTCCCCAGTTTTTCAGGAGCCCTGCTAGGGTACACTATGACATAGATGCCTAAGTACCAATGTGTATGCTGTGTTTCCATGGTCACACAAATAAGACATACCATAAAGACTTTTGAACTTTGCATTTTTCCTTGATATGTAGAAGATGTTTTTTTTTTTTAAAGAATTTATTTGAAGAAATATCTCTTCAAATCAGGCAGGACGAAAAAGGGAGTGTTCAGGAGCACTTTACCAACAGGCTTTTACAGAAAAGGTGGGGCACCAGCGTGGCTCAGTCTGTTGAGCGTCCGACTTCGGCTCAGGTCATGATCTTGTGGTTCATTGGGTTTGAGTCCCACATTGGGCTCTGTGCTGACAGCTCAGAGCCTAGAACTTGCTTCAGAATATTTGTCTCCTTCTCTGTCTGCCCCTCCCCCATTCACACTGTCTTTTTCTCTCTTTCAAAAAGAAATAATTTAAAAAAATTTTTTTAAGGAAAAGAACAGAAACAAAGTAAGGCAATTAGTGACTGGCTATAACTAAAAGCCTAATTGGCTGTTTGTGACTGGTTATCCTTAGCTTTATGACTTGTAACCTTGAAGCTTTTGCAGGCTTAGATTTTTGTTTGCTTACATAGATCACCACAGGATTAGTGCTACATCATTCTAATGGCCTCCTTGTTTAATGAATAATCTTCCCCTTTTTGTCATCCTCTCCTATGTGAGGGATCCACCAAAACTTTGGTGTTAGTGCCATTCTCAATCAGATCAGAGTTAAGTTGCTCCTATTTCATTGTGAAACTCCTAGGTTATGATGTCACACCTATAAAACAATTGTTTTTGCTCTTCCCCTCTTTGTTCATCTTCTTTCTGCTTTTCCAAGCACAGTGAGACTATGTAATATATGGTTGATGGTTGTGAATGTGCATTTAAGAGCACTGAGAGAACATAGCACACAAGGGAGACTATAATGGTAACTGTTAGGAGTATAATGCCAAGAGACTAAAGGATGCTTGTCAGCCAGGGTCCCCATGACCCAAACTAGTTGGTATCAAATAATTCAAAGAATTTACCTGCTTTCAGCCAAGTGACTTATTTGTTAGTTTCTTGTATTTGCTACAATACCAGATATTTTGATCCAGGTACAGCAAGGACTATTTTATCATGGACAGAAGTTTCTGTGTTCAGCCAGTAAGTAATCTAAAGCAATTTTATTATCGAAAACCACCTTACCAGGAAAATATAGACTTTGTTTTACAGCTACGGCCTTAGTAGTAGATCTCGCCATGGTTGTCAGAGCCAAGGAGCACTGTCTTTCCTGTTCATTAACACAGATAAACGCAAGTAGCAAAAAGGCAACAGGAATAATGGTTTAATATTGGAAATGATGACCTTGATCTGTGATCTTGGGAAAGCTGTCTCCCAAATGCAATCTGTATCAGAGGAGGAACTTCCCCAGTCAGTTTTAATTTTGGATCCCCAGCTGGCATGCAGTTCCCGGAGTTTAGAGAAATGTTTTTTAATGAAGGATATAGAAAAACCATGTCAGTCCCTACAGTTTGGCCGATGAGTAGTAAGGAGGGGCTGGTATGGTCCCTTCCAAGGATGTTCAAGGGCAGTTTTTGTTCTTAGTGATTCCAAATCGGAAGGTTGGAAATGTTAGTTTGGGGAGTGGTAGCCAGATATTTGAGGAAACTAGAAGATTCAAGATCTAGTTGGGTGTACAGATAAATAACATCAAAGACAATGAACAGAACTAGAATTTGATATTCACAAATGTTACAATTTTTTACTGAAACATAATTTTTCCTTTACAGTCATGCTCAATTCTATCAAAGATAATCACAGTAAGACTAATTTGTTTGCAAAATAAGTCTAGACTCATTAAATGTGGCCTGATTTTTTTACCTAAGTGCAGCAGGAATAGTGATTGACCATATTGGCTTATTTCAAATCTGGTTTGCTGGAATTTTTTATAAGGAATCATAGACTGGATTTTGAAAATCTCTCCAGGAGCACCTGGGTGGCTCAGTCAGTTAAGCCTCTGACTTCTGCTCAAGTCATGATCTCATGATTTGTGGGTTTAAACCCTGCGTCGGGCTCTGTTCTGACAGCTTAGAGCCTGAAGTCTGCGTCAGATTGTGTGTCTCCCTCTGTCTTTTCCCCTCCCTCACTCATGCTCTGTCTCTCTCTGTATCAAAAATAAATAAACATTAAAAAAATTAGGGAGGTACCTGGGTGGCTCAGTCGGGTAAGCGTCTGACTTCCACTCAGGTCATGATCTCATGGTTTGTGAGTTCCAGCCCAAGCTGGGCTCTGTGCTGACAGCTCAGAGCCTGGAGCCTGCTTCAGACTCTGTGTCTCCCTTTCTCTCTGTTCCTCCCCCACTTGTGCTCTGTCTGTCTCTGTCTCTCAAGTATAAATAAATGTAAATTTCTTTAAAGTTAAAAAAAATAGGAAAAAAAATAAAAACCTCTCCAGCTTGAGAAGTCAAGAGAAGAACTCAACATGAGACTTCACCTGGAATACCTATAGATTTGGCTAAACTTCAATCTTCTTCAGGTCCCCAGGATACCTGGACTTTCCTGGGCCTGCCAGGAAATGGCCTTCCTTACTCACCTGGTAAGGGTGCAGGGAATCCTGTAAGCAAGGTTACCAGGCCAGTTTTCCCAATGAACTTTTATTGGCTCCGTAAAGTCATCCCTCCTTCCTTAAAACTGTCTGGTCATATCTGATTTTATGCATATTCTCAAATACAATATTCCAGTCAAAGCCTTACTAATAAAACCAATGTTTTCAGTTGTGCCCTCTTATATGAAAATCAGGTTCTTATTGAATTTATGCAAATAATTATATTGTCATGAAAGCAAGAATACTCAGTGAGTTCCTGAATTCTGGAGGAATCCGGTGAGGAGAAAAGTGAATATTTTCATTCTACTTATAGCAATGTAGTTTATAAAATTATTGTGAAGTCATAGATAGCTTAAGAGAAGAGGGAAAAAAATTCTTTAAATCTGGAAAAATAAAGCATTAAGGAACCAGTAATGTTTCAAGGAAAAAGTTATTAAAAAATTATAATCATCCTCATCAGTCCATTCAATCTCATATCATTAATTCTTGTTCTACTTTAATTGTTTTTCCATTAGTTCTGGAAATTCTTATCCAGTTCAGTTTTATGATCTTACCATGAATCTTTCTGAAGATGCTTTTTGCAAAAGCGTCAGAATAAAACAAGAACTATCTACAAATGACAAAAAGACTTGTAAAAATTGGCCATGATTAAGGATCCGATGGGAGTTTATTTGGTAAAGAAATAGAGTTTTACTGTGACATATAATAATTCAGGATAATAATTGGACAATGAGAGTATTAACAACTTCCTAGAAACTTTAAACAATTTCTGCAATACCTGTATTGGTAACATGTATCCATACACATATAACTTAAGAATGGTTATTAACACTTCTTATTTGACAATGGTTCCACATAATTTAACATATCAAATAAACCTAATTAGTTTAACATCTGTCTTAAGAGATGAGAGACAAATTCTTTGAGATTTTCTAGGGAACCTCGGGGAAAACCCAAAGTTACTTTGAAGTCAAAAAGACTTCATTTAGGGGCGCCCGGGTGGCTTAGTTGGTTAAGCGTCCGACTTTCGCTCAGGTCATGACCTCGCGGTTCGTGGGTTCGAGCCCCGCGTCGGGCTCTGTGCTGACTGCCAGCTCAGAGCCTGGAGCCTGTTTCAGAGTCTGTCACTCCCTCTCTCTCTGCCCCTCCTCTGCTCATGCTGTCTCTCTCTCTCCTAGAAATAAATAANAAGTTGCCAAAATGCAAAAGGTTTGAACATTTGACTAAATAGAATCTCAGATCATTATGAAATAGTACTTAATTATCTACTTCTAAGCCACAATAGATTTTAAAGGTAAATCCAGAAGGTTACATACTTGTGAACCAAATTTAGCTATTTTAATATTAAAAAGATTGAGTTTTCTTAAATTATTAATGACCTGATAAAGACAATGTGAAATACAGTAAATTATTTTGATAAGACATAAATCTTCACTTTCTAGGTAGATTATCCAAATGTAAAACAAAAAACAAAAAAAACCACAATCTTTTATGAAGAGCAGACCAGTAGTGCAAGAAGTAGTTTTTTGTTTTCTTTTGGTTTTTTTTTAGCTGAGACAAAACCAAGTTCTAATTTTTTACCAATGTGTTTTAATATTAAAGCTCATTATTTAAAAACTTTAATATATCCATTCCAGCCACATGTACAATTTATTTTCCAAAATTCCTTTCTATGAACCTTCTATAATTTTATTTCATACCCATTCAGATTTTGTTCTGATTTTTTTTGTGTGTTTTTTTTTTTTTAATCTTATTCATTCTGGAACAACTGATCATTCTACTTTACTTAGCTATTTTTCATCCTTATTATTTCTAAGTAGTTTTAATTGTATATATTGATTAAGATTCTTAACCCTTAGAATCCTTTATTCCTAGTGGTAACTAAGAAGTAAGGAGTTGTGGACTGTTATAGTAGCATTCTGTGTATTGGGAAATTTATTAAAACATTTCACCATTTCTAGAAGTATATTCTTCCTCATAGTAAATCTTTCATCTATTTAATCCTTAATGATTATGTTGACTCGTGAAAATTTCTTAAGACATTAAGAAATTAAACAACTAATCATCATTTTAAATTATCTTTCTTGCTGACAAATTCTATAACAGAGATAATATAAATTTATGAGACTTTCAGTAAGCCTATTACAATAACAGTATTATATTTAATGCTGATAACTCTAAAGATTGTCTTGTGTTAACTAAATCAACAAATGTTTTATTTATCAAAGATATTTCTAGATCACATCAACTTAAAAAACATTTGGGTTAGTTTCTATATTTCTGAGAGTATGTTTGATTTATATAAGTGCTTGTTTAGATTCAATCCAATAAATAGGGTTCTTTACAAATTAATTTTGGCAGTACTATCTGGAGTAGGAAAATGTCACACATCTGCAACATACATACATAAACATACATAGCTATATAGACAGACACAAAGATCTTGTAGTATTTGCTTTAAAATTTTTGCCATGAGACAGGAATGATAGTGCAAAACTGACTACTTTATGAAAACAAAATTTGGATTAAAGTGTTTTCTAGCAGATACACTAAGTTAAGATTACTTGCTCAGATGGCTAATTCTTTTACTAATATTAGTAGAAAAGAATATTAGTAGAAAAGACTGAAGATTTTCATTCACCTAACTTCCCAAGTAGTTTCTTTTCTTTTCTTTTTTTTCCTGATAAGAATACCTCCCTGAAGTTTGTATTTCAAGAGATGGCTCCAGGTTCCTAGGGAAGACCAGATAGACATTTACATCTCAAAGGCACACAGAAAGGATGTAAATTTCTTCAAAAAGGACTTTTGTTCTCTAAATCCACATTTCTTACAATATCTGAAAGCCATGTGGTTTGGAGATTGGTAGAACAGATAGGTGGGTTTTAATTGTTTCTAGGACTGCATTTCTGTTTTTTTTTTAGACAAGTAGAAGACAATTTGTTAATTCTACAAAGAACTGTGTTGTAATTTGAATACCAAGATGCTTACCCAGCCATCCAATTACAATTGCTTCCTTATATCTAGGAGATCTTCAACTAAGATGGAAGTTAAGATTCCTATGTTCTATATTTATAGCTGTGTTTCTTTGGAATGTTTTAGTAAATCCTTCCACTAGTAGCTTCAGAATGTTTCTTTCCCTCTGGGCTTAGTTTCATTTTGACTTAGGAGAGAAGGCCTAAAAGAAAAGGTTTCTATCAAGCTCTGAATATCAATTTCCAATTTGGCTAATTTCTGACCACAGAGCTACTTTTAAAAAAGGAGGAGGAGGGCCTGGTTGGCTCAGCTGGTTAAGCATCTGACTTCAGCTCAGGTCATATCTCATGGTTTGTGAGTTCAAGCCCCACGTCGGGCTCTGTGCTGACAGCTCAGAGCCTGGAACCCGCTTTGGATTCTGTGTCTCCTCCTCTCTCTGCCCCTCCTCCATTTGTGCTCTGTCTCTCTCTGTCTCTCAAAAATAAGTAAATGTAAAAAAAAATTTTTTTTTAAAAAAGACCTTTTTAATAACTTGTCAGGTTTCATCTGAGTAGTAAACATTTCTGGCAGTACCAAAAAACCCCAATGGACACAAGAGGGGATGAAGATGATGCAAAAGAGACTACCCTCCCTAAATCCAGAGTTTATCTGAGATGATTAAGTTTTCCACTGTGGCCATTGTGATTAAAGACTGTCTTTGGTAAGGTTAACCTCACTTATTCAGCCTTAAGACAAAGTTTTATTCGCCTGAGGCCTCATATTAGACCAGTCCGGTTTAGTTCTGACCCCAGACCCAGTCCAGTTTCTTTTTTTTTTTTTTCGTTTTTTTTTTTTTTTGTTTTTTATTTATTTCTAGGAGAGAGAGACAGCGTGAGCAGGGGAGGGTCAGAGAGAGAGGGAGTTACAGACTGAAACAGGCTCCAGGCTCCGAGCTGGCAGTCAGCACAGAGCCCGACGCGGGGCTCGAACCCACAAACCGCGAGATCATGACCTAAGCGAAAGTCGGAAAGTCGGACGCTTAACCGACTAAGCCACCCAGGCGCCCCAGACCCAGTCCAGTTTCTAAATCTGAATCAGTCCTCAGAACCCAGCCTGACCCAGGCTAACTCTTTCCAGTTTCCAGACACAGTACAGAAAAAGAAATGCTCAAAAAAGTCTGCAAGCCCTGATGCAAAAGCTGCAGAGCTAGGATCAGGATCTAAAAGAGACTTACCCACGACCTCTAGAGGTAGGTAGTAAGAAAGCAGCAAGCTCAGGGACTCCACAGGTACCTATACCTGATTTCTCATTGCTCCTGGGGGCCATTAGGGTCCCCTTCAGTTCCCTCTTGTGACACCAGAACTGTTAAAAGATAAACTGGGGTATACTAAAAATTTGAAGAGTTTATTCAAACAAAAACCGATTCAAATTGGACAGCACCAAATGAGAAGTGGTTAGAAGCACTCCCTAGGATACCAGTTTTTAACATCATTCTTTTTAATGGCTACCAAATATTTCATTGAATGAAGTGGCAGAACAATTTATTTAACCTGGACCTACTAGAGTAAACCTAGGTTTACTCTGGATTTTTATACTACACTGCAACAAATGTCTTTGTAAAATATTTTTGTTCACATTAAAGCTTAGATTTTTGCTTCTCTACCACATGTTTCTCAGGGATAGCTGCAGGGAAGGGCAGGCTCCCCAAATATGAGACAGCCATGGAAACGTTCGTGGAAGATACGAACAGGTAGACTGGGCTTTAAGAAAAGCTAGAAACAGGATGGTGTATGCAAAGCCACATGGGGTATGGAAATGCATGGGGCTTATTTGGAAAGCACGAGGAGTAATTGAAACTGGGGTGGCTTTTATAGAGGAGTTCCCAGTCCATGGTATTACACAAGTGAGTGGGACTCAGATTGTAACAGATCTTGAAAGACACACTTAGGTATATGGACTTTCCATTGAACTGTGGAAAACTACTCATGGGTTCTGAGCCAGAGAGTCATGTTGTATATAGAAGGTGTGTTGTTCCCAAGTTGAATGTGGCAGCAATGAGTGAAGTAGTTTGGTTTTAGATAGTGAGGAGACATATAGTTGAGGATATGACATTACAGCTAATGGGAAAAGGGCAAAAGGGCAAAACTAGAGTTAAACTCGGGGAAAAATCTGATCTATGTGACCTTTAAAGCAGTGAGAGTGGATGGGATTTCTAGGGAAGAATCTGTAGAGAGGAAAAAGCAGAGGATGAGCACTAAGCAATTGACCTTCTCTACCTTCAGAGGACAGGAAGAGGAGCAGACAACTCTGGGAAATGACCAGACACGTAGGAGAAAAACTCAACCTCAAACCACGGAAGCAAAGGAAAAGAGCTCATCGGAGGGAGTTTTATGAAGCTGTTAAAAACTGAAACAATTGCTGTAAAGAAAACAAAATACCACTGGGTCTACTGAGTAGTGAGCATTACCAGAAAATGGCTTTAGGACAGAGACTGAGGTAGAGCTCTAACTAAAATAATATAAAGAGCCACCATCGTGTTTAAAAACTGAGACAGAGTAGAGCACACTTTAAAGAGCCGTAAAGAGAGGAAACAGGGTGGGCATTTAAGGAACTAGTAGGATAAAGAAAAGGATAATCAAAAGCTAATGGTCACAGTAGCTAGTATTTCTTATGGAACTAACTACAGCACACAGGGTGTCTTACTGGATCCTGTAATCACCGTTTTATAGATGAGCAAACTGCAACTCAGAGGCTTGAAAGAGCTTATCCAAGTGCACACAGCTCAGAATCAGCAGGGCTGGGAAACCAAACCCAGGTCTTCTGACTGGGAAGGCAGTCTGTGTGGCACATATAGATGCCCCACACATATGCCACATTGCCTCTAAAAAATGAAACACTTTTCACATCACAGAGCACTTTCTCATACATTATTTTATCTTATTCTGACAACAAATTTGGAGACAGGTATCATCATCATCATCATCATCATCATCATCATCATCATCATCATCGNCCACAGGTACCTATACCTGATTTCTCATTGCTCCTGGGGGCCATTAGGGTCCCCTTCAGTTCCCTCTTGTGACACCAGAACTGTTAAAAGATAAACTGGGGTATACTAAAAATTTGAAGAGTTTATTCAAACAAAAACCGATTCAAATTGGACAGCACCAAATGAGAAGTGGTTAGAAGCACTCCCTAGGATACCAGTTTTTAACATCATTCTTTTTAATGGCTACCAAATATTTCATTGAATGAAGTGGCAGAACAATTTATTTAACCTGGACCTACTAGAGTAAACCTAGGTTTACTCTGGATTTTTATACTACACTGCAACAAATGTCTTTGTAAAATATTTTTGTTCACATTAAAGCTTAGATTTTTGCTTCTCTACCACATGTTTCTCAGGGATAGCTGCAGGGAAGGGCAGGCTCCCCAAATATGAGACAGCCATGGAAACGTTCGTGGAAGATACGAACAGGTAGACTGGGCTTTAAGAAAAGCTAGAAACAGGATGGTGTATGCAAAGCCACATGGGGTATGGAAATGCATGGGGCTTATTTGGAAAGCACGAGGAGTAATTGAAACTGGGGTGGCTTTTATAGAGGAGTTCCCAGTCCATGGTATTACACAAGTGAGTGGGACTCAGATTGTAACAGATCTTGAAAGACACACTTAGGTATATGGACTTTCCATTGAACTGTGGAAAACTACTCATGGGTTCTGAGCCAGAGAGTCATGTTGTATATAGAAGGTGTGTTGTTCCCAAGTTGAATGTGGCAGCAATGAGTGAAGTAGTTTGGTTTTAGATAGTGAGGAGACATATAGTTGAGGATATGACATTACAGCTAATGGGAAAAGGGCAAAAGGGCAAAACTAGAGTTAAACTCGGGGAAAAATCTGATCTATGTGACCTTTAAAGCAGTGAGAGTGGATGGGATTTCTAGGGAAGAATCTGTAGAGAGGAAAAAGCAGAGGATGAGCACTAAGCAATTGACCTTCTCTACCTTCAGAGGACAGGAAGAGGAGCAGACAACTCTGGGAAATGACCAGACACGTAGGAGAAAAACTCAACCTCAAACCACGGAAGCAAAGGAAAAGAGCTCATCGGAGGGAGTTTTATGAAGCTGTTAAAAACTGAAACAATTGCTGTAAAGAAAACAAAATACCACTGGGTCTACTGAGTAGTGAGCATTACCAGAAAATGGCTTTAGGACAGAGACTGAGGTAGAGCTCTAACTAAAATAATATAAAGAGCCACCATCGTGTTTAAAAACTGAGACAGAGTAGAGCACACTTTAAAGAGCCGTAAAGAGAGGAAACAGGGTGGGCATTTAAGGAACTAGTAGGATAAAGAAAAGGATAATCAAAAGCTAATGGTCACAGTAGCTAGTATTTCTTATGGAACTAACTACAGCACACAGGGTGTCTTACTGGATCCTGTAATCACCGTTTTATAGATGAGCAAACTGCAACTCAGAGGCTTGAAAGAGCTTATCCAAGTGCACACAGCTCAGAATCAGCAGGGCTGGGAAACCAAACCCAGGTCTTCTGACTGGGAAGGCAGTCTGTGTGGCACATATAGATGCCCCACACATATGCCACATTGCCTCTAAAAAATGAAACACTTTTCACATCACAGAGCACTTTCTCATACATTATTTTATCTTATTCTGACAACAAATTTGGAGACAGGTATCATCATCATCATCATCATCATCATCATCATCATCATCATCATCGTTGACCTTCTTCCCCAAAGAAACAGAGGCTGAGAGAAGTTGAGAGGCTCTCCTAACAACCCATAGCAGACAGGTTTCAGAGCTGGCACTCAACTCCAGCTGCACTAACACAATTGCCTGAGTATTTTCTTGATGAACCAGGAAAAAGTACAAGAGAGATTTTAAATGACGTTTCTATGATTGACACTGGCTCATCCATCCGTGCTACAGAGTATGTTTTTCTGCCCCATTATTCATTAACTTTGTAATGTATCAGGACACTTGACCTTTCTCTTACTGATATTTGACTTTTCCCAAAAATTAAAAAACAACAATGGTATTGATTCATGAAATCTCTTTGGGCTTCTCGATCTTTTCTATCTCTCAGAAGGGTAGACATTTCTAATACAGTCTACAATGTGGATTTTATTTTTTAATATAACGTAACTAGAACAGTTTTTAATGGACATTTTTACATACTGTCCCAGGAGTACTATGAGATGACTCTTATTATTTTCTAAAAAGGATAGTTCAGTATATAATTTCCTTTTTTCATGTATTTCCTCACACATTCACTTTTCAATGTGAGCCAAAGGAAGATTTGCTTGGAATGAGGTATTCTGCTGAAATACCATGCTGTCACTGCCCTCACGACATATGGAAGATTGTGGATGGCACAAAGTATGTTTGGTTTCCAGTGGCTAAAATAAGGTGTGCTTTTGCCAATGCTGGTGGCCTGGCTCCATTAGCTCAGGAGTCATTTTCAAGACACAGGAACAGCTACCCACTTCTCCCCATCCCCAGGAACCAACCACGTGTAAAAAATGTGTAGCTGATGAATTGTTGGCTGTCTCTAGCTGCCATGTTCCTGCTGTGTGCGGTGAAAGTCCCTGAGGCTGTGTCTGACATGTTAATGTCAGAATTCCACCATCCAGAGACTGTACAAAGGCTGAATGCTGTTCTCAAGTTCCACACACTCTGGAGGTTTCGATACCAGGTCTGGCCCCGGATGGAGGAAGGAGCACAGCAGATTTTTAAGGTGAGAGATGCTTCGCCCATAGGAATTAGATTAGCAAACCAGCCCAAGACTTGTTTAAATCCTTGAACCTCAAATCCAAGATGTATGGCCCAAGAGATGCTTCTTTTTTCTCTCTGATTATATAAGTAAATCTAACTCATATATGAATGAATTCTTGCTTTAACAGTTGAAATAGAGAAGGGTGGTAGAGTTAGAAAATTAATGTTCTGTAAACCTCAAGATCCCACTACCATCCCAAGAGGTAAACACATAAAAGTTTGCGGTATAAACTTTCAGATGCTTTGCTATACTTATAGATGTTTTTTAGAGGATGAGGTAATTAACAGAAATAAAGGTCATAGAGTTAAAACCTTCCATTTTTTTAATGAGCAAACTGAGACCCAGAGATGTTCATCCTGTGCTCTCTAACATCATGTGCTCTATAATATTATTTCATAATTATACTTCAGACCCATTCTAGCTTATCTTCCATCTCACTTCATTTTTCTGATGTCAACTAACAGATCCCACCTCCCAGTATAAACTTCACTCTGCCCTCGCCGGTGCTTGGAATGCCATCTGTCCCAATGTTTGACCCCCCATGGGTCCCTCAGTGCAGCGGGAGTGTCCAGGACCCCATTAATGAAGACCAGTCTGTGAGTAACAGGCACTTTCTCATATCTTCAGGCTCCATGGTGTACATGTAAGAGAGAAGGAAAATGAGTACATGACACAATTAGTTCATTCTTGTCATAAGAATCTAATAACAACACAGAAAATCAACCATAAAAGGTCTTTGTTCTTATGAATAGAATAGAAGGAACTGGTAGTGAGCATTTGCAGACTTGCACACCAACACTTTTATTTTAGTCACAGTAGCAGCCTCCTTATGCAGATGTTAAAGGCATTGGGCATTGATTTCTTGGCCAAGGGTAGCACTTTGTCTCTAGTTATTATGAAATAAACACATTTGTTTAACTGGTAATTCATAAGCTACCCCAAAATTAATGAGAATGACCCTGGATAAGAAAAAGAACTGAATTGGTAGTTCTTATTTCCTTGTTTGGATGTTGGTCTGTTCTTCACTTTGTTGATCATTAGCATCATCATCACAAATATCACTCTGAGACCTCAGGTCTTATGTACTCTAATGTGATACTCAATATGTAATATAATTCATAAACAGCTAAGTTTAGAACATGGTATAATCATAGACAGGAACCAAGAATACATGCCTTTTGAAAAAAATGAGTCTTCAAAGTATGCTTTTTTCCACCTGTTGGGTAGCAATTTTCTAGTAATGTAGATTACTCTTGTAATGTAGAAAATATGGAAAATAAAGCAAGAAAGGAGGAAAAGAACATATCTCTTTGCACAAATCCACAGCTATTTTCTTGCACAAATTTCCCTGGAATTAAAGCAATCGCTATATAAATATTAAAGATTTTGGATATACCTCACAAAAAACTCCAGGAAGATTTTATCATTTTACCCATGTGTCATCTTTATTCAAATTAGCCAGTATTATTTTTTTCAATGCGACTTTGATTGGCAAACAAAAGTTATTGGTTTTTTTATTCACAATTCTTTAAAAAAACTTTGGTATATGAATTTACCTAGAACATTTTTGCACATCATGTATTTTCTTGGCATTGTTGTTTTGTTTGGAGAGCTGTTTGTTTGAGCTCTTTACCCATCAAAATATTTTAATTCTTTTGCATATACTGTTTTTGTATCTGATGGTTTTCATGCCAAAGAGAAAGGCACACCTGGTTCTATCTCCATATATATAATAAATCCAGCATCTGTACCACTGGCATAAGGATCTTTGATTTGTCTCCTATTCGGACAGTGGATTCATTTGAGCCAAGAACACTCTCTATCCCAAGCTCACAATGAATTTGAAACCAAGACCCCTGATTCAATAGAGTTCATTTCTCTCATTCCATAATTCTTACCTTACCTTAAAATAATAAATCAGCTTATCCCCTGGCTCTGCAAATAAATTGCCATGTGGCCCATCTAATGCCCTTAATTGCTATTGTGCCATTCTACAAAGGAAACTATTAGTCTTACGTTAGGATCCTGCATTCAATCTTAGTAACACTATCAATCCTCCTAATTTCTATTCACTAACGTTTTTACAAATATTGTTAAGTATTTACAGTGTCCTACTGTATTTACCTACAATAATTATAATTAAATATTTATACAAAATAAATATTTTGTATCTCATATACACGAGATACAAAAATGAAATAAATCTTATAACTAATTGGTCTGTGTAAGACATAGCTCTCTTTTCTCCTCCTTTCATGGTTCTTTCTTTTTTATTAACCTTATAAAATAAATGTCTTTCATTTAAAAGCATCTCAAAAATTATAGAAAGGAATAGAATATTAAATTTTTTTATTTCATTTTAATGTTTGAAGAGTAGATCACTGGGGCGCTTGGGTGGCTCAGTCAATTAAGCATTTGACTTCGGCTCAGGTCATGATCACACAGTCCGTGGGTTGGAGCCCGGCATCGGGCTCTGTGCTGATGGCTAGCTCAGAGTATGGAGCCTGCTTCAGATTCTGTATTTCCCCCTCTCTCTGACCCTCCCCTGCTCACGCTG